>NC_142586.1:6504724-6804724 GCF_965207765.1 Zootoca vivipara | reverse complement strand
TCCCTGAGTATTACCATTAAAACCACGAGGTCCCAGAAAACTAGCTTAATAACTGACTAACCCTCATTCATTTCCTGGATGAAAGACTAAGAGCTGAGCTTGTAGAAGGAGAAAGGAGGAAACGAAAGGTCAGTTTACTCCCACTTTTTGCTGAGTCACAGGGAAGCGACAAAACATTTATTGCTGCCTTCTTTACTGCAAGATAAGGCAGAAGAGTAGAAACAACGGGTTTTCCTCTGCAAAGCAGTAATTACCACTGGGGTAAATTAAAGATGTGGTAGAAGAAATTCCAGAGATAACTATGTTGCTCAAATGACAGGAAAGTTGTACTCCAGTCCTCAGGATATATTTTACTCAATTTTTTAAAATAAAAAAGATATGGATGTCTGTTATTCCTTGAGCTTGATGTTGGATGGATCAAAATAATGGAAACTGAGGGAATATGAGGGGAGAAAAACATGGAAGACAGGTGCAAGAATAAATATACCATGCTTTCATTTCAGAGACTTTTCTGGCAATAATGCCTGTGTGGCATGCATAAAATGTATGTTCCTTTATTGATAATGCATTATTTATTTATTGTTATTTATTTATTATTATTTATTTATTATTATTGTTATTTATTTATTATTATTTATTGTTAATGCATGGCCACTTTGAATATGCTATTATTGGTTTTAAATCCTGTGATTTTATGAATTCTATTTGCATGTATTTTATTGCTGTAAGACCCAGGGCCGTCTTTAGTATATGCGGCGCCAAGGTGCAAATAACTGCCCAGCGCCCCTAATGGGCTCTGCTCTACTCAGCTCAGCAGCAGCTATCAGCTGGCCTGGCTCTTCCAATCCCTGGACTCCAAATCTCAGCCCCGGACTCTCGGCCTGGCGCCCCTGAGAGCCCGGTGCCCAGGCACCCCTAGCGCCTATGGGTAAGCCGGCCCCAGTAAGACCCTACGAAACTCTTCTGTGGAAAGAATGCAATAAATTAAAGAAACAATATGGAAAAAACATTGGATAAAAATTAGGAGAAAAGAAACTGGGCAGAAACTATGTCCAGGTCCTAAAGAACACATGTGTAGGCAGCTGGAGCAGTGTTTGAAACTCCCATTGTTCTAGGCGCATTTTGCAACAGGGTATTTCATTAGCGCGAGCAGTTTCTGAGCTCTGTGCACAGTACTATGCCTAAGATTTCAGCGTAAAACTGCAGAGTGGAGGGAAAGGAGGACCTTTCCCTGCCTCCCCACTTCCAGCTACTTTCTGAAGACTGGAGGAGAGACCCTCTTAAGAATATATGGGGGGTGGGTGGGCAGGGGAAGGATACCCCATGTGAAAAAGGAACATAATATTTTAGTTGCAGTTCATTCATTTTCAGCTTTGTATCCTTGTTATAAAAAAAGCGCACCTAGACATTCCACAGTTGTGCTCATAACCTCGGTTTAAGGTGCCATTCAGCTCCTAGCTTTCACATCTCAGTTTCTAACACTGAGCTGGAGTAGTGTTTCCATTTTTCTTTACTGCCGAACAGACACCACTTTCAAATCTGCACAGTGGGCTTTTTGTTTAGCAGTGGGAAGAGCTGGAGGAAGAAGGAAAAAGAAAAATGTTCAGTAACGTGTCTGTGTTCTTCAAACTGAGGCAAGCACAACTTTACAGTGGGAATCTGAAAAAATCATAAGCTCCTGGTTATAGTCGTTGGCAATACTCCAGCCCCATTGAAAGCACAGTGTTGAGCTGACCAAATGCATAAGCATCATTAGACTTGACACTGCCAATATGGACATCTACTTATTCATTTATGATCCTATTTACTGGGTGTTATAATTTTTAAAATCTCTGTTCTTGGGTATATAGGCAGACCTACAAGCAGCACAATCTTAATATCATTAGGGAACATCATCTCTCTCTGCGTCACCACTGATAAAGCTTTGTATCTAATTGCCCTATTATTTGAGTAATTGCACTGAAAGTATTATTGACTATACCTTGGAAATGTGGAGGGGACTAGACTGGCCACTATGCTGAACAGGAAAGTATGATATTAAAATTAGCAAACACACTTCTGTGAGTCGAAACAAAATAAAAAAAATTCCTTCCAGCAGCACCTTAAAGACCAACTAAGTTTTTTTATTTTGGTATGAGCTTTCATGTGCATGCACACTTCTTCAGATACACTGAAATAGAAGTCCCCACTTCTGTGAGGTGTAACAGGTGCACTGCAGAAACGAACAGCCACATTGTGCTTTTTCCATCCCACTCTTCAGTATGTCTAAATTTCCATTAAGAAGATGTGTACAAAATTCCCTTTGTTCGCTGGGGCTGGGGGGGCTGGGGGAGGGCAACAACCCTCCATTTTGTTCATGCCTATGCTTATCTTTGGCAACCCAAAAGCAAATGCAGACTAACCACAAAGTAGCTGCACTTGAAACAGCCTAATTTCAAGTTCCATAGAAAACTCTTGAATTATTTAGCATTAACAGTTTTACAAGATGAGAATCAAGCTGTGAAAGAGAATGGAGAAAGAGCATTCACTTCTCCATTTTCTCGAAGCCCTTAAAATACCGATTTTCACACAGTAAATCCGCCGCCGCGGAATTGTCTGCTTGCTTTCTCAAAGGAATGCTCTTTGCTGGGTTGCAGCCTGCTGTGGTCAAGTATGATGGAAATAAAAGTGTTGCTAAAGAGTGACTGAAATGTATTCCCACTGCTGCTGGCCAATGTTGGTTTTACACTGGGCAGTTTTGTTGAAACACAAAAGCAACAGGAGACAGTAAACTCTCTTTAAAGCTTTCTAAACTTTCAGTCACCTCTGCTGCCCTCAGCGTTACTACTGGCATATCCCACATCCTTCCCTAACTCCACATTAATATTAACTCTGTCAGCACCAAGTGTTAGAATGCTCATTTTCTCGCACAAATGCAAACCGTAGAAATGCAACATGTCTAGCAAATTCAAAATAATGCAATGCTGCCTCCTACGGAAAAGAGAAACAAAACTATTCTCCTCTTATCCTAGATACTGCTTACCTCCCACCTCCCGCAACGAGTGCTGTATGATCCTCATTGAAAGAATACGGAAGCTCTCCTAGGAGGAAAGGTTGTAGCATTTTGGACTTCTGAGTTTAGAGAAAATGCAGGTATGAGGTGACATAGGTGATGAGGTGATAGATGTTGATAAAATTATGCATGGCATGGGAAAAGTGGATAGAGAAAGGTTTTTCTTCCTGTCTCAGAACTCCTAGGCATCCAATGAAGCTGAATGCTGGAAAATTCAGGAAAGATAAGAGAAGGTCCTTCTTTCTACAGCACATAGTTAACTTGGTCTCACAAGAGGCTGCGGTGGCCACCAATCTGGATGGCTTTAAAAGAGGATTAGACAAATTCATGGAGGAGGAGAGGGCTACTGATGGCTACTTACCTTGATGACTATGCTCTGTCGGTGTGGTGTAGTGGTTATGAGTGGTGGACTCGTGATCTGGTGAACCGGGTTCGCTTCCGCGCTCCTCCACATGCAGCTGCTGGGTGAACTTGGGCTAGTCAAACTTCTCTGACGTCCCTCAGCCTCACTCACCTCACAGAGTGTTTGTTGTGGGGGAGGAAGGGAAAGGAGAATGTTAGCCGCTTTGAGACTCCTTAGGGTAGTGATAAAGCAGGATATCAAATCCAGACTCCTCCTCTTCTTCTGTCTCCACAGCTGAAGGCAGCAATGCTTCTGAATTTCCATTTGCTAGAAACCACAGGAGGGTTCTTGTGCTCGAATCCTGCTTGAATGTTTCCCATAGGTCAGCCACTGTGTGAATAAGAGGCTGGACCAGATGGGCCACTGGCCTGATCCAGCAGGCTTTTCTGATATCTTTAAAGCCCATTAAGTGTTTACTTACATTTAACATCAGGTCTAGTTTGGTCCTGGGAGATAGAGGGCTTCTGTGCGATTGTGCTACAGCAGTGGTTCAGTATTCTGGAATGTTCTTCATTTGGTTATGGCCACCAGATGACAAGATGCTTGGGAGATTTATGGATTAAAACCCTCCAGTGAAGCTTCACTGTCCTCTGCATGTTTACTCAGAAGTAAACCTCATGGTGTTCAGTAGGACTCATTGTCTAGGAAATGTCTTTAGCGCTGTGGCTGACTTGAGGATTGTGCACATGCCTGGGTTGTGTGTCTTTTGAAGTCTCCACTGAACAAAACCAGGGTCTTTCCCCTTGGAAAATTTTAAAATTTATTTTTCAGATGTATACCCCACCATGCTGACCCTGTGACACACAACTAAAACTGAGAGTTAAAGCAAATACCACACCCCTTGATTTAAACTTTAAATGGAAATGGAAAAGTGGATTGTCTGTTCTATATGTGGTGCAACTCGCTGGCTCATTAGCATTTCTCTCTTTAATTTTTGTAGAGACTACCTGAAGGGGTACTGACGAAGACTGATGGTTGCTGAACTGCAGCTTAATAGCCTGTATGTTTTTGAACCTGTACAAATTATTACCAACTAGTATCATCCAGCCTGTTAAAATAAACGGGCGCTAGAACATATTTTATTTATTTTTAGTGTGCAAAGCAGAGAGGCCGGGACCCGAGAGCAGCGCGTGGGGTGGAGGGAAGGAGGTCAGGTGGGCCACCGCTGCTGCCGGAGATTCAGGGTTGCGAGGAGGGGGGGGTAACTTCTTTTCTCCGCAGCCGGAGGGGAACTGGCCAAAGGGGGCAGTTTGTTGTTACCTCGCAGCGGCTGCGGATGGTGCCTGAGGGACGGAGGCTCCCAGTGGCCGGGCCCGAGGGGCGGGCCTGTTGGCGAGCGAGGGCCCAGCTATATTGGATCTGCTTCCCGCTTCCCTGCTTCCCGCTCCCCATATGCACCCAAGAGGGGCGCGCCAATCCCAGTTCCGCCTGAGGAGGCTGGAGGGATGGCGAGTGGGGCCGAGCAGGGACACACCAGCTGAGGCGCCTGAGGAAGCGGCGGGCTGAGGAGGGCGACGCGGACCGAGGCGGCAGGCGTCAAGCTGAGGGGGCCGCCGGGGAGGTCAGTGGCGAGGAGCGGGGCATCGCCATACCCTCCGCCTGTGAGGAACTGCGAGGGGCAGCTGGAGCTGCCGGGAGGTGGGAGGAGGGGGTCCCGCCATTGTCCCGGCCAGAGGTGTCGCGCTCCTCCTCCTGCTGCTGCTGGAGGAGGAGGAGGAGGGAGCACGGAGCTTGAGGCGGCCGCTCCGGCTGTGAGGGGATTGAAGGGGAGCGGCTGGCTTGGGGGGGGCGGTCCTCATGCCTGCCTCACCGCCTCAGCCTGGCTCGTCTCCCTGCCGAGCCAAGCTCCCATCTCCGAAGTGTCTCTGCGTCCAATCCCTGTGTCCGTGGGGCACATGCGCAGTAGCGCGGACATAGGGACACAGGGAATACTGGACGCAGAGACACTTGCATATTATTATATAGGATGCAGAAGACAAATCTTTGCCTTCCTTTTTGTAGTGCTTACTCTAAGTTCATGGGCTGGTTCTTCTTGCAGTGCTGGTAAACCTATACAGTGGTACCTCAGGTTACAAATGCTTCAGGTTACAAACTCCGCTAACCCAGAAATAGTACCTCAGGTTAAGAACTTTGCTTCAGGATGAGAACAGAAATCGCGCGGTGGCGGCAGCGGGAGGCCCCATTAGCTAAAGTGGTAGCTTAGGTTAAGGACAATTTCAGGTTAAGAATGGACTTCCGGAACGAATTAAGTTCCTAATCCGAGGTACCACTGTATTTGGCCTTTGGCATTAACACCTGCATGTGGAGACCCGCAGGACTGAATGATCATAGAAAGAACTCACTCCACATTGACAATTAACATGCCAAGGAGGAGGGTACTAGTTTGCCATTCTCCGTGGCATGCTAGCTGGTTTCTGCTCCTCCTTTTCCACGGAGTTTCATGGCACTTAATGTCCCTACTGGCAGGCCAAAGTGGTACAGCTCAGTTCTCAGTCTCAGTCGCATACTTCAGTCCTTTCCTTTTCATCCCTGAGCCTTAGCCCAAGGACCTTCTAATATCATCCCGTGAAGATGGACAGCCCTTTTCAGCACTTCGAAGAGGCCTCCTAAAAATGTCATTTGTCACCAAGTAAATGTGTCCAGCTGACGAATCTAGTTCTTCTGGAATGAAATCCCCTTCGCTGGCTCCACCTTCTACAGGGTAGAGCATGACAGAAATGAAGTTCTGCACATGGCAATTATATGGGGGTTCCCTACTGTTTGTGGGCAATGCCCTTTATTTCAGAGGCCAAATTTGTGGAACAGAAAGCAGCAGGGGACAGTAAACCTCCCCTAAGAATGACTAAACTTTGAGTCACCTCTGCTACCAAAGCCATTCTGTTAGCCCTGTTGGGAGTAAACTGATATTATAATGACTAATCTCAGCAAGGGCCTAACATGCAACCTGAAGCGCTGTTGGCATAATTATAGATAGGGCTATGGAAGGCTAAAGGCACACCCTCAACTCCCACCCCTAAAATAAACTAGATTGGGTTACTGCCGCAGCCAGGCTGCCATGGACAGGTAACTGATCAGTAAACTGCAATGAGGGAAAAATTATTATTGTCAAAACTGGCTGCCAGCTATTAAAGGTTTGAATGTCACCTCAAAAGAACTCCTTTTTTTGACCTTTAAGTGGTGGCGTCTCGAGGGCTCTTTCAAGCAATGGTTTTGCCCTCCTGGGGAGCAAGGCATGACAGTTGAGAACACTTTCATTTGTTTCTTTCCTGCTGCCCCTCCCTCCCCATCCCATAATTGCCTCCGCCATGAAATATTATTGTTCCTTCTGACAGAAATATTTTCACTTGCTAGATTAATTTTTACAATAAGGTCCACTTTGCCTGAAAGCTATGGAGACTCTTTTACATAATGTAAACATACTGCTTTAAGATCCTAGTCAACACTTCATTTGAGACCCCCCCTGTAATGTTTTCTGTTAAGTGAGCTAAATGCATAGCAAACTGCACAACACACACACACACACACACACACACACACACACACACACACACACTGTCCTGAGCTAGGATCTGGATATGACATTTGAGGAAGACAAATGTTTCCAAAATGTCTAGAAGAAAATTGGAAGATGATTCAAAACAACGAAAGCTCTAAGTTATGGTGTTCATACTTATCAGTACCTATTAACTGAGGGAGGAAATTTGAATCAATGATCCATACCTTAGAATCAGAGAGTTGGAAAGAACCACAAGGGTCGTCTAGCCCAACCCCATTGCATTACAGGAAGCTTTTGACCAATGTGGGGCTGGAACCCCACATTAATCTCAAACCCCTGAGATTGGAACCCCTTAATCTCGAACCCCTGATATTCAGAGTCACACGCTCTGCTGACTGAGCTATCCCAGCAATTGTAGTTTATCAAGAAGATTTTGTGAGTAATCTTTGATGTATTGCATGGGTAGGCAAACTAAGGCCCCGGGGGCCAGATCTGGGCCAATCGCCTTCTAAATCTGGCCCACGGACGGTCCAGGAATCAGCGTGTTTTTACATGAGTAGAATGTGTGCTTTTATTTATCTCTGGGTTATTTGTGGGCCATAGGAATTCATTCATATGTTTTTTCCCCCCAAAATATAGTCTGGCCCCCCCACAAGGTCTGAGGTACAATGGACTGGCCCCCTGCTGAAAAAGTTTGCTGACCCCTGATGTATTGTACTGTAGTTGATTTCCACTTCCCTGCATATAAATTTCTTGCAGTGGTCAACAAATGGAAGACCATCACCCAAAATTCTTTGAACCTGCTTTCATCCCCCAACACCCAGTATTTTTTTTGCCATAGAACATTTCCACCACATTGGATAAAACCTGCCCTTTCCTTTTTGGCAGTTCCAGTAAGAACAAAGCATTTTCAAAATTGATATTATTTACCTTTGTGGGTGTGATATAAAACCTGCTCATTATTTTGTAGCAATTTTCTTTAACTCACGAGTTTAGAGAGAATATACTGCTGTCAGCCATAATTATTCCCATCCACCCATTGGTATATTTTCTCAGATAGCCTGAGCCCATCTAACCATGTATTCCTTAATTTGTTCTTGTTCTATACCATATGTAAGTAACAAATGATATATTTTTGTCAATCTGGTTTTCTGGTTTTTTTTGTTATTACCAGCTTTTCAAACTAAATTACTGTTTTTATGTGGTTATGCATCTTCGAACATATTCTTGCAACTTTGAAAGAATGTGGAAATATTATTTTAAACCATAGGAAATTCTGTTGCTGTTAGCGCCCTTTCTGAGTATGAAATCACTAAATCCTGAATCCTAAACAAGTCGCAATGTCATCTAAGTAAATTTGACTTTTCTTCCCCCCTTTGAAGCCATGTAACACAAAACAACTTCCCTTCAAAAAATCAATAAAGCAAGGTGAACCAAATACAGATCCTCTTATGTACAGAAAACCTCACATTACTGAAAATTACAGAAGCTGACATAAATATCCTTAACTTTTTTTTGCTGGGGGGACGACGACGACGACGACACTTCTGTTTGCCCTTGAGAAGACATGTCATGTGACAGGATCTGACCCTGGCAACATTCTGCTGCTCTAGTTATGCCCTAGTCAACTTTTTACCCTGACCTTTGACACTTGACATGTATATATTTAATTTGTTTTTAACATTGTATTTTAAATTGTTTTTATCTTGCCCTGGGATCATAAAGTGAAGGGTGGGTGATTGAGGCTAATACCGGTAATAAATGCTAATACTGTAATAAAGTTAATAATAACAACAACAATAATTTATTAATAACACTCCCATCTCCTATTGGTCAAAAATAACTTGCAGGCTTTCAGTCAAGTAAGGTAAAGGGGCTCCTGACCATTAGGTCCAGTCGTGACTGACTCTGGGGTTGCACGCTCATCTCTTGCATTATTGGCCGAGGGAGCCGGCGTACAGCTTCCAGGTCATGTGGCCAGCATGACAAAGCCGCTTCTGGCAAACCAGAGCAGCACATGGAAACGCCGTTTACCTTCCCGCTGTAGCGGTTCCTATCTATCTACTTGCATTTTGATGTGCTTTCGAACTGCTAGGTTGGCAGGAGCTGGGACCAAGCAACGGGAGCTCACCCTGTCACAGGGATTCGAACCTTCTGATCAGCAAGCCCTAGGCTCAGTGGTTTAACCCACAGCACCACCTGGGTCCCTTTCAGTCAAGTAACACCTGCATAATCCCCTTTTGCATTTTGAAAGGTTTTCTTTTACATTTTCTGAATAATTATACACTTTTACGATATATCAGTAAATCAGTAAATCAGGTATGAACCAACCCTACTGCTTTTATCAATTAAAGTGTTAAGCAGGTATTATTAAAAGAACCTTTTGTGTTTTTTTCCAAATCTAGCTAGCTGAACATCCTGGGTCTAACAGTGACCAGCCAGAAGCCTCTGGGAAGTTTTCAAACATGATATAAAGGCGATAGCATCCCAGGGGGGAGGAGTGTGGCTGTGCATGCTTTGCGTGCCAACGATTCCATGTTCACTCCCTGTCATCTTCAGGTAAGGTTGGGTATGTATCCTGAATCAGCGAACCTGATTTTTCCTTCATTTTTTTCATTTGCGATAAATAACAGTGCAAAGTGGAAACTTTACTGTATCATTTTATATTATTCTCCTCTCGTAATAAGTCACTTCTGGCCGCACACCTTTTGCAGAGGGAGTCGTCGCTCTTGTTTAGTTGCCACCAAGCGCCAGCAATTGATGGTTTTTAGCAAGCTAATATTTCATCTGTGGATACCAGGGCATTAATACCTATATATGCCAGTTGAGGGAATGAGCCCATGTGCATCTGCCTGACACAACTTCTCCTGTCATGGCCTATTAAGACCAGTTTACAAGTGCATGCTGAATTTGATGAATATGCATGTGACCTCTTTTGCAGCCATCACTCATTGGACAAGAACCCTCATGGCAGACGCAACAGCACCTCTCATTAAACACAACTTGAGTTACAGGCATGGTATGGTAATGCTTCTTCAGAACTTTAGGGGTTTTTCTTGTACTAATAAATCTTAAAATAATGCAATTTAAAAGTATAATTAATGAAACTTCCCTTTAACTGTTTCACTTGATGCATTTTCTTCTGAATTCCCCCCCCCCGTCTGTGTTAGAAAAGATGTCAAACGAGGTTATAGCTAATGCATTCCATTGCTGATATCTTTGCCTTTTTGTTTTGCAAGGAGCCGTACACAAAATCTTCCGGGTTTTTGCTTTTTGAAAGCATGCCCACATGCCCACAACATGAAAAGCGATCTGGTTTCTTACTGAAAATATGAACTGTAATAATGAGCTTCCTGGATGCAGTTTTGGGGTTTTCATTTCTCTTCATCTCCTGCTTCAAGCAAGGGATGGTTCACATGTGAAGCTGTTTCTATTGATTAGATGGTTGTGTGAATCTTCTGTGAATCTTGCTCTCAGAAATGCAATGAACCCTGAGGAGTGAAAAGAATTACTGAAAGAACATAAAATGTATCATCACAAGGTGTCCCATGGTGGGTCAAAACTGTATAAAATGTAACCTAACAATAAAATACAGTTGTCATGTTTTAAATGTATGCTTAGGGCCCTACGAAAAGAGGCTCTTGAAAGTAAAAGACAGGGCCACTGGCTATAATCGCAGCCCACACTTTGGAGAGATGCCCCCACCCCTCCAAAGCCACCTTACCTTAGCAATGGGCCCTTCCGTACTCCCACCCTTCCTGCTCATCCAACAGGGCAATGAGAATGAACTCTGCTGTACTTCCTTTTCAAAGCTTCTGGCATCATGAGGCTCTTGATGCTGTGTCATAGCTGCCAAGACTCCCACTGAAAAATCCGGGATCAGCAGCAGCGCGGCACCGGAAGTGGCTTGTATGCATGTCTGGACATGCGTAGAAGCAACATCTGGTGCCGGCGCTGCCTGATTTCCGGTGCCCAGACATGGGCAGAGCGGCACCCGAAATCGGTTCTGCACATGTCCAGACAGAATAGAATCATAGAATCATAGAGTTGGAAGAGACCACAAGGGCCATCCAGTCCAACCCCCTGCCAAGCAGGAAACACCATCAAAGCATTCCTGACAGATGGCTGTCAAGCCTCTGCTTAAAGACCTCCAAAGAAGGAGACTCCACCACACTCCTTGGCAGCAAATTCCACTGCCGAACAGCTCTTACTGTCAGGAAGTTCTTCCTAATGTTTAGGTGGAATTTTCTTTCTTGTAGTTTGAATCCGTTGCTCCGTGTCCGC
Organism: Zootoca vivipara; assembly: GCF_965207765.1. Lineage (NCBI taxonomy): Eukaryota > Metazoa > Chordata > Lepidosauria > Squamata > Lacertidae > Zootoca > Zootoca vivipara. The sequence goes on along the minus strand of NC_142586.1, from coordinate 6,793,489 downwards.
TTCTCTGGAGCAGCAGAAAACAACCTTTCTCCCTCCTTTATATGACATCCTTTTATATATTTGAACATGGTTATCATATCACCCCTTAACCTTCTCTTCTCCAGGCTAAACATACCCAGCTCCCTAAGCCGTTCCTCATAAGGCATCGTTTCCAGGCCTTTGACCAAAGGCCTTTGTCCAGACATGCGCAGAAGGAGCCTCCCTGGCAGGTAGGAAATCGGGGAATTTACGGGATTTTTTTTCTATTCGAGATAACAGTGGGAAATGGATTAAAATCCGGGGGTTTCCCATGATAAACAGGAGACTTGGCAGCTATGTGCTGTGGTGCATTAGAAGTGGCTTCTACATATGACCCTAGCAGCTGGTGTGCTTCTGTAGGTGACAACATGAGGCCTCTAGATATATACAGCAAGTGTTTGACATGTCCCATTTAATGCTTACTTTTTGTGAAATCAGATCTGGCTCTTTTATTTGTTATTAAAAAGCTTTTTTTAAAAAAATCGTAAGTAATAATATAGCCATTCTGAAATTGCCAAAGAGAGCACTTCTGCTCCCATTTCCATTGTATTACTACCGGAGGGGGAGGGGGGAGTAATTTAAAAACCAACCTTTGCTTAGATTGAAATCCTAGACTACACACACTTACCTGCGAGTAAGTCCCGCTGAAATCAATGAGGATGTGTCTGAGAAGTCCTATATAATATGATCAAACTATTAAAAACTTTTATTGGTTGCCATACACAACCACAGTCATTTGTAACGAAAGGAAGACGTCATTAAAAATGTACAATTTATATGTACAACTATTGAAACAATTGAATGGTGGTGATGCTATGATAAACAATTTAATCACATATTCTATTAAACCGGGAACATAGGAACTACCTGTCCATATAGCTCAATATTGCTTACAACAACCGTCTGTCTGTGTAGCTCAGTGTTGCTTACAACAGCCTTCCAGAGTTTCAGAGAGGGGGAATTCCCTGCTGTACCTGAAAATACCAGGGATTGGCAAATACTATTCAAACCATTTATATTCAGACTTTCCCACCCAATATTACTTTGCTCTTCAGAGCCAAAATCAAAGCCTACTTATAATGAATGCATAACTCTAGAAAAACATGTCAGGAAAGCAAAAGATAAAATCAAGTACCAGCCACCCCTTTCCATGGGTGCAATGGAAACATTTACTTTAACAAGGAAACTATCAAATATCCCACATTGTTCAAACAAGTTGTTAATGCGTGGGTAGAGAACATGAAACGGATCGCTAGAAACCCTCGAGACTTCCTTATCTCATCTCAGAGCACAAGTAGCTCTAGCTGAAAGTTATCTTAATTCTTCGTAAGCAAAGGACTGGAAGAAATGTCTGTGGGCTCCCCAGTTGTTTAATAGACCTGCTTTGAAAGTCCATTATGGCATGAAGCCACAGGTACAAGAATTATTTATGATGACACATTGGACAACGGTCATGAGAAAATATGTATAATTGTTTGGCTTCCCCTCTGCCCCACTCCAGACGATCAGCTTCCTCAATTCATAATAATAATAATAACAATAAATAAATAAATAAATAAATGAATAAATAATTTATTTATACCCCGCCCATCTGGCTGGGCTTCCCCAGCCACTCTGGGCGGCTTCCAACTGAAAAATAAAACACAGTAATCTATTAAACATTAAAAGCCTTTGACATCTGTTGGGAGGGCGTTCCACAGGGCAGGCGCCACCACCGAGAAGGCCCTCTGCCTAGTTCCCTGCAACTTGGCTTCTCGCAACGAGGGAACCGCCAGAAGGCCCTCGGTGCTGGACCTCAGTGTCCAGGCAGAATGATGGAGGTGGAGACGCTCCTACGGGTATACTGGACCGAGGCCATTTAGGGCTTTAAAGCTCAGCACCAACACTTTGAATTGTGCTCGGAAACGTACTGGGAGCCAATGTAGATCTTTCAAGACCGGTGTTATGTGGTCTCGGCGGCCACTCCCAGTCACCAGTCTAGCTGCCGCATTCTGGATTAGTTGTAGTTTCCGAGTCACCTTCAAAGGTAGCCCCACGTAGAGTGCATTGCAGTAGTCCAAGCGGGAGATAACTAGAGCATGCACCACTCTGGCTAGACAGTCTGCAGGCAGGTAGTGTCTCAGCCTGCGTACCAGATGGAGCTGATAGACAGCTGCCTTGGATAACAGAATTGACCTGCGCCTCCATGGACAGCTGTGAGTCCAAAATGACTCCCAGGCTGCGCACCTGGTCCTTCAGGGGCACCGTTACCCCATTCAGAACCAGGGAATCCTCCACACTTCTGTACTTCTGTCTTGTCAGGATTCAACCTCAATCTGTTAGCCGCCAGCCATCCTCCAACCACCTCCAGGCACTCACACAGGACCTCCACTGCCTTCACTGGTTCTGATTTGAAAGAGAGGTAGAGCTGGGTATTAGAGCTGCATTTTTAGGAATGGATCAGAACAGAGGACTGTGCAATGTCCAGTGCCAAACAGATGTTTCAGGAACATGGTGCGACCGCAACATATGAGAGGGTTATGTTTCTGGGGGTTGTGTGTAAAGGCAAAATAGTACAAACACAGAATGACCCCCCCAGAACCATCCCTGCCTCCAGAGTCTTTGCACGACTCTCTCAGAGTCTGGTAAGCAAGGCGGAGGGCTTAAACACTCTTTCTTACATGTCCCCCATAGCGGCATGCAAGAGCTCCAGATGCAGAAAGTGCTCATGAACCTCACTACTTGCAAATGCACGTGTCCCCTTTAGATGCTGGAAGTCCACAACTCACTTACACACCCACTCTTCCCACCCCCCACCCCTGTTTTATTTATTGCTGGTCTCAGAGCTTCCATTGAGAATGCAGAACTTAGGCTCTGTTTGCATTTCAAACAAGGCTTAAAGCTCATAAACGTCAGTTTTTGTATGTGCTAAGAGTGCAGGAATGACATGCAAATCTTTTCTGAATTATAAATGCTATCAATTCAAGGGATATTTCATGACTCTTAATGAAAAATGTAACTAACCCAAAGAAAGGCCATGGGTAAAACCAGCATGATTCATGAATTTGATGGAGGGAGGGGAGGGACTCCAGGAAGAACAAACAGGATAGGGACTGCAACATAAAACTGTGCTACAGAAAGAGCTCAAATTAACATGCCCCCTAAAGACATGGGAAGAAGTCCATATCCAATTACAAAGGACTGGATATTGGCTATTAATTAAGGCAATGCCTTTCTTTCACAGGAGAATCATTTTCCTTTCTGAGCTCACAGAATCAGAAATATACTGATGTACGTCAAGATTATCAGACAAAACTAAATTCAATAGACAACTTGATCTTCTGTGAATTAAAATTTAATGCTTTATTTAAAAAAGTGATGCAATCTTGGGCACATTCAGTTAGGCCTGTACTTTTATCTGATAACTCTTTATCCAACCTGATTTATATGTTACCACTGTTACCACTGTGATGGAATTAAGATTGCCGGAAGAAATATCAACAACCTCTCAGATATGCTGATGACACAGCCTTGATGGCAGAAAGTGAGGAGGAATTGAAAAACTTTTTAATGAGGGTGAAAGAGGAGAGCGCAAAATATGGTCTGAACATAAAAAAAACTAAGATCATGGCCGCTGATCCCATCACTGGCAAACAGAAGGGGAAGAAATGGAGGCAGTGAGAGATTTTACTTTCTTGGGTTCCATGATCACTGCAGATGGTGATGACAGTCACGAAATTAAAAGACGCCTCCTTCTTGGGAGAAAAGCAATGACAAACCTAGACAGCATCTTAAAAAGCAGAGACATCACCTTGCTGACAAAGGTCTGTATAGTTAAAGCTATGGTTTTCCCAGTAGTGATGTATGGAAGTGAGAGCTGAACCATAAAGAAGGCTCATCGCCGAAGAATTGATGCTTTTGAATTATGGTGCTGGAGGAGAGTCTTAAGAGTCCCAAGAAGATCAAACCTATCAATTCTGAAGGAAATCAGGCCTGAGTGCTCACTGGAAGCTGAGGCTCCAATACTTTGGCCACCTCATGAGAAGAGAAGACTCACTGGAAAAGACCCTGGTTTTGGGAAAGATGGAGGGCACTAGGAGAAGGGGACGACAGAGGACGAGATGGTTGGACAGTGTTCTCGAAGCTACGAACATGAGTTTGCCCAAAGTGCGGGAGGCAGTGCAAGACAGGAGTGCCTGGCGTGCTCTGGTCCATGGGGTCATCAAGAGTCAGACACGACTAAACGACTAAACAACAACTCTCTCTCTCTCTCTCTCTCTCTCTCTCTCTCTCTCTCTCTCTCTCTCTCTCTCTCTCTCTGTCATAAACAAAACAGGAAAATACCTTGAATTTATGAACTATACTTAGTCTTCCAGAAGGGTGAAGCTGTGGATCAAAATAATGAACAACTGTGACACGATTCACTAAACAACAACAACTGTGACACGATTCACTAAAGCACACTCTCCCTTGTGGTTGTAGCTCCATGTCAATGCTCTGAGAGCCTAGGGAAGCAGAAACCACACGGGTCACTCATTTGGTCTAGTTGCTACCATGTTGCTGCTACACTTTCACTGCACCCTCTGCTGGTAGTGTAGAAAGCAAAACCATATGATTGCCATTGCTTGCATATATTACTTGCCAGTAGGCTTGGCCTGCTGGACAGTGATGCATACACAGTTTTTCTACATGGTGGCTCCCCAGTTGTGGAATCATGGAAAATTCCAAATTAAACAGTATACCTCCTTTAAGAAACATACAAGCTTCATCAATTTCAGTTTTCAAAATAGCTAATAGCAGAACAAGCAAAGAACTTATTTTACTGGACGGTGCTGCCACCTTGTTGGTGGGTGTGATGGTATGAACACAATTCTGTGTTTAGACTCTAGAGCTGGCCAGAGATGGAACAGTTCCCCGTGGTTTTAAAGAACAGAGTATTCAGATAGCGCTCACTTGAATCTGCTTACTTTATAAAAGTTGTAGGTGGGAAAGGAAGATGCCCATGTGCTCATAAATTTGAGATTCTAAGTGGCAGGTGAGTGCAAACCTCTAACCATTGCAACATTTTGAACCAGATTTTCAGCTTCTGAGAGAGAGATGGACTGCGCTATCCTAAGCGCTCAGGAAAGCCTGGCTAATTCAGATATTTTTACAGCTTGCTTTTATCTCCCAGAGTGTTCCTGGCTATCTCACAAGTGATTCATTATGTATATGACTCCTCCCAAATATCTCAGGTCATTACACCATTGACTTCCTTTGAGGATTGTTCAAGGCTGGATGCAGCCTGCCTCCATGGAGTTATTTATCTAGCTGTGTGCTCTGGCTTGTTCCAACAGGATCCATTGTGCCAAAAAGGCACAGCCCTCTGTCAGAGGCTGTTTGGGCCTGTGTTGCTCCAGCATGGAAAGTGACACACTAGCTTAAGTTCAAGTAACTATTTTTGATACAAGGGGCTAAATGAATAAATTAAGCAAAGTGAATTACAGCTGGGTGGGGGGGAATCAAAGGATAGCTGGTGAGTTTCACGAGTTTATAAATGTATGGCTTGAGAGAAATCATTGTGCAAAATTGCTTTATTTTCATTACTTCATAGAGATTTTTTAGTGCTGTGGTGAGAGGGGTTGGGTATGTTTAACCTGGAAAAGAGGAGATATGATAGCCATCTTCAAATATCTAAAGCATGGGTAGGCAAACTAAGGCCCAGGGGCTGGATCCGCCCCAATTGCCTTCTAAATCCGGCCTGCGGACGGTCTGGGAATCAGCGTGTTTTTACATGAGTGGAATGTGTCCTTTTATTTAAAATGCATCTCTGGGTTATTTGTGGGGCCTGCCTGGTGTTTTTACATGAGTAGAATCTGTGCTTTTATTTAAAATGCATCTCTGGGTTGTTTGTGGGGCATAGGAATTCGTTCTTTTTTCTTTCTTTTCCAACCCCACAAGGTCTGAGGGACAGTGGTCCGGCCCCCTGCTGAAAAAGTTTGCTGACCCCTGATCTAAAGGAAGCAAGCTCTGGAAGGTAGGACTGGAACCCATGGCTTCAAGTTACAAGAAAGGAGATTCCAACTAAACATCGGTAAGAGAGGATTTTAAGCAGAGGGATGCTTTAGTCAAGATTCCTGCATTGCAGACGTTTATGCTAGGTGACTCTTGGAATCCCTTCCAACTCCGCCATTCTATGATTCATACGTCACAATAACACTTTAAGCTTCAAATCCACCCTAGACCGTAAAGGTCTCAAAGCTACAGGAAGGGCTGTAGTTCAGTGGAATGTAAAAGGTCCAATGGCCCAAACCTTGACATCTCCAAGGAGGCCTGAGGGAGAACTCTGACTGAAATCCCGGAGAGCTGCTGCTGGACTGTGGTGTCAATAGTGAGCTTGAGGGACCAATGGTGTGATTCAGTATAAGGCCCCTCCTTATGTTCCATGTTCTCTCACTAGGTGACTTTGTACAGACACAATCTCAGCCCAACCTGCCTCTCAGGGTTGTTGTGATGAGACATTTAGGGATGTGGACACTTTGAGCTCCTTGGAAGAAAGATAGGATATAAAATATGTAAACAAAATACACGGACAAATATCTAGGCAATAAAGCCCATCTCACACAGCTATGGAAACCTGCAGTGCTATTTTTCTACATAAAGCGGTGCCGGAACTCGCCATGAACCCCTCTCTTGTTCTCTTACAATGACAATGGTGCCCACTCGAGAGGTACTGGAACTGAGTTCCAGCTAAAAAAAGCCCTGGAAACATGATAGTGTAAAAAAGTACACACCATACCTGCCAAGTTCCTCTCTGAAAAATAAGGGACCAGACTGAAAGTAGCATACCGGAAGTAGCGCGGTGGCCATTTTGGAACTGGGCGGAGCATGCTCAGAAGTGACTTTTGATGCTGCTGTGCCCAGTTCCAAAATGGCCGCCGCACCACAAGTCGCGCTGCAGCCATTTTGGAACTGGGCAGAGCGGCATCAAAAGTCGCTTCTGAGCATGCTCCGCCCAGTTCCAAAATGGCCGCCGCGTCAGAATAAACCGGGGAAAAACAAAAAAAATCCGTTTTTTTGGCTGGGGAAAGCTGGAAAAACGGGAGACTTTGCAGCTATGGTACACGCAAGCAATCTATCAAAAGAATGACTGTTTTTATTAAAATGTAAAAAGAATGATTTATTTTGCATGTGATGAATCTAGATCTAGATTCTGAAACTTTTTCAGCAGGAGGCTGGTCTATTGTCCCTCAGACCTTGTGGGGGGGCCGGACTATATTTTGAAAAAACATATGAATGAATTACTCTGCCGCACAAATAACCCAGAGCTGCATTTTAAATAAAAGCACACATTCTACTCACATAAAAACACCAGGCAGGCCCCACAAATAACCCGGAGATGCATTTTAAATAAAATGACACATTCTACTCATGTGAAAACACACTGATTCACAGACCATCCGCGGGCTGGATTTAGAAGGCAATTGGGCTGGATCTGGCCCCCGGGCCTTAGGTTGCCATCCCCTGATCTAGATAGATGGAAAAGGGGATAAATGTGACCCAAAACCATTGCTGGACTAGTTTGGGTTCCTTATCACTTATGGCAGGTGTGTTATGTGCAATAGCAAGATAGCAAATAACATTCCTTATCAGAGCAATGTTTTGTCTTAGTATGCTACTTTGGCAATTTAAATATAAATAAATTAAAATAAATTGAATGCATGGACAGATACAACTTTTGCATCACTCAGTATGAATCCCAAAACATAATTTTTCAGTATAGATAGTTCATGTGCTGAGAATCATCAAGTGATGAAAGATCAAGTAAAAAACCCAAACGAACCATATCAAGTCCACCCCCGCACTATTGTCCTTAGGATCATGTTATAAAAATAAAGTTTCATAAAATGTACCTAATTCTTAATTAGCAATATCAATACCAATTTATTATTATTATTATTATTTGTTTGTTTGTTTTTAAAAATCTCTTTCTCCCTTCCCCACCAAATGATACAAACAAGAACTGTTTATATGGTATCCTAAGAGGTTGTATTCAGTAAATGTGTGGGGCACTGAGGTTGCCTATCAAAAATCCCTGTGCAAAAATGGAATGGGTTCACAGTTAAACTCCTAAAAGGTAAATACTGAGAAATTAATCTCTCTCTCTCTCTTGCTTGAGACAGCATCCTTCTTTTGAAAGATTTCCAGAAAACATGACTGCCCATGAGATGATATATTGTATTTTTACAGCTTAAATGCTGTCCTGGGCAGGAGAAGAATTAAACATAACAACCTTGGTAAGTAAACTGAAGTCGACTCTGCTATCGGTAGGATTGGCTTTAATTTGTTTCAATAAATCTTTGAAGAGCAATAGCAGAACAAGCTGGTTGGTTTTCCTCAGAGTCAATGTCAAATCTGCCATTTTAATGGCTTTATTGAGGCTCTTCCAAAATCCCGGAGAGGATGGATAAAATAGGTATGCTTGCAGGTCTACAGAAATGCAACGCGCCAACATTTGAGAGGTGGCAGAAGTCTTGTTATATTTGATCCAATTCTTAAAGCTGACTAAATGGGAAGCATTGACATGGGGCATTGTATTCTGTGCCTTCATTGTTATAAAACAAAGAGATACTTCATATACCAAGGCTTTCTGTTCCCCCCCCCCAAAAAAACAAAATATTGTGCGAAAAAAGGTGTGTGTGTGTGTGTCACCAAATAAGAACAAATAAATCTCACCTTCACATGAGCCAGCCTGCTTCCTAGCACAGGCATAGGCAAACTCGGCCCTCCAGATGTTTTTTGGCCTACAACTCCCATGATCCCTAGCTTACAGGAGCAGTGGTCAGGGATGATGGGAACTGTAGTCCCAAAACATCTGGAGGGCTGAGTTTGCCTATGCCTGTCCTAAAGGTAAAGGGGCCCCTGACCATCAGGTCCAGTTGTGTCCGACTCGGGTTGTGGTGCTCATCTTGCTCTATAGGCCGAGGGAGCCAGTGTTTGTCCGCAGACAGCTTCCGGGTCATGGGGCCAGCATGACAAAGCTGCTTCTGGCGAACCAGAGCAGCACACGGAAACGCCGTTTACCTTCCCGCCGGAGCGGTGGGCAGGAGCTAAGACCGAGCAACGGGAGCTCACCACATTGCAGGGATTTGAACCACCGACCTTCTGATCAGCAAGCCCTAAACTCTGTGGTTTAACCCACAGCTCCACCTGGTTCCCTAGCATATACCTAATGGATGCCCCTGATGGTCCAATATCAGTAATTATGCTGTGGGCAGCCAAAGATATGACCTTTTTTAAGAACAAACATCTTCATCTTCAAACTTGATGGGGTTAAACATGGGTCACATTTATTCAATGAATATGCACAAAAGGAGCTGCAGGATGACTGTAGGTGGCTAATGTGGGTGTGGGAAGCCCTTCCCTAAGCCACACCCCAAAAGGAGGGGTAAGGAAGCCTGCTCCACCATTTCTTGGAGCCTTACAACACTGAATGGGTGTTGCAGGTTCAGTGGCATAGCTAGCTACTCAGTTGCCCTGGCCGGCGCAAATGCCCTGCGCCCTGGGGCGGGGCAAGCCGGCCATGGGGCGGGGCAAGCAGGGGCAGAGCACACTGTGCGGAAGCTCCACAGAGTCCGCAAGCCCCACGTTGCCATTTCGGGCAGCGCGGAGCCTGCAGGTGCCCGAACAATCACGCCACTCCCCAGGAGAGACGTGTGGCTCGGGCGCGCTGCAGGGCAGGCCCCGCAGTCACCCCCCTCAGTGATGACACCCAGGGTGGCCCGCACCCACCGCACGCCCCTTCTTTCTCCACTGTGCAGGTTATTCCTATATCATTTGCAAATGGATTTTTTCTGATGCCAAATAATGCAGAAATGAACGTTAAATTTGCACTATAGTGCTTTTATGTCACACGAAAGCTCAAATATAATACAGAGCTTAACAGCTAGGGAAAAGTTGTGAACATGGAATAAACTACCATGCGAATGCAGTCCAGGAATGAAAGCGGCTTCCTGCAACAACTCTGGATATATTTCTACTTGTCTGGGTCAGATTTCCTATCTTTTCGTTGACAGATTGGCACCGCGGGCATTCTGGAATGTCATAGACTCAAAATACCAACCAATGTGATGAACAAAATAGTTGCCAATCTACATTGCTTCTTTTTAACAGGAGGGCAAAAAAAACAACAACATTCTAGTACTTGGTGCTAAAGAGGAAAAATCCATTCCGAAGGCAATTTCCCCTATCTGGATACAAGATTTGCATTCTGTAGCCATTAACGATAAAAGGATGCTTACTGCCTCCTTCCCTAAGAACAAATTGAAAATCCTTCATGATAAAATTTCTCCACATTGTGATTTTCAGCTCTGTCACATATTGCAGAAAAATGGTAATAGGCTTAGCATACCTATCTTCTCAGTGACAGATACATTTTGCTTGCAATTGAGATATTCAGCTTTCTTTCAGCTCTGATGTGTACTGCATTCGATATGACCTTTGTTATTAATATTTGGCCCCAGGTTTCCTCTCCAATTGCAAACCCCGGTTTGCAGAGGTCCTGTAGCAAAATAAACACAAACAAACAAACATACACTGCATTGTTTGTAGAATTAAGTTAAACTCTTTGTTGCTACCATTTCCCTTGCAAAATTTCTATGCCATTTGATCTGGGAGTGGAATAGCTTGTTGAAGTCATTGGCTTTTCTGCCTGCCATGATGGGATGACTACCATCATTCAGCTTAATTATTATAAAATCTGAAAAAAATATATACACTTTCCTGAATTACCAAAGCATTTACAAAATAATAATAAAAAAGGTTCAAACAGTTCCTAAGCTGCCCCTGCCTTGAAATTTCCCTGGCCTCTTATCACCCCAGATTTGATTGTTAGGGTATACAGAGTAACAGTTACATACAGTTAGCAGTAGATAAACCTGACAGAGCAATTAATATAGAAAATATCAAGATAATGGAAAAGGAAGAGGGTCATTAGTGCAGGATGCGGGAAATGTAAAGATGCATCAATGCAGGACAGAGATGCTGATGGGAGCACTCCAGGGATACGATATGAAGATCTTTGGGCTGTGTGAAGTGTCATGGTCAGGGGTGGATAATAAAAAGGCTGGAGCCTCCACCATCTGGTAGAGCAGAAGGGAAGATGGGAAACATCAACAGGGAGTTAGAAATGCTAGGAAAAGCCAGACGGTGAGAGCATTGATTAAGATTATTTTTGTTGATTAGGTGGTGGCACTCTCTGATTTAATGTTCCTCGTGAAGGAGGTGTAGCAGCTAGCCTTGTGGGGCAAGAGCTCCGGCCGTCAAAGGCAGCTGAAATTGGCCCTGACCCTGACAGTGTCAAAAGTGCTTCTCTATACAAAACTGGCAGGAAGGGTCGCGCAGAAGGAGGAGGTCATTTCTAAATAAGGGAAATGTTGCACATTCCAGGGCAGAAAGGGCTGTGGAGATATTCAGCAGCATAGCCCTTACATCTCAGGTACAATTTGCTCTGCAACCCATTCCCCTCCTAGACCTTCAAATGTTGCACTTTTCGGCACATAGAAAGTAATGCCTTTATTTCTTTCATTCCCCCACCCCAGCATCTTCCCAATAGGTCTCAGAGCATCTTGTAACCTTTAAAACATTGGTTAACAGCAGCAGCAGCAGCAGCAGCAGCAGCAGCAGCAGCAGCAACAACAACAACAACAGCAACTCACAACAGCAACAACCAGAAACTTGCTTACCTTGATTTAGAAATTCCATATAGAAATTATCTGTATGTGCATCTTCATCTGAGTGTGATGCTCATCTAGGTCTGACTGATGTGGCTGGATGAGAGCCAGTGTAGTGTGAGAGTAGGTTAAGAGCAGTGGACTCATAATCTGGTGAACCGGGTTTGATTCCCTGCTCCTCCACATGTGAGCTTGGGCTAGTCACACTTCTCTGATGTCTCTCGGCCTCACTCACCTCACAGAGTGTTTGTTGTTGTGGAGGAATGGAAAGGAGATTGTTAGCCGCTTTGAGACTCCTTAAGGGGAGTGAAAGGCAGGATATCAAGTCCAAACTCTTCTTCTTCCTCTCCTGACCCAGATGGGCAGTGCTTTTTTTCTGGGGGTACGCATACCCTTAAACATTTTGTGAATCTAAGTTTGGCCTCATTGAGGGGCAGTATTTCAATATGAGTAGGAAAATGAGAGTAAAAAGGTAAAGGTAAAGGGACCCCTGACCATTAGGTCCAGTCATGACCGACTCTGGGGTTGCGGCGCTCATCTCGCATTATTGGCCGAGGGAGCCGGCGTACAGCTTCCAGGTCATGTGGCCAGCATGACAAAGCTGCTTCCGGCGAACCAGAGCAGCACAGGGAAACGCCGTTTACCTTCCCGCCGGAGCGGTACCTATTTATCTACTTGCACTTTGACGTGCTTTCGAACTGCTAGGTTGACAGGAGCTGAGACCGAGCAATGGGAGCTCACCCCGTCACAGGGATTCGAACCGCTGACCTTCTGATCAGCAAGCCCTAGGCTCAGTGGTTTAACCCACAGTGCCACACCTCTAAACATTTTTTAAGAAAAAAAGCATTATATTGGGAATGGACTCCCCCAACCAGAGGCACTAACTGTTGTGTGTGGCAAGTTGCACATGCGACTGGGGCCAATGTAACTAAAGCTTGACAGTATGTTCAAAAAGTTCTCCAAGATTGGTCAGATGGGATCCTTACCAGGAGAGAAGCTCATTGGACCTGAAAACATACTGGCAGATAGAACTAGCATCCATGCACAGGTGTTTTTGTATGTGCCTAGCATTAGTAGGTGTCCTGTATTGGCTGAAGCTATCATATTTCTTGGCTGAATCCAGATATCCACAGTAAAAGGTAAAGGTAAAGGACCCCTGACAGTTAAGTCCAGTCGCGGACGACTCTGGGGTTGCGCGCTCATCTTGCTCTATAGGCCGAGGGAGCCAGCGTTTGTCCACAGACAGTTTTTGCAGGTTATGTGGTCAAAACCAGAGCAGTGCACGGAAATGCCATTTACGTTCCTGCTGGAGTGGTACCTTTTTATCTACTTGCACTTTGACGTGCTTTCGAACTGCCAAGTTGGCAGGAGCTGGGACCAAGCAACGGGAGCTCACCCCGTCATGGGGATTCGAACCGCCGACCTTTCGATCTGCAAGCCCCAAGGCTCAGTGGTTTACACCACAGCGCCATCCGCATCCACAGTAAGCTGGCTATAACAGCATTGTCCTTGTCAAATCCAGGGAACTGGGCAGGTTCAGAGCCAGCTTCCACAAGATCAAACAGAGACTACCATTACCTCGCGACCCTGGGAGCACATTCCAGGTACTGGATATAAAGTGTTTTCTTTGTTTATTAAATGTAGCAGCCACACAGCTGTGTGGGGTAGCAAGAAACTAGGCTTTGAAGGTGGCTGTACAGTACAGTGAATGGTGTGATGGGCAATTCAAGAACATTTAAACACTGTGTGAGAAAGTTAACACTGAATGACTCTTGCTGAAACCAACCCAAGAAGTTAGTTACGGTCAACGTGAGTCCCATTGCCTTTCAGTTTACCAATTTATAAAGCATTACATGTAAAGGGAATTTGATGGAGTTTTAATAATAGGAAAATTCTGAGAAATGGTAGCGCCAGGGGAAAGCACCACTGACCCTGGGTGAAAATTGTATACTTCCTCCTATTTCTAAAAATCGGCATTTACTAGCTATATAACTTTTCTTTTTTCTTTTAAAAAAGTATTACTACCTTGTTTTATTTTGAAAGACAATGAGTATGTTCTTGTAAATCGAAATATTATAAATGGATCGTCACATTTTATTTTTATGAAAATAGCTTGCAGACTGAAAGGACCTGCATGATGGTAAACAAATGCGGGTGTGTGTATGTGTAATTTTCTTTTTAATGACTTGCAAGGACTGTAAGAATTTTCGGACCAAACAACAGCATAAACCTGGATGCAATCTTGAAAGCATAAATTCCTGACTGGTTTATTTTTGAATTTACTGAATGGGGACAGGACTGTAGTAGTGTAAATATTAAAGTATTGCATTCTTCTATTCAATAAAGTTGAGCTGAATAGAATTATCACCTTGAAATTATAGGGTAAAACTCCCTATACAAAAACAGATTAAAGACAAATTAGACTGTGGGCCAGGTCACTATGATTGTTAATTAGTGATAATGGAAATACAATTAGCATAATGAGCTCCAATTACTGTATATGGAGAAATATGAGCATACTGCTTTCATAAATCTTGGTTCCAGGAAAAATAAAATGCATCCGATTTAACAAAGCATGCCCTTCTCGCCCATAGAAAGCTTTACCTTTTTATGTAGCTAAACTGTTCTTGTAGATTAGGGAACAGAGCGCAGAGCAAGGGTGGGGGGCAATGCAACAGAATGGATTTACTCTGCTTGATAGTTGAGCAGCAGTTCCTGTATTAGCTTGGCTTCTTGCTTTAAGCTTCCTAGAAAATCTTGCCATCTGTTTCTCCAATTCTGGGGTAAACAACAGAAGAGAAAAATCACAGGCTATTACATCAAATGAACTTATTGCCTTTGAATCAACCAGGATTGCTTTTGGGTCTCCTTCCTGATTAGAACAGAAAATAAAATAAATTAGGCTGCTTATAGATGCTGATAACCTGTGGAAGTAGAATGCCCTTTGCATCCACAGATTTATTGAATTTGAATGGCTGATGTCAAATGCTTTACAAAACAAAGAGGCACCAGAGGCTTCTTCTTTTTTAAGTTAGTGGGGTTTTTTTTAAGCCACTGACAACACAGGGATAACCAGTATAAAACCACAAGCCTAAATTTGAAGAGCTTCAAAGAACAGTTTGGATGTCAGAAAAGCGACCTGTAAAACTTTGAAATTGTTGCCATCGTCACTGTAATCGTGATGCCACGAGTCTGAAACCTAACAAAGCCAGAAAAGGCAGCTTGTGGATGAATGCAGGCACAGGGCAGTTCTGCCCTGATATCAGGATGACCTAAATGTCAGGCGATTAGTTGGCCTACTTTCATCCTGAAACTGAATGGGGCAGCTTTCTCTTACTGGTCCAGGGTCAGGGGCTCACGACCTCAAGCGCAAGGAAAGGAAAAGCCATCCATCTGTGAAGTTAATAGTTTGGAGTTAACTTTAAGTGGGTTACTGGGTCTTGGCCATTCGTGTGCAGCCTTCTGCTTAACACTCGTGGGAAAGAACAGCCACGGAGCACCATGGATGAAGAGCTCTTGAGTCAGCCTTGCAGCAACCGACTGTGCTGTAGCAGGAGGGGCAGGGGGCCCAGCGACATCTATTAAGGGGAGCTCTGTGGGTGACAGCACAACCTCCGTTTTCGCGGAAAGACTGGGCGAAATGATTTAACGATAAATGAACTTGGGTGACATGTGGTACACTGCTGCTGAGAGAAGTAAAATTCATTAGCCACACCATCCGGATGACATGTGTTCTTTTTGCTTTTGGAAGCCACCCAGAGAACATGTATTGATGGGAAACCACGTAAATCTTGTTACTTTTTTTTATAAAAAAATATGTTTGCATGAAAAACCTTGAGATATTGGGCTTTTAGGAAGGGAGAAACTAGTAGTAGTTTTGAGGATGTGCAGGGATCCGTCTAGAGCAGCAGTTGTCAACCTGGTCCCTACCGCCCGCTAGTGAGTGTGTAAGGGGGAGAGAGTATAGAGAACCTCCCCCTATCATCAAGAGCAGCTCCTCCCCAAGCAGCCATGGAAGCGCAGGGTCTGAAGGAGCTAGTCAGGAAGCAGAGAGGGAGAGCCAGGGCTCTGGCAGCAGGGAAGAGCCCCTGCTCCACAGGCGGGAAGAGAGAGAGACGGAAAGGGGGGAGAGGGAAAAGACAGAGCGTAGACCCTTTCCCCCGGCACCGGAATTAAGGAGGAGGAGGAAAGGGAGGAGATTCGCTGTCCCTAGGCTCTTATGTTGGTCCAAGGGGCAGAAAGGGGCATTGCCGGATTCTGACACGGAATAAGCGGACATGAAACCGACAGCTCGTCACACTGTAAATAATGTGCACCAATAAAGACTCTGAAAGACAAGTATGTAGAGAGTCGTTACTCAGGAGTAGCCGTAATAACCTCTGACAGGGCGTTTCAGGATTCTAGGTGGGTGCTAGGGAGTTCTATGGCACAAGCTGAATCCTCCTTCCATCGAGCGCTGGTGGGCGGTAAGGAAATTTTACCATCAAGAAAGATGCATTAGTGGGAGGTAGGTATTAAAAGGCTGACTACCCCTGGTCTAGAGCTACAGCTGGAGTTACAATATTATGTCTACTGATGGATGAATCTGCCTGTTTCTAATCCATCTCCCTTCTGAATATTTTCATCCACAAATCTATTTCGATGCTACATTAATCTGCGTGCACATATCTATTAGGTAGCTGGGGTAAGTGGAGACACAATGCCTGGCCCGGGAATGTAGCAATGTAGGGCCTGCTATGTGTCAAGCAGCTCTCCAGACACAGGAGCCCTTCTGGAACGAGATGGTTAGCTTCCTTATTCATTCCCCCTGTTTCAACAGTCCAGACCTCACAAGTTGCCCAATTGTTGCATTACCAGTGCTTTTTTCTGGTCCATATGCATCAGAATGGCATCACGCCACCTGTTTTCCTCTGCCACCATCTCGCCACCGCTGCTTGCTCACTCCCCCTGCTTGCTAACTCCCCTCCCGCACCTTAGTCGCTTCCTCCTCCATCGCTGCTGCAGGCACAGCCTTCTGGGGGTGCTTTGGTGTAACCCAAACAATCTCCAAAGCACCTTCCAGGAAGGTGCCTGATGATCGTTCTATTGGCTTTAGCTGGTGGCCCAGTTACACTCCTATCTAGACAGGGATAGCCTGTTGTCTATGCTCTGGTAACCTCTAGGTTGGATTACTACAACACAATATACATAGGGCTGCCTCTCAAGGTGGTTCAGAAGCTTCAACTGGTGCAGAATTCAACAGCCAGGTTGCTCACCAAGGCAAGACTGTTTGCAGCGGTGGAGGAAGCTTTAAACAGCTGCCTCTACCCATATAAACCGCTCTGGACTCTGCACTCATCATCTGAGGCCCTTCTTCATGTGCTTCCTCGTGAGACTCTGAGGGTGGCAACACGAGAACGGGGGCTTTTCTGCAGTGGCTCCCTGTTTGTGGAATGCTCTCACCAGGGAGGTTTGTGCCTTCATTATATATTTTTAGGTGCCAGGTGAAAATGTCCCTCTTCAACCTGGCCTCTAGCTGATATATTCTACAGCCATTTAAAAGTTTCTGTGGGAAGGGGGTGTATGTTTTGTATTGCTTATTTCCATGTTTTTATCCTGAACTGCCTTGAGATCTTATGATAAAGGTGTGTGTGTGTGTGTGTGTGTGTGTGTGTGTGTGTGTGTGTGTGTGTAATATAATAATAATAATAATAATAATAATAATAATAATAATAATAATAATAGGCAGGCTTTCTTTCAGGGCCATGGTTAGAGGGTCAGACCCTGGGTGGTTAATAATAATAATAATAATAATAATAATAATAATAATAATAATAATAAATTTATTTGTACCCCACCCATCTGACTGAGTTGCAGTAGCCACTCTGGGTGGCTTCTAACATATAAAAAACAAAATAGAACATTAAACATTAAAGGGCTGGCTTCAGATGTATAGATTGTATAGTCAATCATCTCCTTGACATCTGATGGGAGGGCATTCCACAGGGCGGGTGCCACTACTGAGAAAGCCCTCTGCCTGGTTCCCTTAAGCTTCACTTCTTGCAGTGAGGGAACCGCCAGAAGGCCCTCAGAGCTAGACCTTAGTGTTAGGACTGGACGATGGGGGTGGAGACACTCCCTCAGGTATACAGAGCCAAAGCCATTTGAATTGTGCTCGGAAATGTACTTTTGGAAATGTGCTCTGCCTGGATCTGTTGCCCCTTCTCCCCCTTTTAATTATTTTAAAAGTTTATACTGTTTACAGGACTACCAGGCACCCTGAAAAGCACAGCACTAGTAAGAGCCCTGCCACCCACCTTCTTAATTTGCTTGGAGACTTAAATTTGCGTGGATACATATAAGTCAGCATATGCGGTTTTTATGGCATAGCATGGGCAGGGCCAGTGCTAGGGCTTTTTGCGCCCTAGGCAAAACACCTTTTGGCGCCTCCGGCACATGCGTCATGATGCATGCGTCACGCATCATGACGCATTGCTGACGCCCCTGCGTCCCCTCCATAGGTGGGAGGAGCGCAAGCCAAAAGAAGAGCTCAGCGCTCTCCCGCCTGTGGAGGGGAAGCTGTGAGCTCCTCAGCGGCTGCAGCGAGCGAGCGTCGGAGGCAGCAGCAGCACCCATAGCTGAAGGCTTCAGCTACGGGCGCTGCCGCCGCCATTGCTCGCTCACTTGCTGCAGCCGCTGAGGAGCTCACAGCGTCCCCTCCATAGGCAGGAGGAGCACGAGCGCACGCTGTGGAAGGGCGGCGGTGGCGCGGGGGTTTTGTGGGGCAGGCTGCCCAGCGCCCCCTCCATTTATGCGCTCTAGGCAGCTGCCTAGTTCACCTAAATGGACGCACCGGCCCTGAGCATGGGTCTGTGCCCTGAACTTTTTTTAAAAGTACCTAGCAGTCCCCCTGTCTTCATGACAGCAGCTCAGGAACCCCCCTGCACATATTGTACCGGCAATAAATTGCCTTCTGCCTGTTTTAGAAAGACTTATCATCAGTTGCTATGACAAGAAATGCTTGTGGACAAAAGTAAACACCATGCAGAATTTATCCTGAATTCAAGTTCCATTTCTTTTGTGTGTGCTGGATTAATCGCTGTACATCTAGACAAAACTGATACAATAGGATTTGCCTGACTTGCATGGAGAAAATCTGTTTCTCGTCATGTTTGGCATTTTCCATATATCACAAACTTTGTTTTGGATTATCTGTCAATGGATGAAAGGAAGCGGTTTTGGAGGTGTCATGACTGCTGGAAATATTTCTGTTATTGTGGATTACTGTCGGAAAGTAGCACACGTCACCAAGACAGGAACAGCAGGACATAGCAAGCTGCTTTATACTGTGCCAGACCATGGCTCTATCTAGCTCAGTGTTGGTCTACACTGACTCTGACTAGTTCTTCAGGGTTCCAGGCAGGAATCTGCCCCCAGAGATGCCTGGGACTTTCTGTATGCAAAGCAGATTTCTGTCCCGAAACTATGGCCCTTCTGTGTACCAGCTTTTGAATGAAGGTGAAGATATGAGGGTTAATGGTAGTGTCCTAGTGGTACAACAATAAATCCTCTAGCACTTGCATTTGCAAAACTAAGCGGGGTCTGGTATGGTTAAGTCTGAATTATGGTCTTCTTCATGATCCAAGGAAAGTCCCATGTTTGCAGCCTGGACATATCTGTAAACACTTCTTTCATCACCATCATCACCAATGTCAACTTAAAAAAAAAAACCCACACAAAACCATTTTTTTAAAAAAACAATCAAGCATTATAATTTTTTAATATATATTTCAAGTACAGAATGTCATGCCTGAACCTCAAAGTTCATCTTTCACCGTTCTAGTTACAGGTAGGTAGCCGTGTTGGTCTGACGTAGTCGAAACAAAATAAAAAAATTCCTTCCAGCAGCACCTTAAAGACCAACTAAGTTTTTTTATTTTGGTATGAGCTTTCATGTGCATGCACACTTCTTCAGATACACTGAAATAGAAGTCCCCAGGCGCTTATGTAGAGAAAGGGTGGGGAGGGATATCACTCAGAAGGTTGGTGGAAATGGGTGATTGACTGACTGATAGCTGTTGACGACTGCAAATGACTGCAAATGGTCTTGCATGAAAAAGCAAGGGGTGAGATGGCTGAAGATCGCTTTATCATGTATAATGAGATAGGAATCTAACGTCTCTGTTCAAGCCTGGCCTTTCCAGGGCTGTCTTAAACGCCCCTGCCGCTGTGGTGCGCCGGATCTCTCCGGCGCCCTCCCGCCCCGTTTCCCAGCGCGGTGGGCGGGTGGGCGCAGCAGCGGGCGGGCAGGCACAGCGCGATCTCTCTGGCGCCCTCCCGCCCCGTTTCCCAGCGCGGCGGGCGGGTGGGTGCCGCGCACAGCGCGGCTCCCACAGGCGCAGCTGCGCGGCGGACCGGCGGATCGGGCGGGCAACGGGCGGGCGCAGCTCGCGGCGCCTTTCTGGCGGGCCGGTGCCATGGTGCCCTGCGCCACCGGGGGTCTACCTAGAGCCGGGCCTGGGTCTTTCCATGGTTTTAAGCTTGGTGATAAGTTGCAATTCAGCAACTTCTCTTTCCAGTCTATTTCTGAAATTCTTTTGTGTTCACTCAGAGAAGAAAATAGGTCTCTGTATTGAGATACCCTGATGAAGGTGATCCCATGTTGTTGTTTTTCTCTTTGACCACCGCCACTAAGACACAGAGGCGAATGCTGCTGTGCTCATGCTCCTGTTTGTGGGCTTTCCATGAGCACCTGATGTTCACTGTGAAAACAGAATGTTGGGCTAGATGCATGTTTGGTTTGACCCACCAGGACTCTTCTTTATTTTGTTAAAGTTATTAGTTCATCTAAACAAAAGGATGTGGAAGAAACGAAGACCAAGTTGCTCGATCCCTGAATTGCACTCTACTCTGACAATTTTATGGTTCATAGAACAAATGGCCACCTCTTTGTGTAAGTTTGGACTATAAATGTGAAAAATAACACCATTTTAAAAGGTGATCAAGTAGAAGTGGAATCCTTCAGCACCAATATGCCAGGTCATTTGGAGATATACCCATGTCTTCATAAAGCATGTTACACTTCACATTTGACGTGACCATCCTAGGACATTTTGCTGTTATTACCAGCAGTGAGTACCTTAACTATGGGTGTTGTTTCCACACACACTCCCTTTTGCCAGTGTGGTGTTTGGAAGACACAGTCTGGAGCCTTGTTGTGGAAGTAGCAAGTAACATGGTGGTGTGTCTTTCACCAGATCATTACTGCACCTGCAACTCTACTATCATCTCCTAAGGACCATCCAATTCCTGCCTCCTTGATGAGGTGAGGCCTTTGTGGGTTAAGGTTTGTCACTGCTGTTACCTTCTAACCACACAATATCCAATTGTTGCCAAATGTTAGATTATCTTTACATGCATTTCTGTGAGCACCATTACTGCCAGTATAAATAAGTCTGGATGCTTCTATTACATAAAGCTCTTCTCCTTACAAGTCTTTAGTTTAATGCACAATTTTCTTGATTCCCAATTTAAAGTAAACAAACTAACTAAAGACCTACAACTCTTCAAACACAAAATTAGCCCCTACCTCCACATTTCAAACATCCCTATAATTTACCACACATGGTTCAATTTAGCATGTGTTTCATTCCGTGAACTGCTAGCATTCCTTGAACTGCAGTTCACTCTAATAATGCATTAAGTATTGATAGAGGGCATTGATCTTATTTGAGGTCTTGTTTGAACCAGTGACATTTGGCCAGTGATTGGTAAATGAACCTGAAAAGATTTGACCCACACAGGTGAGGTAGTTGCTTATTTAGACCAAATGGAGCATTTCTGTTGCTGTATTCAAGACTAATAGATTCTGCTAACCTTTTCAGCCATCTCCTATGGACATCTTACATAGAGCTGTGTCTCCCCTTCGTAATTGCCGAATGTAGCATTTCTAAACATTGACATATCATTTGTTCAAATATTTGAAACAAACAAAATTTGCCTCATAAACACTTCCCCCCAACTGCTTTCTGATATATGTCAATATGACAACAGGGATTGTACGGTCTTCCTAGAATTATGTTAGAACTGAAAATCTATGGCATCTTCTAGATGCTTACAGAATGTAATTTCTTGTTTCTTTCCCCCCATTGTGTGGTACCTTCTGAAATATATGAAGAAAAACTATAGGAATCTGAAATGAGCAAATTTGGACCCCAGTTTCTGCTTAGCTTTGAAATGCTGGATAGCAGTGGACAAATCTCTAATTTTGTGTTTACCTCATCTTTCTTCCTCC
Organism: Zootoca vivipara; assembly: GCF_965207765.1. NCBI lineage: Eukaryota > Metazoa > Chordata > Lepidosauria > Squamata > Lacertidae > Zootoca > Zootoca vivipara. Next base: position 6,771,508 of record NC_142586.1, on the reverse strand, counting down.
CAGCACCTTAAGCCAACTTGAGATCCTTGCGGGGGAAAGGATGAGATATAAATTGTGAACCTGAAAATCTCTTGGAATAAACTGTTCCACAAGGATCTCAGAGGGATCAGGTGACTTGCCCATTTAGCCAAGTTCTCCATTTGCAGCATCAGATAACAGGGTGGGACAGCTAAGGTGCCACATTCCTGCTCTCCCAGCAGTGGAAGGAAGTCAGTGCTGTGCAAATCCACTAGCAGAGCCAATACATTGACCCCCCACCCCACCCCACTGCCGCAACCCTCTCACAGCCTTTTGAGGGGCATATGAGAATTGCTAGCAATGAGAAAAAGTAACATATACACTGGAGTCACAGAAAAGACCTTGCCATATAGAGAGTAGATTGCCAGCAGTGAGTGAAGGAAAAATGTAAAACATAAATAGCAATAATATCCACTGCAGTTAGCAACTGGTGGTGATTTTGTTGGCATCCGTCTGTCTCAAGAAACATTGGAGTGCACCTCCAGGGGTTGCAGTCAAACTGCTGGAGAATCGCAGCGCCTGCTGTGGCTGCAGAGACCAGTAACTAATAACTGCTGCCTCCCACGTTGTTTTTGCTGAATTAGCAGCACTGAAGTGACCTTCCCAGGGCACAAGGCTGGGCAGTGTGTATGGAGGTCCTGGGCTGCCCAGGCGACAAGACCTTCCTTTCAGCTTTGCTGATGTGGTCCAGAGAAAAGCAGCCCTCCTTGGCTGCAGGAACTCCAATCCGGATTTGTATAGGTTTTGTATTAGCCCTTTCTTCTCCTGAAGATGTCTCACAAGGTAGCTTTTCCTCAGGGTTTATTCCCAAAGCTTTTCTCATGAATGAGTATAGCAAGGCATATTGCTTTCTATTGTTCGGCAGTGGAATTTGCTGCCAAGGAGTGTGGTGGAGTCTCCTTCTTTGGAGGTCTTTAAGCAGAGGCTTGACAGGCATATGCCAAGAATGCTTTGGTGGTGTTTCCTGCTTGGCAGGGGGTTGGACTGGATGGTCCTTGTGGTCTCTTCCAACTCTATGATTCTAAGGCAGTGGAGGTTTAGGATCAGAGTTTTCCTTCTCTTGGATGGGCTACCTTCCCAGGTTGATATGAGCCCCATCTGCCCATATGATGATGATTATGAAGATGATAATGCTTAGCAATGGGAACAGAATGAAGAAGCGTCTGAGATGGGTGCACTGGTATTGCCAACCATCTGCACTAGATTCATTTTGCAACTGAAACAGTTTCCAGACAGACTAACAGGGGTGGGGGGAATCTGTGATCTTCCAGATGTTGTTGGATTCCAACTTCCATCATCCTCAGGCAGAATAGTCAATGGTCAGGGTTGATGGGAGCTGTAGTCCATGTGCAACAACATCTGGATAGCCATAGGTTCCCTACTGCTAGGATAGAGCCCAGTCCGAAAGAAGAGGTGCAAGAGTATTTTTTACAGAGTTCACTAGTCTCTCTACTGAAGCAAACAAACATCTGGTTTACAGCACAACTGTGTGATAAAATTCCATCCAGGATCCCATTTGCGCATAGGTTTGTTTTTGACTTCCGTCATTCATATTGAAGAATCTCCTGGGTACTGTGTGGAATACAAAAGAGTCTTTTAAAAAATACTTGTATTTAAAAATAGGAACAATATGCAGGCAGTTTCTGTTGCACAATCTAAAATTACCACCACAGGTTGCGTGTAGTCAAATATATTGATAGCCTCCCTTGTGACATCTGCTGACACTCAGGTTTAATTGTAGTGAACTTTGAATTCCTATCTTAAGGTCAGTTATTAACTATTGATGGATTCTCCTTTCCTCCACTTAATGCTAAAGTATTCCTACTAACCAAGACAGATGGGAATGGGTAAGAAATTTTTCAAAGCTTCAGCTCTGTGGGCTTCTTTTTCTTTCTTTCTTTTTGCATTCTTCTCGTAGCAGAAACTGCAATGACCAGGGATTGATCACTCAAACCAAGTGAGGAAAAAAAAGAAGCCCCTTATAAGTGCACAGCCCTATTACCTTCCTAGCACCAGACACTCCTGTAAGTGATGAGAACAGAAAAAGCAGTTCCTTGTGTAACAACCTTGGCTGCCAACCTTGAAACCGAATGGGGTCACTAGGCAAAAGAGCTGGCCATGCAATCGCATGCTGGCAAGTCACGCTGACAAACAGCTCTGCTATTTTGGGTTTCTCAGAAGGCCAAGAGAGTTCCCCTAAGAGATTTATAAACACCTACATAATAAATGGGGAAGCTGAAGTTTAAACTGTTATGAAGCATTCTCTCCTCTGGTTCCTAGGTCCTCAGTGATTTAAAGAGGTGACATTTACTATGTGCAGGCCTATTATTCAGAATGACTGTTTGTGTATAGACAATATTTTAAAATGGCTCAGGCTAGATGAAAAATTCTTATTAAGTCAGAAAAAAACAGTTTAAGTAGGCAACACTCTACCACTTTAGTCAGCTATAAGTCTCACTGCTTTGCCTTGTGCAAAATACTCAACACCCGCCATTCTCCATTTAAGATGACAGGACATCTGAAATAAGATGCTCCTTGCAGAAGGAAAGGTCAGACTAAGGAGACTTGGGGCTAATTCTCACATTATTTTTTTGATAAAGCCCTTGCATTGTGATCTTATCATGTAATTTAGAATGGGAAGTTATTGCCATGAAATTGTCTTCCCAGGGAGCTGGGAAATGAAAAGTTGGAGGAAGTATTTGAGAACTCTGCTGTGGGAACTTATGAGGTCTCATTCACACACACACACACAGAGAGAGGGGGGGGAACAGACCAAATCACATCACAGAAATTATGTGACACTGAGCTGCATTGGCCGGTAAATAGGAGCACCAAGTAGAGAAGCCTTCTCAGATACTCCAATGGCATAGCTCAGCATATAGCAAGGACAACAGCTGATTGAATTCATGTATTCCCAATTTATCTGGACTTTTGCTAGTGCTCTGTTGCGATGGAATAAATTTTATTATTTATATGCCACCCATCTGACTGGGAATGTTGTTTTGATCACATGATGACTCACATATGAATAGATTTTTGCAGTTAGGAAAGTGACAAGGAAATGCACTGAAAAGAGTGAGCTGAATAAAGGATTAACAGGGACACATATAAGTGCCCTGAAAGCAAATCAAAGTGAAAACAGAATGAATGCTCATCATTGTATAACTTCTCCCCAAAACAAACCAGAATGAGTACTCAGTACCGTGTTTCCCCCTTTTTAAGGTGTAGTCATAAAATAAGCCATAGCAGCATTTCTAAGCATTTGAGAAATATAAACCGTACCCCGAAAATAAGCCATAGTGATAGGCGTTGTGCGGAAGAGATCACTGAGCTCCCCGAGTCAGCAGCAGCAACGCCGGCCGCAGCAGTGTTTGCTGAGTCCTTTCTTGCTTTTGGGACTTGGTTACTGTGCTGGCTTGGGATGGTGTGTGTGCAATTGCTGTTGCTGCTTCGTGTTTTTCAGCTGGATTCTCTGGGTTCTAAGCACTTTCCCCCGTTTGTTTGTGAAGCAGCACGCGGCTGCAGCCCCTGCCTCTCCCGACGGCTGCATGAATGCGAGGCTGGAGTTGATCGCTATCTCCTTTTCCATTTCTTTTGTCTTTGAGCACCCGGCCCCGCCCCCTCTCCCCTTCGTGGAATGAAGAACGGAGTTTTAGCAGCATTTCCTCATTATAAAAAAAAGGTCAGGAACTTTTACTTTAACCTCAAAAATGGGATATTTCCTCTCTCTAAAAACAACTCTGACCTGAACACCAATAAAACGGGGGTAGATCACCTCCAGTTTATAAATCCGCAAGTAGATCGCAGTCTCCTGGAAGTTGGGCTCTATACTTTGGCTGATTGCAAGCCTTTGCATCTTTAAAAAAACAAAATCCATGCACTTCTCAGTCTTAATTTTCCTTTAATTCATCCCCCTATACCCTCCTCCAACCATTGCCTCCTTCCATTCCTTACCCCCCTCCCTCTCTCCCCACTTCCCTCACTCCTGTGCGATCTCATTTAGTCATATACTTGCTTTTTCTGTTGTGTTGTCTATTTTATATTTAATATTATTACCCTTTATGATGTTATTTTTTCCCTTGCGATAATTATTTATTTTTTATCTTTATTTATTTTTTATCTTTAACTAACTTTCCTTTCCATATTTTTCCATATATAACTCAACACTTTACCATTCCTTCTTAACTCTTTGGATAGAGTGCCCCCCCCCATTATTGTTGTTAATTTTACAATTCCTGGATTTTTTATGGAAACGAACAGCTTGGGTGCTTCAGAATGTGCCTTCTGTTGCTACAGGGCTATGGGGCTTCACTATTTGACCCCCCCAGGTTGGGATTTTTAAAGTAGTTCTGTGGGTCCCAGGGCGCAGAATCACCCCCGATCCTTTCCTTTGTCTAAACAGACCTCTTCCCCCCTGACTTTGGAAGGCTGTGCTTCAAGGGTGATACGAGGGGTTTTTTAAGACCTGCGCCTCTTAAGGATTGTTACGGTCCATAACTTCCATTGCTTTCTACAGGGTTGGGGGTTTAAAGCACTGCCAACCCCCACCCCACCCTGCAGGCGCTCGGAACTGGCAGCGCCAACAACGCGCCCAGCAATGTGCAGAAGAGAGCACCGAGCATCCTGAGCCAGTGGGTCCCAGTTGTACCAGCACTTTTTTTTTAAAAAAAAGACACCCCCTGAAAATAAGCCACTGTGTGTTTTTTTGAGGGGAAAAAGTTATAAGACGGTGTCTTAAAAAAGGGGAAACACGGTAAAGACAGGACACAGTCTAACTCCACTTAAGCTGTAAAAAAGCAAAGTCACTCTGTTCTTGAGAAGACCTCATTTATCCATTTCAGAACTAGAATAATGTTACCAGACATCCCCAGATTTACAAATTAGTCCCCTGACAAAATCCATCTATTTAGTAGGAAGTTGAAAAGTGTCCCTGGATTCATTGGGGGGGGGGGGAGAATCTGGTAACCTTAAACTAGAAGCCACCACAGATCTTCTGAAAAATAACACAGAGCATTATACTTTAGCTCTGAATTCCCCCCTCTCTGCAGCTCCTAACTAGCTTCGTCTAGCTGAGCAAGTAGCGTATGTGCAAGAATAATGGACATGGAAGAGCTTTCCTGAAAAGGAAGCCTGTATCATTAATGCCGCTTGTGATTTTACATGTGTTATACAGTATCAACAGCATATTCAAACATCTCAGGGCCATCTTTAGGCTGCTTGCTGAGGGGAAGGTAACAAGTGACCCTGGAAAGACGATGATCGAACAAGTGTAAATCACAGCTAGCATTAATTCCTCTGACGATTCACAAGTTATGCTTGTGTACAATTTCTTGTAATTTCCCCATTGTACAGTTGCTTGCAAAGGAAAGTAATATGATAATGCCTAAACAGGCACATTTGTATAAGTTGTGTCTTATCAGAGGCGTCTCACCCATATGTGTTTGGCCAAGCTCCCAGAAACTGGTAGACTGATAAAAAGTCTCAGACGGTGCCTCGTGTGAAGTTGATTGTCTGACCTATTTCCAAAAAACACAAATTGCCATACTTCCGAATTAGGAACCTGTTTCCCCTCTGAGTCAGGTGGGCTCCAAATGAACAACTAGGCCAAGTGTTTGGAATCCAAATCAGGCATTGTAATCCGGTGACCCCCATGAAGAGAGTTTCCAGAGATACCGCAGTGCCAGTCTGGCAGCAAAAGACTTGAGATAGCTTAAAGATTTCACATATTTATTAAGGCATAATAATCAACAATAAGGGATTGTTGGACTGGAGAAAAAGGGACCACATGTTCAAGGCATAAGGGGACCGGCAAGAGAAGCACTTGCTCAGAAATATTCAGAGCCAGGAGAACTCTGGGGGACATGGGGCCTGATTCGGAATACAAACTAGCACTATGAGCTGTAGAAATTCTTGTGCTGAGCAAGGAAAGATTGAAGTTCGGTGAATTCAGACTTTACTATTCCTTCCTTATTTACTGTCACAACAATCCTGCGAGGTACGTTTCTGAAAAAGGAATGTAAAAACAGTCCTTGCAGTAACTTACAGAATCTTGCAAGGCAGAAAACCAGGGGGAGCAAATCAGATGAACGGTTGGTATTTGACAAACTTTTACTCATAGTAGACCCACATAAATTAGTGAACATGACTAAGTTTGATCCATTAATTTCAATGCGTCTGCTCTGGGTAAAAGTTAGTTGAATGCTACCCATTTCATTTTTATTGTAGAATATTTCTTTAAAAAACAATAGGTTCTTCTTCAGGAAGGCGCAGAGCCCAGTACAGCCCAGCCTGCTGCCCTTTCAGCTGCCATCCCAGAAGATCCTATTAGATCTGGAGAAACCCCATTGACATCAATCCTATGCTACAGCCTGTGTTATTCTTACCCTTCAGTGCTCTGGAGTATCAGAGGAAAAATGGAGGCAAATGTTTTTAAACATAATGTGAAGCAAATCTTTAAACCCAATGGACTTTGATCCTCAGAGCTCAGGAATCTGCTGGAGATTGGCCTTCTCACACTTTTATTATTGACTAGATTAAACCTGTGACTTAAACACTAATCACCTATATCTGATCCAGAATCATTTAACTCTCTTGCTTAAGGCCAGAGAAAAACCATAAAAGAAACAGAAGCTGGCAATCGTTAAAAGATTTATCTTCACATTCAAGAAATTTCAGTACAGTAGTGAAATGGGGGGGGGGAATCTCCTTCTGTCCTCTATGAGACAGACTCAGACTGATATATAATATTCCAAAACACACCACATGAAATATTAGTCACTGACAACTGATTGAGCAGGTTTTAGGGTTTCCAGCAGCAGATAATTTATGAGGATTTTTGCCTTTCATGGCTGTGGGTAAGCACATAATGGAATGTAATCCTACTTGCGGATCAAGGAGCTCCATTATTAGCCAAACGTTGGCAACTATTCTTCAAAGTGCTGGGCCCTCAATTATCTGGGTCTTTCTGAATGGCAACGTTTCTCTGTGCCCTTGTATCCCCCACCATGACTTAAATTAGGCCAGTTTTACATAAGGCTGCTTGCTACATTAGATTTCTAAACAACTTTTAAAAGAACAATGAAGCTCCTCTCAACTCCCCCCCAGTTTTTCCAAATGATTCCTCACACACCACTCCTGTCTAATAATCTGATTAGAGTTTTTTAAATGTCATTTACCAATATGAGCCCAGCTCCAGATTCTGGGGAGCCCAGAGAAGGCAACACTTGGTGGTGCCCCAAGTGCCCACTGCGAGCTGACTCCCTTGTGATGATCGCACACCTGCCAGCTTCCCCTCCTGGACCCACGTGGACAGATTAGCTCTTGCCATTGTCAAGGGCTGGAAAGCAAGCTGCTGTTCAAGTCCAACAAGTCCCTGGTAAGCCCCACCATTTATTTTATGAAGTGATATAAAATATGGAAGTCAACAGGTAGCATTTGGTACCAACCAGCTTCTGGGCTCCCAGCCTATTACAGTGCAGTTACTGGGTAAACCCAGAATTGATGCTGTTGAATTATGGTGCTGGAGGAGACTCCTGAGAGTCCCATGGACTGCAAGAAGATCAAACCTATCCATTCTGAAGGAAATCAGCCCTGAGTTCTCACTGGAAGGACAGATCGTGAAGCTGAGGCTCCAAAACTTTGGCCACCTCATGAGAAGAGAAGACTCCCTGGAAAAGACCCTGATGTTGGGAAAGATGGAGGGCACAAGGAGAAGCGGACAACAGAGGACGAGATGGTTGGACAGTGTTCTCGAAACTACGAACATGAGTCTGACCAAACTGCGGGAGGCAGTGCAAGAAAGGAGTGCCTGGCGTGCTATGGTCCATGGGGTCACGAAGAGTTGGACACGACTAAACGACTAAACAACAACAACACTGGGTAAACCCATTCACTTTTGGGGGCAAGGAAAGTCGCTAGCCCTGGTGTGTGCTTGTTGGGATGGATGGGATCTGGTAAATGTCCCAGTATTCTGGGTACCAAATTTGGGCCTTGTAGAGTCTTCTGAAGAAGGAAAATGAAAGGAAGTTGAAGAAGTAGAGAAGTAGAGCCACTGTTGTTGGGATCCGTCTGTCTGAAGAGATAACAGGGTGAAATCAAACCACTGTATTAGCAACACCAAAGCCTGGGCATTGTGTATGGAGGTCCTGGCTGCCCAGATGATAAGAGTCCCCTGTCCCTGCCTCACTGATGTGGTCCAAAGGAAAGCAGAGCAATACGTTTGGCACCAGCTGGGCTGCAGGAGTTGCAGAAAGGAGGTGTACAAGGTCCCATCTTAGGGACTCCACTCTGGATTTGTGTAGGGTTTACTCCTTGGTTTTTTCTTCTCCCAAAGATGTTCCGCAAGGCAGTGGTGGTTTAGGATCAGGGTTTTCCTTCTCCTAGATGGTCTACCTTCCCAGCTTGATGAACCCCATCTACCTCTCACTTCCCTCTGCAGCGCATGCAGAAACTGCCTTCTTGACCATGGGACCCATGATTGGTCTCATCCACTCAATCCTCCAGAGCCTGTCTTTGTATGCAGGGGAAGTCCCTGACTCACTGAGGGTTTGAGACCCATCCGCTACCCTTACCTAGCTTAGTTGGCCAGTCAGAGCTATTCCTAGGGGGTGGCTGCTGTTGCCCGCTGACAGTCTCTAGGATCCACAGGTGAGAGCTGAGTGCAGGGTGGGGAGCAAAGGTGGACAAACTACCCCAGGAAGAGCACAACGTGCCTCCTGCCAGAGATACTACCCCTCCAAGCACTCCATACACTCCAGTGGAGCTACTACACATGCAAAAACAACTGGGAGGTAGGCTAGGCTTAGGGTGAGTGGCTGATTGAGCAAGCTTCATGGCTCGGTGGGAACTTGGAGCCAGATTTCCCATCTTACAATGCCCTCACTACTAGTGATTTCAAATTATTTGGGACTTGGACTAAAAACAAATATTTTAAGCAGCGGCTCTACTCCAAAACTTGCAGGAGTGTTGACAATGAAACAACAGAACATTCCATATTGCAGGAGATGTCATTAAAATCCCTCCCAACCCGAAGATGCTATTATGGAGAAAATGGCTTTCATATTCAGGCAGGTTGTTTCCGAAGGGCAATAATTTGTAAACATTAGCTAATGAAGAAAGGATTAAGATGCCATATACCACCATAAAGCAGATCTCCTCTAATATAAACCAATTATTTCAGATGGTGTCTAATAGCTATAATTAACATGCATCTGGATGGCAGCTTCTCCTCCTCCTGCATCTCATCTTCTCCAAGATTTCAGAGATGAAAAGAGGGACACTCAGGGATGCAGAAAACTGTGCCTACCCCCCCCCCAAATTGTTGGGGCTACAACTCCCATCATCCCCAACCACTGGCCATGCTGGCTGGGGCTGGTGGTAGCAGAGTCCAGGCCATCAGTTTCCCTCCTCTACTTTAGTGCATTCATGGGTGGGACTATCGGCTTGCAGGACAGTGATGGGCAACCTTTTGAGCTTGGTGTGTCAAAATTCGCCAAAAAACCAAGCATAACTCGGGTGGTGTGTCACTTCGAGAAAAAAACCCATGATTTCACGATATTTATAGTTTAAATAACAAAAATGTATAATTGTAATATATAACTGTATTTAATAAACCAAAAACTAATTATTTAATCAAACCAAACCAAACCAAAAAACCCTTTTTTATCACAAAGTGCCCAGAGTTGTTAAGCTTTTGGGGGGGGAGCTGCTGATCAAAGTTTTGGGGTTTTGGGAGTGCAAAAGTTGCTTTGCTTTTTTGGGTGTCACTGCTGTAGGACAATGGTGAGCCAACAAGATCCAGATGCAAATGTGCCTCAACTAGAAATCAGGAACTAAAACTGCTTGCAAGCAGATGGTTCTGGGGACAAAGCCATTAGTGAAGGTCACACAACAAGCCCAAGAACATAAAATACACATGTACCGTATGCACTTTGGTGTATTATGTACCATTAAGATGGGAATACAGTGGTGGAGCTGCAATTGTACTCACACCCCGACCACTCATTAAGTCAAAAGATTGGGGTGGGGGCAGGCAGACTGGACATGATCAGTGCTGATTTCCACCTGGCACTGGCTGTAAGAGCAGCTTGGGGCCCAGTGGACACTAGGAATTCCCCATGTTGGGACCATCTGCAAGGCTCTGTCAGTAGAGATACCACCTGCAGGCCCACCTGTAGCAGGCAGCCAATTTGTTGCTGCCATTGTTAAATCATGAAGGATGGGAAATCCTTGTCTATCAACTGCAAACCACCAGTCTCTGGGTTTATTTATTTATTTACGGTCAAGGACCAGCTCTTAAAAATATCATATAAAAATAAAATAAAATAAAATGAATCCCTTTGAAAGAACAATTTCAGGGAGCGTAACGTATATATCACGGGTGTCAAACACAAGGCCCGGGGGCCAAATCCGGCCCGCCAGACCTTGTCATGTGGCCCGCCGAGCGCCCCAGCCAGTGGGACCCAGCAGCAGGACCTTGCTGCTGAAGCGCTGCGCCGACAAAGCGCCGACAAACAGCTGGGGCCAGGGGGGGTAGAAAGGCGGCCGGAGCAGCGCTGTGTGGAGCGCCCCGAGCCACAGCAGCAGGAGAAGGAGGAGGCAGCTTGCCGGGTCAGCGCCCGGCAACGCCGCACGGAGAGTCCCGAGCCTCTGCAACGCAGCAGTGCTCTGTAGCACTTTGAATCCTCCTCCTCCTGCCATGGCTCGGCGCCTGGAAACGGCTGCTGCTGCTGCTGCTGCTGCTGAAGCTGAAGCACAGACAAAGCACCCAGCAGCGCCGTGTGGAGGAGGAGGAGGATTCAAAGTGCTACAGAGCACTGCTGCGTCCCAGAGGCTCGGGACTCTCCGCACAGCGCTGCCGGGCACCGACCAGGGTAGCCTCCTCCTCCTCCTCTTGCCTCACCTCCTCCTCCTCCTGCCGCGGCTCAGCCTCATGAACGTGAGCTCAGCAGCGGCTCAGCCTCACGAACGTGCAACCCTGAGGCTTTACGCACTTCTCCTAAAACGGACACCCGCTGCCTCACGCTGCACGGGAAATGTTTTTTGCCCCTGGGTCCCTTCGCGCTCTTTTCTGGTGCTGAATCAAGGCAGAGACCCCCCCTTCCCTTTCTTTTTTCCTCTCTCTCGTTCTTATTCTTTCTTTCCCTCTCCTTCCTTCCTTCTTTATCTCTGTCTTCTCTCCCTCTTTCTTTTTCTTTCCTTCTTTATTCCTTCTTTCCTACTCTTCTTTCTCTCACCTCTTTCCTTCCTCTCTCCCTCCTGCTCCCTCTTTTCTTTCTTTCTTCCTTCCTTACTTCCTTCCTTCCATCCTTCCCATCTTTCTTCCTCTCCCTCATTCTTATTCTTTCTTTCCCTCTACTTCCTTCCTTCTTTCTCCCTTTCCGTCTTCTCTCCCTCTTTCTTTTTCTTTCCTTCTTTATTCCCTTCCTTATTTCCTACTCTTCTTTCTCTCCCCTCTTTCCTTCCTTCCTCTCTCCCTCCCACTCCCTCTTTTCTTCCTTCCTTCCTTCCTCCCTCCCCTCCCCTCCCTCTCCCTCTCCTCAGAAACATAGGATGCTGCTTCATACTTCTGGCCCTTAAACCCTGGAACCAGGAGAGCAGCTCCAGTGAGTCAACCTCAGCCAGTCCCTTTGGTGAAGGGTGGTGGCTCACTGGCAGAACATCTGTCCTGCATGCAGAAGGACCCCAGCATCTCCAGGTACTAGTAGCTCTGCAAAGGTCCTGCATGAAACCCTAGCGAGCCTCCACCACCCGGTGCAGTTACCAAAAATCATTTTTTCAATAAATTGTACAATAATTGTACATTTAAATATCTACTTGCCATTATTCTGACTATGTTTCTGCTTTCAGAGCTAGTTATTACTTACATTATTACAAAAAACAGTAATAATTGAATGCAGTGACAATAATTTATGATAATAAAGAGTGGACACATAGTCCTACAGATACAACTGGCCCTTTGAGGGTGACCAAACTGCTGATGCGGCCCCCGATGAATTTGAGTTAGACACCCCTGGTATATATGATGCCTAGAACAACATTTAAAATAAATTGTTAATTATATATACAATGCTAAAAAATTTAACCCTTAAAATAGAAGCTGCAGAAAACTGAGCCTAGCTCGCTTGGGGTACCATATTTTGGGAAATTTAGATGGACTTGGGAGAAAGTCTGTGTCTGCATATTTGGGCACAGAATCTGGCGACCGCCCTGGTTATCTTCTGGTAATCGCCTTGCAGGAGCAAGTTGTATAATTGCTTTTCCGGGAGGCTTACTACCCTCACCAGTATGGGATCCAGGAACTCCCTTCGAGCTTCTTCATAGAGGGGACATCTGAAGAAAAAGTGCTCTGGGCTTCCTATTTCCCCTAATGGGCATACACAGAGTCTTTGGGCATATGGGATTTTTTTGTAAAGCCCCTCCAGCACAGGCGTGGGTAATGCCGTGCTTCTGGCAAGTGAGAAGGCCCTTCTTGCGTTTTTTGACAGGAGAAAGGAGAGGTAGGGTGCCGGGGTGGCTGCAAACCACCAGTCAAACTAGATACTGTATACTTTTGGTTCACACTGGTCTATGCTCAACACTTGGACACTGCAGAGGTAACAGCTTTGGAAATTATAGCTAGGCTTCATAGAATCATTGAGTTGGAAGAGACCACAAGGCCCATCCAGTCCACCCCCCTGCCAAGCTGTATCGTGTGAAAAAGAGGAGGGGCAAATCCATGTATTTCCTGAGACAAAGGAAGTTGGAAGGTTGGGTTTCTTTTTTTTCTTTTGCGGCAATTGAGGTCTGAAAAGATGTGGCAAGTCCAGTTGAAGCAGGACAACTTTGAGGGTCAGTAAGGGGAATCCAGCTAGTCAATCCCAGGCCTTGGGAGCTTTACTCAAAGATGCCAACTTTTCACCTCGGACAATGTGTGTAGGTAAAATGTGTCCATTGTCCAATTGCACTGATGTCATGTTCATTGCAACCTTGACACCGTATTGTCTTGCTGCTCAATTTCTAACAGCTTAATCTGTTAGCTGAAACTGCTTCTTTCAAAGCACAGCTTCTATTTTAGGTCCTGTCTTCTGAAATTCATTATTTAGTCATTGTTTAACATAGAAATCCACAGCCTCAACTGGAATTTAGGAAGAATCTAACATCCTAATGGAGTACTGGTACAACCGTCTTGGCCTCCATCCCAGTCATATTTAAATAAATAACATATTATTCAAATATTTAGTAGTGTCATGTTTTCAGTTCCATAAGTATCTGATGGCTTACAGACTTGCGAAATATCCTTCTAGCTCAGGCATCCCCAAACTGCGGCCCTCCAGATGTTTTGGCCTACAACTCCCATGATCCCTAGCTAAGAGGACCAGTGGTCAGGGATAATGGGAATTGTAGTCCAAAACATCTGGAGGGCCGAAGTTTGGGGGTGCCTGTTCTAGCTCTTAACACCTTAATTCTAAGTCCTTCTGATTTCAGTGGGACTGACTCCCAGGCTATACAGTATGTATAAGACTGCAGCCTATGTCCAACATGGATCTGCTCTTGAATTCAGTATTTCATTCTCCAGTTCTTTTAAATGCTTTTGTTTCACAAATGCTCTCTGTTTCTGATTCATATAATGAATCACAACAAGCACTGTAAATACTTTATTCTCTTTTGCAGACGTCAGACTTATTAACACTTTAACATGAAACAGAAGCAGGTCACTTCATCCGGGGGGAAAATAAGAAGCTTTTTGTACCATATGTTCTTTCTTTCTTTATAGCAGTGCTTTTGAAATCCTAGTATGGGCAGCATCAGGGAAGAATGTAAACTTGGCACAGAGGCATTGCCAAGGTGAGCAAACCTTTCATTAGGGAGATCTGCCATTTTTTATTCTCAGTTTAACCCTTTCTTTCTTTCTTTCTTTCTTTCTTTCTTTCTTTCTTTCTTTCTTTCTTTCTTTCTTTTTTGCTTGTACAGTAACAAATGAACCAGTTGGCTTTCTTTTTAAATCAACTATCAGCAACATAGAAAAGGATGGAGAATCATATTTTCTAAAGAATGACCATGCCATTTCTAAACATAATCTCCATAATGTATTTAGAAAACTCCATAATGTATTTAGAAAACAGATGAAATAACCTTTGTCTCCTCATTTATCAAAAGTGTCTATAAAATCTGAAACAAAATATACCAGCTTTATTTTTTATTTTTTTGCGATACCCTTAACATCCACAGAACATGAACACAGGAGCTGGTATGCTAGCAGAAAAGCCTTATAGCACATAATTAAGAGATGCATAATGTCTGGTTACTAGTAATTTCCTTCTAGCTGAGTAAGGAAATAATTTAATCATGCTGATCAAATGAATCCCATGAGCCTGGTGTAATGTTACACCTCCCCCGAATGTGTGCACACACACATTCCCAAATCTGGGTTAACTGATAAGCCGCTACTTAGTGAAATCATGGTCCCCCAGATTGTTTAAATATCCCTAACTATATTTAAAATACGAGTCTGATTGACTTGTTGTCAGTTGATTGACTGATTGACTGCTTCCAAATGTGATGCCCAGACATGAGAAGGCATCTATCTTATTTAGGAACAACAAGAAAATAACAATCAGTGTAAACTCCATGTGCCCTCGCTCACAAATACTTGCTTCTGGGTCCCCCCTCCCTTTTAAAAAGCAATGCTAATTATTCACCACATAAGGCAGTAACTGAACATGTCCAAAATTTTTCCCATACATCACCAAAAAAAAGCAACTAATGCAGACATTTCCTTGCTGACCTCCGCAATGTTAGTTGTGTTATCATATATATTTTTACCCCCTCTTTCTACTTTTGTTCTAATTGAACTTCCTTCTGTTCCAGCACAGATAGTTTCCCCAGTAATGAGGTGATATAATTTAACACTTATCATCATACATTTTATCCATCCATTGTTTGTGAAATAATATCTACAATAACCCTTTTATCCTTTCCATAACTCTTTAGCCTAATGCTTGGGGAGGAATTTTTTTTCCTTTTTCCTACCACGGTGATTGATGTCCAATTCTATGCCATGAATAGGCCTCCATGAACTCAAGCTATTGATAAGCATCCTTTAAAAAAGAGAGAGAGAGAGAGAGCATGAAAAGAATATCAGAGATCAAAGGGTTAATGCCATTTTATGAGGTTGTAAAAGCCCTACCTCAGGATTCTTGTGTTAGCAATATTCTTTGTGTAAGATGTATGTTATTAAAACAAGTAGCAGCATCTGAATTAAAGTGACAGTATGATGGATGACTGCTGAAGTGGAATCAGAGTCGTTTGCAGCATTTTGGTCTAGATGTGGGAATTCTGGCTCGACGCTAGTGAGCCTGGCAGACGCATTGATTCGAGGCTGACGCACGTTCACAAATATGCCCCCAGAGAGGTGTGGCCTAGCTGAATTTACAAAATTATGGCCATGAATTATTTAACATTTATTTATGGACAATATATTTAAAAAGAAAGCCGGGAGTTGCAAAGGCGAATGGGCCGGTAGCACATGCCCTGATCTTTAGATAATGCAATTCCCACCCCCCACCCCGCCTCCTGCTCCACAAGCCAGAGATCTATTGTGCATAACGCATAGAGATGCTAAGTCTATCAGAGCTAGATAAGTAAGTCATATGTCAGGGTGCCTGCTTAATATACTACAGAACCACGGCACTTAAGGGACCACTGCTCTTGCCGGGAAATGCCTGACAAGTTGACAGTTTCAACCCTCGCCAATGTGATCTTCCAAACAGCAGGCACTGGCTGCTCTCAGATCAATTTGGGGAGCTCTTTCCTTCCACCAGTCTCTGAACAACATTATTTTCATAATGGCCACATTATTTATTATTATTATTATTATTATTATTATTATTATTATTATTATTACCAGCTTACCTAAAGAAACTTGAAGAAAGAGGCAAAATGAAGTATTCAAAAGCTTGTTGTTGTTTAGTCGTTTAGTCGTGTCCGACTCTTCGTGACCCCATGGACCAGAGCATGCCAGGCACTCCTGTCTTGCACTGCCTCCCGCAGTTTGGTCAAACTCATGTTCGTAGCTTCGAGAACACTGTCCAACCATCTTGTCTTCTCCACCTAGGCACTTCTACTGCCTGAGGCAGCTGCCTCGCCCTGCCTAATGGGTGGGCTGGCTCTGGCAGTGCCCCACCAGTCTGCTGCAAATTGCTCGAGCCATGAGAAATGTGCTGGAACATTTGGGAAGCAGGAGAACAGAATGCTGCAGTCCTAGTTTCATTTACATAGGAGTAAAGCTAAAGGTTAAAGGGACCCCTGACCGTTAGGTCCAGTCACGGACGACTCTGGGGTTGCGGTGCTCATCTCGCTTTACTGGCCAAGGGAGCCGGCATTTGTCCGCAGACAGCTTCCGGGTCATGTGGCCAGCGTGACTAAGCCACTTCTGGAGAACCAGAGTAGCGCATGGAAATGCCATTTACCTTCCTGCCAGAGCGGTACCTATTTATCTACTTGCACTTTGACATGCTTTCAAACTGTTAGGTTGGCAGGAGCTGGGACCGAGCAACGGGTTTCAGTTTACTTGGCCAGCAGCAGAACAAAGGCTTGCCTAGGTCCCATGGAGAAGGCGACATGATTCTCCAACCTTCAAATTTGACATCATCATCATTGTCATCATCATTTTTAATTTGTATACCGTCTTTCTATCTTACAATACTCAAGGTGGTTTACAAGCTGAAGAAACAAACAAAAAAAAAATCATCTTATAACAATCTAATGCAATACAAAAATGTGAAAATACAACATAACTTTAAAATAGGCAACCCACATCAAAAAAGTAACATTCAACAATCTTTAGAATAGTATTAAATAATAATAATAATAATAATAATAATAATATATAAAAGTTAAACAGAAATCCACTCAACAGTTACAATAAATAATCAATAAAACAATACCTAACAGTACCTAAAATAATACAATATACAATAACATATATGGCACACTCGTTTTAAAACAAAAGACAAAAAAACATGGCTTGCAAAAGACAGGATACCATCAAGAAGATTGATCCTGAGGGCTTGCTCGGGCATCTTGAGGGAGGCAGTTGGAACCTGGAATAGATAACAAAGATTGTATCCACATATTAATAGTATGAGGGGGTCTCAATACAGTCCAGAGATTTTCTAAATATCAAGACTTATTGGGAATGCAGTACAGTGGTACCTCGGTTTATGAACACAATTGGTTCCGGAAGTCTGTTCATAAACTGAAGCGTTCATAAACTGAAGCGAACTTTCCCATTGAAAGTAATGGAAAGTGGATTAATCCATTCCAGACGGTCCGCGGAGTAACCATTCATAAACTGAAGCGAACTTTCCCATTGAAAGTAATGGAAAGTGGATTAATCCGTTCCAGACGGGTCCACGGAGTACTTAAACTGAAGCGTTCATAAACTGAAACATGGGTGTAATTGGTTCCGGAAGTCTGTTCATAAACTGAAGCGTTCATAAACTGAAGCGAACTTTCCCATTAAAAGTAATGGAAAGTGAATTAATCTGTTCCAGATGGGTCCGCGGCGTTCATAAACCGAAAATTCATAAACCGAGGTGTTCATAAACCGAGGTTCCACTGTACGTGTCACAGAAGACTTAAAAGACCCACCAGCCAGGAAGCTAGACAAGAATGTCATTTTATCTCTCCAGCAAAACAGACCAGGAAGCGCCTCATGCCACCCTGTTACAACTAAGTTCAGTGCTACTATGCAACCTATTGACAAAACTGTCAACTGTCCACTCAGTCCACAACAATGCAGAAGAGTAATAAAGAATAATAATAATTATTTATTTATTTATATCCCACCCTCCCCAGCCAAACAGGGCTCAGGGCTGCGAACATCAAAGTATATAATACATTAAAACATAAAATCCAGAAATCGACTGAAATAAAGCTTAAAATCAGATTAAAATCAGAATAAATCAGAATAAAGAGTACCACTCATAGCTGAGGGGGTCATAGGTGCCCTAAGCATCAGATGGAAAGATGTGCCAAGTTTGGTTCTCTTGGTTTCTCATTTTTCCAATCTTAAATTTAGTTCTCCACATTTTGCAGTAATTCACGATTTTATATATTATATTATATTATATATTATATATATATATATTAGATTATATATATAATCGTGAATTACTGCAAAATGTGGAGAACTGAATTTAATATATATATATATATATATATATATATATATATATATATATATATATATGAGAAAATCCAGCAACGTTTTAGTGTGATTTCTTCTATCAAACATGTTTTTATGTGCAGCTTTGACTAATGTACACCTTTTTGTAAGCAATGTTCCCTAATATAATGCACCTTTTGTATGTTATTTTTACTAAGATCTGGATGGAGCTGGATGATCCACGTGTAAAACTTAAAAGTGGTGAAATTAAACGTAAAACTGATTTGCTTGATCTGGGGCGGGGTACAAACCAATTGAATACGGCATTTGGGGTGATTTGGATGGGGAATTAGTTGGCTCTCTTATGTGAAATTTAAAACCCAGTCATTATTTATAAATTCGCACTCAGTCATTAGCCTATGCAAATTCTAGGTTGGGAAAGGCTGAGCTACAGAAACCTCGGCTGGGCTGCTGCTTGCAAGTCCATTACCATATACGGTAAGGAGGTAAGCAATGAAACACAATTACAGTGGATCTCACATAAGAACATTTATGCAAACTTGTGCCCTGATCTTTTCACATTTGTAGGAGCGAATCTAAGAATCACCATCATCATAAGTAACATGCATATCATTTTTTGAGTTGCTGCCTTTGATCGCACTCCAAAACACACAGAAATGATTCAGGCCTGGCCGATGGACCATTCACTCAATGGTGATGGTCTCGTCATTCTCACTAGTCTTCTTGTTTACTAGTGGTTTATGCTTGTGCTCCCAAGTTTCCCTTACATTTTAAAAAAACCAATAAATTTAAAATGTGAGGGACTCTATTGCCATCCCCACCCTCACAACTTGCAGCAGTGGGGAACTGACGATATGGTGATGCCATATAATGATTTTTGTTTGACTAGAGCAGGCATGTCCAACAGGTAGATCGTGATCTACTGGTAGATCACTGGACATCTGTGGTAGATCACTGGTAGATCACTGGCTCTCCCCAAAGCAGCTCAGCAACTTTGGCTCCCCTAAAAAAGCTCTACATCTTTGGCCCGAAGCCCCCAAAACAGGTCTTCCCTTCCTAAAAAACGCTCAACTTTAACCCGAACCCGCCAAAACATGGATGGCTTTCCTTCCTAAAAAAAGCTCAACAACCTCAACCTGAACCTCCCCCCCAAGGGGGTAGATCACTGCCAGTTTTTAACTCTGTGAGTAGATCACAGTCTCTTGGAAGTTGGCCACCCCTGGACTAGAGTAAAGGAACAGGGAACATGGGACTTTGGCTTTTGGCTCCCATGACACCCTGTTCGAGTCTTAGTGTGCTCAATCTGGAGCCCTTTGTCTGTGAGCGTATTCTCCATCAAACAGCAAGTCTAGCAGTTTACAGGAGCTGGGGTGTTATATTAATGAACCATTTTATTTTAAATAACTTTTTATGTGAGCATTTATTGACCAAAGCCCAGCCAGGGAAAAGCTGGGTAGATAAGGAGCTGTAAAAGATACAGGAACCAGGAAGACACGCAGGCCGTGGTGGTGCTGAGAAAACTTGCAGACCTGAGGCCTCCCAGTGTCCTTACTTCGAAGTGCAAACTTCCTTCCCCGTCAGCAATCAATCAAGCAGTTTATGGAGCTGCAATATTTACACTCTAATTAAAAAATCATAAAGCCAGACCCCTTCAGTTTGTAAAAAGAGAAACTCAGGATCTGCTACTGAAACATGGTGTTAATCAGTAACTCCTAATGATCTGCTCCAAGGCCTTAGAGGTTATACGCTTATTCAGCCACACATAGCAAGCAAGATAACGAGCAAAACGAAGATAAGTGCAATGGAATAGGCCGGCAGGAACACACCATTCAGCTAATGTCACGATGAGCCCCCTTTGCGTTTTGTTTTCTCAACGCGACCAGATTTCCAGGTTGGTGCTCTGATAACAGAACATTTCAGGGAACGTTCACGGAGAGGTAATTTCAGCGTGCTTAGCTCCCAAAGAAGCTAAATATCATGCCCAAGGAGAAACATCTGCTTTTAACCCTGCCTGGCTTGCGCTGAAGCCCCATCCGCCTCTATGAAAAACGAGCCCAGCGAGTGAGTTTCTGCACACCAAGTCTTTTTGAATTCATCGGGGAAACAGTCAATCTCCCCATCTACGTTGCTTTTCTGCTTAGATCGCCAAAAAGGGGGCTATCTCTGAAGCAATGGGGGAAAGCGAGGCTGTACATCAATAGTAATAAAAATTAGGGAACAGTATGTTAGCCATAATCAGGGGTTTGCATTTTTGATTTAAAGTGATATTTATCTCCCTGCTGCAATGCACACACTCCGGAGCAAGCAACTGCAGAGACTATGAAAGAGAGTGGCCACAAAACCCAGGAAGAAAGACAAGACAAGGTATCTGTTTAATGTCACTACTTAATCAATCTAGGGTGGTGAGGTCTGTTGAGCTCAGAAGAACAGAAGATGAACCTGCTGGATCAGGCAAATGGCCCATTGAGGGCAGCACCGTGTTCTCACAGTGACTGACCAGATGCCTCCTCTGGGAAGCAGGACATGAATGCAACTGCACTAGGCCCGCCTGCATGAGACATTGGACAGGCAGTGGGGGTAAAACATAGGCATCATGATAGCCTGATCTTCCACAGAATTGTTTCTTTATCTGAACTATCATATGCATCTTTAGATACAGGTAGGTAGCCGTGTTGGCCTGCCGTAGTCGAAACAAAATAAAAAAATTCCTTCCAGTAGCACCTTAGAGACCCACTAAGTTTGTCATTGGTATGAGCTATCATGTGCATGCACACTTCTTCAGATACAAAGAAAGCTCATACCAATGACAAACTTAGTTGGTCTCTAAGGTGCTACTGGAAGGAATTTATTTTTATTATGTATCTTTAGAACTAGCTGTAGAATTCCACCAGTGCACATTTTTTGAAAAGAAAAAAAAGTAAAACCACCACAGAAGAAGCAATTATTTAAAGATTCTTTAAGATTTCATGAAAAGCTAAGCACACCAAAGGAAGGCCCAGCCATCCCCTCCCATATATATATATATATATATATATGAGCTATATACCGTATATTCCAGCGTATAAGACGACTGGGCGTATAAGACGACCCCCAGCTTTTCCAGTCAAAATATAGAGTTTGGGATATACTCGCCATATAAGAAATACGACCTGGCGTATAAGACAACCCCCGACTTTTGAGAACATTTTCCTGGGTTAAAAAGTAGTCTAATATGCAGGAATATATATATAGCTCCTCCACCCACTGCAGAGACAAAGCTATTTGCAAAATTTCACCATTGTGCAACTGCAAGAGTTTTGCAATCAAGCAAATATAAAAATGACTTATTTTGGATAAATGTGCATAATTCTACCCCCTGCATTGCAGAATCTGAATTTCCACCCATAATTGTAAATTACCCCCAAAGGTCTCTCACTGCATACCCCACAACTGTCCTGGGATATCCCATTTTTTCATACGAGAGCACAGCAGCTATTTTGAGTGTCATGATCTTGCCCCCCAAAAAAGTGTTTCTTTGGGGCCATGATCTCACACAGTGCCCCCCAAACATGTGTTTGAAAACATGTGCCCTGAAAAAGGGTGTCTGGGGCTCCATGATCTTGCACGGCTCATGTGAATCGCACAGGAACATGTTTGGGAAGACACACATCCCAGTTTTGGGACTCAGCATGTTGGAGGGTATGTCATTCTACCCTCACCTGAGGACGACTACCTAAAGAAGGCTCACCTCTACCACGCCCGGAACCATATCATGTCCTAGAGCAGGCACCCCCAAACTTTGGCCCTCCAGATGTTTTGGCCTACAACTCCCATGATCCCTAGCTAACAGGACCAGTGGTCGGGGAAGACGGGAATTGTAGTCCAAAACATCTGGAGGGCCAAAGTTTGGGGGTGCCTGTCCTAGAGGCTTCCACCCACAGGGAGGACAGGTCAGACCACTAGACCTGGCTGAATCTAGTAATAAGCTTCTTTCTCCTCTCTAGAAAATGCAGTCTATGAATGCAGTTCTGTACACAGTTACTTGGGACTGTTGTACAAACTACAAGTAACAAACAAAAGTGAACGAATTAGATCCAGCTGCTATTTAAAAATCAGCTTCAGGTGCATGTGATGTTGAGGAGAGTTGTTGGGGCGAGAGGCAAAGGTACCTGAAGCCTTTTCTCCAGGGGCTTTTTTCTGTTCCAAAGAGCTCCAGGTGTGTGTTTACATGGATAAATGCACATCTGAATCCCTACAGGAGATGTATCAGCTCCTGATTTTGGAGTGAATAAACCCCCCATTTAGCTGGGAAATGTTGACCAGTCTCATCCATTGATCCCCTGCTCATAATTCTGCTCCTTTGAAATTGTTTTTCCAGTGTAAAATGATGAAGCTGTTCAGATGTTGCAGCATCAGCCCAGCAACTATGAAAACTCCTTTGAGTTGAAAAAATAAAAATCCAGCGGCATATAAATTTTATGAAATAAACAAACTATATGCGCCAGGCACAATCAGGAGAATTATTGTAAAAGCACATTGCTAGTGGCAAGCACACCGGGAAGGCAGGTGGCTGAGTTTCCAGATGATGAACCCTCCAAGTCAGCATATAGATCTATCAACAGCTAATAGCTATGATTGAGCAAAGCAGAAATTCCATTTCTGGAGGCAGCATACCATGAAATATCAGAAGCCAGGGATGAAGGTCAGGGAGGCTGTTGTGTCCATGCTTTCCTTCTGAGCTTCCTGAGGGCCACTATTAGAAATGTGATGTTGGAATAAAGGGACCTTTTGTCTGATCCAGAAAAGAATCTGCTTACATTCATATGACTGTAACGTTCACACTGAGTCTTAATTATATGCCCCTTTTGTACTTCGTACTGTGTGCTGCAGTCCTGCCAAAGTTTAGACTATATGCAGCCCATCAAAAAATATATCATAGCTTACCAGGAGCTCAGTACAAACTCCCGCACAGTTTGAAAGAGAAGAACTCAAATCTCATTTCAGCAAACCAAAAGGCCCACTAGCAAACCTATTTCAAAGGTGATAACACTGGAAATAGCCAGGATAGGTCCACAGACATTAAATAGTGAAATCATGCACATCCCAGTACTTCCTCTTTTCTGCTAGTAATAATTTTATTGATTTTTGCAATAAAATTTGCAATAAAAGGAAATATGCAGAGCTCCAACCGACTTCAGCAATATACAGCTATTAGCCATCATAGAATTTAAAAACTGGATCATCTTCCCTACTCCTCCCTTTGTGATGATGTTTTGAGAGGATCTATAAATAGAGTCTAGCATAATCTACTCCTCATCCACCATCAGAAACTCAGCCTGAGGATATATAACTACATTTGCACATATTCTTCTGGTGCATCTGGCTTTTGCTGCCTGCCTCACTGCAGTTGTGTGTATGTGTTAAGAGTGTGTGATTTTATGTTGTCTGTCCACACCCAGCTTTGGAATGTGGCCCCTGAATGTTTTCCACAGGGGTAGTGTGAATTTTGGCCCTCAGAGGAATTCACCCATGCTGTAGGGCACTACATATGTACATAGATGGCACCAAATATATAGGTGTTTTTTTTTAATCTACCATAAAGAAAAGGTAAGAACATGGCATATGATATAGAACAGAGGTAGGCAATGTAGTGCCCTCAAGTTGTTAATAGACTATGAGTCACATCAGCCCCAGGCAGCATGGTCAAGCTCAAGAGATTGTGGTCAGTGGTCAGGGATTATGGGAGTTGTAGTCCAACAACATCAGGTGGCCATGATTTTGACTACCCTGATATCGAAGAGCCATAGGTTAATAGCCAATGTCTGTCATACTCATAGGAGACCCATTGTCCATTTATTTCAGTGAATCTATCCAGCTTAGAACTTAGTTGGATATTATGCAAAACATATCCTTTAACAAACATGGCCAACCCACACCTCCCTTCTAGACCAGATGGTCATGGCTTCTACTTGGAACAAACAAGTCTCTTAGATTTCTTTTAGTGATGGTCTCAATGCCAGACAGTGTCCTGCCTCTTTCTGTGGGTGTAACTGATCCCCTAGAGAAACAGTTCCCTTGAGAACTTCTGGATTCTCATGTTTCCTTCCTAACAAAGGCTCATTTGACCTCAAAAGTGCTGGCTTGTTGTTTAGTAGATCTGTTCTACCAGTTAGCCAACTTATTATATTTTGCCATTTCACTTAATAAATACTGATGAGCTCATGAAATGGAAGAAAAATGAAGATCCACCTTGCTTTAATCGGTCATATTCAAGAAGAAACAGTTCTGCGGTAAAGGTTCCATTCAGCCATAAATCAGTTTAAGTATATGAGAGAGGTGAGAAATGTAAGAGGTTAAAATTAGTAGAACAAAAGCTGAAATTATGTCAGTTTAATAATTAACCTAGGGCCAATCAAGTCATGTTCCGAGGCTGATTTTATTCCATGCATGTTCGTAAGGGGTTCACACTCACCCACAAAAGTAGGAAATGTTACGTGAATGAGAAGTTCTCATGCATTCAGTCGACATTTGCAACTTGCCAAATTCAAAAAGGGAACCACTGCAATCGTGATGTATCTCATGAAGTCCAAGAATGCGCATGGCCCAATACATGTGCTAGAGTGGAATTCAACAAAGTTCTACATGTACTGCATCATTGAAATTAATGAACATGATTAATCGTTTATCCAGACTTAGCCCCATTCTTTCTAGGCACCATTCTTCACTACATCATAATGGCTTTTTAAAAAAAGATAGACATGTTAGTAGCTATTTGCCATGCAAGAAAGAAAAAACATATACAGTGGAACCTCAGTTTATGAACACCTCGGTTTACGAATTTTCGGTTTACGAACGCCGCAGACCCACCTGGAACAGATTAATTCACTTTCCATTACTTTCAATGGGAAAGTTCGCTTCAGTTTATGAATGCTTCAGTTTATGAACAGACTTCTGGAACCAATTGTGTTCATAAACCGAGGTACCACTGTACACATTTTTCAATGTGTACCTTGATTTACCAACATGAGGTAAATGTCACCATAATGCCCAGGTTGTTAATCTCTCTGAGTTAACTGTCTGGCTTCTGGCAACAGACAGAATGCTGAATTAGATGAGCCCATTGGTCTGCACCAACAAGACATTTCTTCTTACTTTCTCACTGTCACACAGAGAGAGCTAGCTAAAAGTCTTTCTTTGTATCGCTACCTGTAGACGAATGTAGATCTTGCTTTTTTGGATATTTAATCTACTTGGCCACCAAGACACCCTGATTTATGAGCATACCGGGGCAGACTCATATATTCACGACATATAATAAAGGCAGAAAACAGTGGAAAGATAAGGTGGGTGAAAGAATTTAGCAGCACAGTGCAGCCCTTGTTATGATTTTCATTTGGAGTCAGCCGTATAACAATGTACTGCTTAATGAAAAAAAAAACACCTCAGCATAAAAGAAAAGCAAACAATCATTCGCCGCCACTAATAAGATTTACAATCCAATCCTATGAGCCACTCTGCCGAGGTGAAATGGATGATAGGGTTTGGAATGAAGACACAGGTGGTGGTAGAATAAGGAAGGAATTAACGGCTGTGAATTGACTCTAGGAGCCAACTCTGGCCTGAGCACAGCAAGGAGTTTCTGGAAAAGCTTATTTCCATCCTTTCTACAACTGTATCCAAATACTATTTCGCCACTCTGGCGCAATCATGCATAGCAGAATGCAAGACATAAAGTAATGAAGTATACACAAGGCATTTCAAAATGATATTTTAGACGGATACACTGAGTGTAGGTGAAGGAGGCCCCACTGCACACACGTTTATGGGAATGTCTGAAGAGAGCCAGCATGTGCACTACTGTTCATGCGCAAGGCTTTGACCGTGTGATCAGGGTCCCCAATTGAACGGAGATAGCCCCACCCCTCCTGGATTCTTCAGATCTTTAAAAAGACACAGATTGGGGATAGAGCCTTCTGTTGTGATCCTTTTCTCCTACCCACACGGTCATTTTAGCCACAGATGAAATCTAAAAAGGGCTAGTATGTTCATTTGGAACACTGCTCTGTTGACCTCTTTTGGTGTAGGATCGGACAAATTGTTTTCCTTTCCATTTCTCCCCACCCCTTATGAAATGTCATGGTCTTCCACATGGTCCTCTATGTTTAAACGTTACCAGTTTCTTTGTTACATCTGTATTACATGAGATAAATAGTTTACCAGTGCAAAGTACCCACCCAGGCTCTATATGACTGCCACATTATTCTTTTCCCTTGTATCAAATGCTTGTATCAAATGTAAGAGAATGAGATAAGATGTTGCCGAGAGAGCTGCAGGGGGTGGGGGAGATAATATTTCCCTAAGACATTATATATAATAATAATAATAATAATAATAATAATAATAATAATAATAATAATTTATTTATACCCCGCCCATCTGGCCGGGTTCCCCCAGCCACTCTGGGCGGCTTCCAACAGAATATTAAATTACAGAAATCCATCAAACATTAAAAGCTTCCCTAAACAGGGCTGCCTTGAGATGCCTTCTAAAGGTCTGGTAGTTGTTGTTCTCTTTGACCTCTGGTGGGAGGGCATTCCACAGGGTGGGTGCCACTACCGAGAAGGCCCTCTGCCCGGTTCCCTGTAACTTGGCTTCTCATAGCGAGGGAACCTCCAGAAGGCCCTTGGCGCTGGACCTCAGTGTCCGGGCAGAACGATGGGGGAGGAGACGCTCCTTCAGGTATACTGGACTGAGGCCGTATACATTATTATCATTAAAATTGTGTAGATGTTTTTCCATTATTATTTTTAATAAAAAACTGTCTCTGGGTGACCTACAGTCAATATCCAACAAATTAAAGAACATAACCCCTGCTAGAAAAAAAAAGTAACCACCATACCAGATGTTAAGAACATCTGTGGCAAGCCTCACTGGGGAGAGCATTCTGTAAGCGGGAGGGGAGGTAACAGCTTAAAATGCCCCGCTCCCTTGTCACTACTTTGAGTCTCTCTTGGAGGTGGGTACCAAGAGGTGGCTTTGGATTTCAGAGTCCAGGTATGTTTATGTTGGAAGAGGTGTTCCATTTGGTTATTGTGGTCCTGAGCCATGTGAGGCTTTCTGCATTAAAACCAGAACTTTGGGTTGGGCCCAGAAGCCTATAGGCAGCTGGTGCAGTTAGGCCATAAGCAGTCTTATATGGGCCGACTGTTTCCCATTCTCGGTCTAGCTACTTCCTTCTGCATCAACTTCTGAAGTGTCTTCAAAGGCAGTCCCACCAAAGGCAGTCCCACTGCAGTAATCTAACCTTAATTGTTGCAACCCACCTTGGGACCATAGGACGAAGGGTACATAATAAATTGTAACATGAGAGTGAGATTGATGAAGCTAGGTTTCCCTGTCTAGATACGGCTGTAGGTGATCCAAGGGACAGAATTGAATCCGCCAGCATCCTTGTGCTCTTGCAGCCCCATCTAGGTTAGGTTGAACACCACTCATCTAGTCTGAAGAACCACTCCTTCATAGCATCTCCGTCCTCAGAGTAGCTTTCTTTACATCAGGTTTTTGTTCTTTGTAGAATACAGACAGTGTCAATGCCTATCTAAAAGGAGTGACACATGGGTAAACATTAGGATGATTTTAAAGTGTTCTTAGTAATCAAGAATATATGAGATGGAAAGGCTTTGGGGTTGGAGGTTATAGCAATTTAGCAGCCTTGGATGGTATATATCAGGCATCCCCAAACTGCGGCCCTCCAGATGTTTTGGCCTACAACTCCCATGATCCCTAGCTAACAGGACCAGTGGTCAGGGATGATGGGAATTGTAGTCCAAAACATCTGGAGGGCCAAAGTTTGGGGATGCCTGGTATATATTGTATATATGCTGGGAACATTTTTTGTGGCTAGTGGGTGCAGCTATCTTCCAACACCACTGCGAGAATACCTCTGGGAATGACAGTGTAGCTCATATGACATTCCATCCCCAAAATGCTTCAGACCAGTCAAGCAAGCCTTTCAGGAATAGCAGTAGCAATCAATGGAGTGCTCACCTGACCTCCTATCACTTATGCAATGGCTGCTTATTGAGAGGTGAGGCAGTGGTGAGGTTTGCAAAGTGCCATTGAACTGGCAGGAGTACCAGAATGGCTCTGCCAGTGTGTTTGCACTGCATCAACTTTGCCACTGCACCCACCTCCCAAAAGCAGTGGCTCCATGTGTGAAGGGATGGTGGGTCAGTCCCACCACCACCCCATCATCTGGAAGCAGAAAGAAATGGGAGGAACCTTTGTCACTTGCATTCTAAATCAAGACATTCCCCATCCCAATCTTAAAATCCAGTCACCCACTCACCTCAAATTGAACCAGATTTGATTGTGGTCTGAACACATCAACCCAGAGGTATGGGCAAGCACTTTCCGCCATGGTCCTGCCAAATCAATGCATTAAAATCCAGAATTGCATGCGCGCACACACGCACACACACATGCACGGCTCCTCTCTCTGGTAACGTGCTGCTGGAGATTCTCAAAGCCAAGGCTGTCCTTTCTTGTTTTTAATGAAATTCCTTTCTATTTCTTCAGGTATGACTCCCCTTGGACACACAGGGCATATTTTCTCCTTGAGTTAGGACAGCTTATGACAAATAATGATGAGGAATCAATAGACAGGAGGGAAATATTGGGTGAGAGGCTGAATGAATCTCAGAGATAAATTATTGACCACAGGCATGGCCTCCTTCTCTCCCTTTCTCTTATGTGTTTGTATTCCATCTCACTAACAACCTGAAAGAAAATCAAATATTTTGTTTGGGGGCTTCACTAATATCAGCAACTTTTACTATCTTAATGGCATTTTTATTGATCTCAGCTTTAATGGGAGCTGTATATATTTGATGTTGGTCATTTAAAGTAGATGTGAGTAATAGACTTTCCCTGTGTGGCTCATAAAGCAAAGCCCCTTGTCTGGCAAAGCAAGGGAAGCAAAGCAAAAAAGAAGACAGCATTTAATCTACTGTTCTCCTGCAGTTATCAGGGGCTGGAAGTGGAGGTTGAGCGGGGGGGGGGGAGATAAAATGGAAAGGTTGGCTCCTGTTCCCCCCTCTCCCTCCCCCCTGCTTCGTGTCGGCTCTCAGGCACACTGGTCATCAGCAAACGAACAACAAAAGGCCATTGGCGCAATGACCTTGGCTGTGGCATCACGCACTGGAGGAAAGAAATGAAGCCATTAGACTGAGGCAGGAGAGCAGGTTATAAATCAAGCCATTTCCAATAAGCTGCCGTAATGGTCATTCATCATTGCCAGCTACGGCGCACAGCAGACCATGGAGACATTGGAGGCTGCTAAAGCTGAGACATAAACAATAATAATCCGGGCTTGATGTTTCAGCCCTTCAGGAAATTTAGGAACATTTGCTTTTCTTTTGTTTGTCAGAGGTGATATTTAAAGTGTAAGATGTAATAAATAGAGGATAGTTGGCATCAGTACAGTTTACAAGCACTGCATTGTGGGTGTGATTAAAGTGGTGGTGTTGGGGTGGCGGGAAGCAGGAGGAGGTTGGAGAGGGAACTGAATATCAAATATATCCAGAGCATCAGAGAGATGGCTCACTCCTTCCAGCACTATATGTTTAATGCTCCAGATGCGGGAACCCTCTGGTCTTTTCTCTGGGAACAAAAGGCGCACGGCTTCCTCACACCTTGCGATGCTCCCCTGGCTCCTGCTAAACTTACCCGCGTTTTGTGAGGGTCAAGGGAAAGGAATTGATATGTGTAATTAGGTGGCGTGTGGAGAAGTGGGATTAGATATGCATGGGCTGTACATTTTAATAACGTTTTATCGATTGTTCTGCAACGCAGCAACAACGTTGCACCAGACGAAACTCTGGCGGCAAATATCGCGAGGGAATCTAAAAAAAAGAAATGTTTGTAGTGAAAGCCATAGGAAAAGCCCTCCGGATTTTCCATAGTGCACAAAATAATTAGTTAGTTGTGAACGTTCTTGGATTTTGGAACAATCCTTTACTGGATGGGTCTTTTGTTCTTCAGGAAAAGACAGGAAAAGACGCCAGTCCTCCCTTGCTTTGTGAATCTGACCTTGCTACTTATAGGGTGGGGACTTGGCTGCGCCTGAACGAGGGTGGGCTTTACAAACACACAGCAATGCTTAATGGCACATGTGGCCTCACAAAAGACGCGAGAAGCCCTTCTCTCTGCAGAATTCTTGAGGTGCAATTTTCACTGGGACAGATTCTGTCGATGGAAGCGTAATGCCACTTTCACATCTTCTCTACATTTTCACAGCCCCCTGCCAGGCCCAAATGCTGCATCGCGAGGAGGGAATTGAGCCCCATTGCCCAGGCAGCAGCAGGGTTCCCTGATGCTACCTTCCTTGCCTTGCTGCATTGGCCATTCCATTGCCTGCCATGGATTGTGCAGCAAGACTGTGCTACTTGCGTGTGGTTATGCCTGACTAAGGATAAGGGGGGAAATTCGTCGCAGTTCACATTTGAATGCAAGCCTAGCTAAGTCACGCTTCTGGAAACAACCAAACCAAAACACAGCTGTCTTTCAAAATTCACACTTCTCTGAATTTTCTGGTGCTGCTCTCCAGCCTACTAGTGTGTACAAAAATGAGAGTGTAAGGAGGAATTGTGCCCAAAATGTACGTATTATTGAAAATAACACAAAAATGTATTGCTTGCAAAAAAAATGTGAATATTTGGCAAAATTGCCAAATATACGCAATATAATGCGCAATAAAATGTAGAGAATTTTTCACGAGGGCTATAAAAATGGTTTGCAAACTGATGTGGAAATGCGCCAAACTGAACTTCAAGGGGGGGGGGGACAAGCAACCGAGAAAAACCAAAATTGCCACCTTTGTCCATCTATAATACGTGACTAGCTGGGGTGGGTGAGGATATGCTTTGTCATGTTACAGCTAAAGGTTGATAGCAAAGGGAACTAATTGTTTGGGGTTCATTGGGATTTTCCCGTAGATAAATGTTGGGTGTGCTGGGAGTTTGGATGGCAAATAGAGTGGGAAACCGGGCTCAGGCTACCCTGAGCATATTACGACAATGTGGAATTGTGCCATCAAATGGAGGTGATAGCAGCATGTCCCAGGCTAAAAGCTGGGAAGTCAACAGCAGAGATAGAGATCAGTGGTTTTCAAACTGCATTCTGGGAGACCCTGGGGCTTCTCACGATCAGCAGTTGTGGGCAAGTGGCCTTGAACAAGAGGATATTTGTGTCACTGTTTGTCCCCTGAAATGAGAAGTCACACGAGAGCATTCAAGGTCACACTCTCAATTCAAGCGGGGCGAAAGTGAAAGACCACCAGACCCAACCCATGCCCCCTACAAACAGAATGTTTGCACCCTAGAGCATGACCCCAAATCAGGGATTGCTAATGGTAGAGTGTTTGACAGCCGGCAGTGTCGGCTCTGCCACACTGGGTAGTGTACTGCCATTTGAGGCACACCAGTTCTGTATTGGAAGAGCGCAAGAGAAGAGCTTTCCTGTGCCCTCTTCCTTGCCTCGTGAAACTGCATAGGGCTGGAATATTTCTTTTTATTCCTCCTGCTGTAAACTCTAATACCTGGTTTAAAATTATATTACAAGCTATTAATACACACGGAGAGTTGGGTAGGATTTTTATAACCCACAAGAGATGGCACTCTGGGGTTATGATGTCATTCAAAGCCATTTGATAATATACTGCAACTAGCTTGCAATATTCCAAAAGCAGCTATTAAACTAAATATAGACAAGGAACATGTTGCTACAACAACACAAAATATTATGAACAGCAATTCTCAGTAATATACTGCAGCAAGTGGGATTATTTGTTTAGTCGCACTGGTCCACCACCACCTAAACGTTGAGATCTGTAACATAAAGGCAGCATTAGTAGGGGGGGGGGGAGAAGCTGGCTTTTTGGAGATGTTTATCTGTAGATAACATAAAAATATGGCAAAAGGGTGGGAGGAGAGAGAGCAAGAGAGAGAAAGAGAGAGAGAGAGAGAGAGCAGATTTGAGGCAGGAAATAGAGCAAACAGCGAAGGCGGAGGAAGAAGACAAATCAAATGGTGAAGTAATCCAGAAAGAAAATGATGTATGTAAACCACAGCACTCCAAGCCTGATATAAATCAGTTGCAGCCATTCAAGATAATTCAGATGCATTAACTTTTCTTTCCGTACCAATGTTTGAGCAATAAAAGAGGGAGCAAATGTAAACACCGGTTCCTACACTTTAGTAAGTCACCATTAGCAAAACAGAGTGCTTTTAATTACATTTCCAGACCAGGGTATGGACCCGGTGACATGTTATATTGGAGATCAATGTGAGCAATAGCTATTTTTCTTTCCCCGTTAGAAAAACACACACACAACACACACACACAAACATTTGCCAAGGCCTGTTAGAAACTGCTGGCTTTAAAGATTCACATGGACTGCTTCATTAAATGAGTTTTGTGATCTGTTTACCTGTTATCTTTGCAAAGGCAAATTCAGTGCTTCTGCCATTTGTTGCCATTAGTAGTGGCTTTGTGCTAATGGAAAGCTCTGGGATGTGGTCCATCTCCCATCCAGGACAGTCCTCAGGCAGAGCCACCTCAAATGCACTCCACGGCCTTTGGAGATGGTCATGACAATATAAAGAGGAACACAGAGGAGAACTCAGAATCATTCCCAGATTACATCCCTGGGTTTCAGCAAGGAACACAACTTACCCCATATTTTCAGCTCAGCTTGGCAGTTTGACAGGAGCTGGCCAAGAGCACACTGCCAGCATGCATATTTTATGGTTTGTCTAAATATTCTCTCTTATAATTAAATATTTGAGCATGTTTTAATACGAATGTAATAGATTGCTTTTCTCTCTCTTTCCTGATGAGCTGCTGTTTAAACGCTCCGTTATAATAAATATTTATAAAGCATTTATAAATAAAATATTAATTGCTCAAAATGACATTTTAATGTGGTGCTAAACGTCCAAGGAACGCTGTGCTACATGAAGTCATCTCAGCCTGGGATTTGTGAGCTCAGAGGCAAGGATGGCATTGAGTCAGAGGGCTATGAATAATCTCTGCCTCAGCAGGAAAGCAAAGAATGGACAGGTTCTCTGCCACCAAGAGTGGTTTCCCCCCCCCTTTCCTTTCCTCGGGCCTACTGGCATGAGAAATAGCAAGAACCTGTACAAAGTTCATTGAGCTTCATCTGAACTTGAGGGGGAGATTTTGTTAGGTATACTGTATATTTCAACCTTGCAAACACAGCTACAAAAGTTCTTAGTCCACAAGTACAGTGGGACCTCGGTTTATGAACACCTCGGTTTACAAATTTTCGGTTTACGAACGCCACGGACCCATCTGGAACAGATTAATTCA
Source organism: Zootoca vivipara (assembly GCF_965207765.1). Classification (NCBI taxonomy): domain Eukaryota; kingdom Metazoa; phylum Chordata; class Lepidosauria; order Squamata; family Lacertidae; genus Zootoca; species Zootoca vivipara. The sequence goes on along the minus strand of NC_142586.1, from coordinate 6,737,952 downwards.
CTTTCCATTACTTTCAATGGGAAAGTTCGCTTCAGTTTATGAACGCTTCAGTTTATGAACAGACTTCCGGAACCAATTACACCCATGCTTCGGGTTAAGTACGCTTCAGGTTGAGTACTCCGCGGACCCGTCTGGAATTGATTAATCCACTTTCCATTACTTTCAATAGGAAAGTTTGCTTCAGTTTATGAACGCTTCAGTTTAAGTACTCCGCGGACCGCCTGGAACAGATTAATCTACTTTCCATTACTTTCAATGGGAAAGTTCGCTTCAGTTTATGAACACTTCAGTTTATGAACAGACTTCTGGAACCAATTGTGTTCATAAACTGAGGGACCACTGTATATTTATCACCCATATGCACCCATATTAGTGACTGTGACAGGCTGAGAGAAAGGAACTGTTTTGTCCCAATATTACAAAAGGTTTCCCTCTCTGGCTGCCTAGAGGTCCATAGCACAGGTGTGCAGCTATTCACCTCATGCATTTTAAAATAAGTGTTTGTGGCATAGGCTGCAGCTTAGGATGGTCTCACCGATCCATTTCCCCTGCAATACGTAAAGGGCTGGCTGAAATAGCCAAGAGCCACACAATAGTGCAAGAAACGCTATAATGTGTTGTTGGACTCAAGTTCCTATCAGCCCCAGCCAACATGGTCAATAGTCAGAGAAGATGGGAGCTGTAGCTCAACAAAGTTTGTACATATTTGTACATTTATATACAGGAGCATGTAAAGCTAGAGCTAGAGCAATGTAGCCTTGAATCCCACCCAGACCATTTCCTAGTATATATTTAGACAAATACTTAGCAATTCCTTTGTGAATGATGGAGTAGAACTGAGCATATTTCTGCATTTCATAAAACTTTCTATGTTGTGGATCAGTGGAGCACCATTCTATGAGCAGAAAGCTTTCTGTCACCTTCTCCATGGACAGGAGCTACATCATTTGGCAGATTTTTGCTTCTTTAATAGTGAATCTGAGGCATAGCTGCCAAGTCTCCCGTATTCCCCGGGAAACCCCCGTTTTTCCAGCTGTTCCCAGCTGAAAAAAATGATTTTTTTGTTTCCCCCCGGTTTACTTACCGGCCAGGGGAGGCTCCTTCTGCGCAAGTCTGGAGTCTCTGGACATGTGCAGAAAAGATTTCTGGCGTGGCAGCCATTTTGGAACTGGGCGGAGCATGCTCAGAAGCGACTTTTGATGCTGCTCTGCCCAGTTCCAAACACGACTGCCATTTTGGAACTGGGCAGAGCAGCATCAAAAGTCACTTCTGAGCATGCTCCGCCCAGTTCCAAAATGGCAGCAGCGCTACTTCCGGTCTGCTACTTCTGGTTTGATCCCTTATTTTTCCGGCAGGAACTTGGCAGGTATGATCTGAGGGATCCAAAGCTCTCCTGTTGCCCTGAAGTGGGGAATGGTGGAATCTTTGGAGCTGGTATAGCTAGCTAGCTAGCTAGCTAGCTAGCTAGCTAAATAAATAAATAAATAAATAAATAGCCAGGTATATATATATATACACACACACTGAAAGGAGGGGAAAACTGTCAACTCCCTCACAACTTGTCCCCTGCTGGAGACAGATAAGACTTTGGATTTGCTGGTTTGCCTGGTCAGAGTGTTTTTGGATTTGTTATGAGTCATCTGTTGTGCCCCAAACTCAGGGCAAATAATAAATTATTTTAACATGCGCATCAAGCTTTAAACCAATTACTTCAATCCTGTCAGATATTACCCCAGAAACCTTGACTTAAAATAAGCAAGAGTGCTCATTCCAACCATATTTGCTGTATATATTCATTTTCAAAAGCACTGCTCCAAAACGACACTTCAGTTAATTAATGTAATAACCTTCCATTACTTTATTAACTACTGATGAGCATTATCAGAACTTCTGGCACAAGTGTTAAGAGACAATGTTCACAACAAGTGAGTTTTTTATTCAAGAATAATAATAACCCCCAAACATGATTTAGCTAATTTATAAAGGAAGAGTTGCCACCCTCCAATGGATAATACCTCTGGACGCTATTTATCTTGTCACTGAGAGGACATTTGACAGGATAGATTGCCAATAGTGGCATATTTGGGGATGGAGATACCTTCACCTCATGAGGTGAAAGTATAATAGACCTGGATTGAAGATCTGTGCATATTTACTTAGGCGTAAGCCTCGTGGAAAGGGATGTGGGTGGTGCTGTGGTCTAAACCACACAGCCTAGGGTTTGCCGATCAGAAGGTCGGCGGTTCGAATCCCTGCAGCGGGGTGAGCCCCCATTGCTCGGTCCCTGCTCCTGCCAACCTAGCAGTTCGAAAGCACATCAAGTGCAAGTAGATAAATAAGTACCGCTACAGCGGGAAGGTAAATGGCATTTCCGTGCACTGCTCTGGTTCGCCAGAAGAGGCTTTGTCATGCTGGCCACATGACCCGGAAGCTGTAAACGGGCACCCTTGGCCAATAGAGTGAGATGAGCGCCGCAACCCCAGAGTTGGTCACGACTGGACCTAATGGTCAGGGGTCCCTTTACCTTTACCTTTAAGCCTCATGGAACATAGATAAATTTACTTCTGAGTAAATATGTTTTGGGTTGTAACAAGTATTTTCATGCCTTAAAACCCACTCCTTGTTTTTAGTGAAACGGAGAGGATGTTTTCATCTTTTTTCTCATCTGGAATTTAAATTGCGGCATTGTTATTATTTTCTGACTATCAAAGGGTTGAAAGTGACTTAAATTAGAATATGTCAGAGTTTGATCGTTTCTATTCAGAAGGATAGCAAATAATGACAATGTTGTTTTTTTCCCTAACTCTGAAGCTGACTTAATGGATAACAGACTTTAATGGTCTTATATTTATTCCTGAAGAAACACGGACTGAGCAATCACAGCCATTGCAACCGATCGTTGCTGCTTGCACTGGCCAAGGAGGAAGTCACGGCAAACTTCTTGGCCCTATTTCACTGTGCCAGCTCCAGGTCCCTCAGGAAATCCCAAGCCTCCAATGTATTGTCCCCATCCTGCCCCATTTCAGGGCCTGTTCCTGACTTTTACTGGTAGGAGAATCAATGTGGTCAGCTTTCCAGTTGCTGGATGAAGTGGGACTTCCTCTGCAGCAGAGGCAGTCGAGTATAGGACTTGCTGAATGATTCACCTTCCTATTGGTTCAGGAAATCTGCCTAGATGGAGAAATGCGTATAACAGTCTCTAGGGCAGGCAGCCCCCAAACTTCAGCCCTCCAGATGTTTTGGACTACAGTTCCCATCTTCCCCGACCACTGGTCCTGTTAGCTAGGGATCATGGAATTTGTAGGCCAAAACATCTGGAGGGCCGCAGTTTGGGGATGCCTGCTCTAGGGCATTGCTTTCATTATGCCCTGATGTACATGTCCTGCCCTGTTGCATGTCTTGTTTGCTGTCAGGGTCTGACTCTGAATCTGTAAGAGCCAGGGGAAGAGGCTGCGGGTTTTACACAGCAACATTAGCTAGTATAGGGATAGTTTTAGTGGCTCTCTCTGTACATATATACAGTGGTACCTTGGTTTATGAACTTAAACCATTCCGGAAGTACGTTCTTAAACCAAAGCATAGCAGCGGGAGACTCAGTTTACAAATGGAACACACTGAACAGGAAGCGAAACATGTTCTGCTTCCAAGGCAAGGTTCACAAACCAGAACACCTACGTCCGGGTTTCCAGTGTTCTTAATCCAAGTTGTTCATAAACTAAGCTGTTCTTAAACCAAGGTACCACTGTATCTTTACTTTAAAGACCAGAAATATGGCATATAGTAAATATCAGCCTGGATAGTTTAATTGGTTAGAAAGTGGTGTTGATAACACCAAGGTTGCAGGTCCGAGCCCTGAAGGGGACAGCTGCGTTGCAGGAGGTTGGTTTAGACCATCCTTTGGGTCCCACCCAAGTCTACTATTCTATTCACTCTGATAGTAGTGTTCTGTTTTGTCTTGTGTCTGGAGATAATAAACACTTTGTAGAACTACGCGAGAGAGGAGATTTCCCCTTAACTCGGAACTCTGGAAGAAGCCATTCTTCTGGGAGCAGGAAATCTCTGAAGACTCTGTCTTCATCAACATGGGTATGTTAGGATTGTGATGCAAGTAATCTATTAAATGAAACAAATTTGGAGCACATTCGAGTCAAAATTCATCACTTTACAAATTCTGCAGATTTCACTGAGAGGAATTGAATCATATAATAATAATAATAATAATAATAATAATAATAATAATAATAATATTTATTTATACCCCGCCCATCTGGCTGGGTTTCCCATTTAAAATTTAAAAATGCTCAGCTTTGGCTGGATCACGTTCCTTGAATATCTTTCACATAGGTCAGGAAGTCTTGGTAACAGTGGATATGTGCTTGATTCAAAAACCCAACGAGAAAGTGTCCCTGATTTCCTCTGCCAAATCTTCCTCTATATGCTAGGGTGGGTGGGTGGGTGGTGCTGGTGGATTACAACAGATTACTAGCTGTTGTTATGATTTATAATTATATCATGAATTATTGCTATACGGCAAATTCACACTGCTACAAAAATTAATAGGTGGGATATTAATCCTTAAATGTCTTCAGTTCCAAGATTCAAATGATAATGTTTCTATGGATTTTGAATGGATTATTAAATAATCAACACTTCTAAGGCAATGTTGAAAGATTACTTCAGTTGCTTCAGAATACAAACAATTTCACTGTCCGTCAAGCATATATTTCCTGCAATATGGTACCAAGGCCACTGAGTCTTCTTCTTTTTTTTCAATTTTTCCTCTATTTTGTAATAGTAGAAATGCAGAAAAATAAGGAGACAGGTTTACGGACATTTGAAAAACCCATGTTTGCTGTTGGTTTCTATATTAAACTTTCATTTTAGTTTTTCCTATTTGTCCAAGTGGCAAAATCTCAGTTATAATCAGCTTACAGGCTTGTGCATGGACTTCTGGTTGCACAATGGGGCTTCCTACCTCCCCTCCCCTTGCATGTCTCCTAAAACTGGCTTGGGGGAGAGGGTCAGGAGAACCTTCAGAACACCATGTGGGAGAAGGAAAAGGGGGAATGTTTCAGCTTGCCATGGTAGAATGATTAACATAGTGCAACATTGAATTCCTCCTCTTAGTTTTAACCATTGTATAAAACTGTTCAATGTCAACACCCACAAGACATTTCAGGTTCTTATGTTTAGATCTGATAAGAAATGAAGTAAAGTTCAATGTGTGACCTTGGGCCAGTCATTGTCCTGCCTCACAGAGTTTGCTTCAGAAGATGAATCAGAGAGGACCTCCTTTCCCCGTATGAAATGACCCAGACCCTGCAATCACCATCTGAGGCTCTCCTTCATGTGCCTCCTCTGCAAGAGGTCTGGAGGGGAGCAACATGAGAGTGGGCCTTTTCTGCAGTTGGAAGAATCACACAAAAAAACAAGTTACTTTAGGTACACGGTGGGCTGCTACCTCACCACTCAAAGTGTGTGAACCAACAACAACAACAACAACAACAACATATTATTATTATTATTATTTATACCCCGCCCATCTGGCTGGGCTTCCCCTGCCACTCTGGGCGGCTTCCAACAAACATTAAAATACATCAAGTATCACAGATTAAAAACTTCCCTAAACAAGGCTGCCTTTAGGTATTTTTGAAATGTCAGGTAGTTGTTTCTCTCTCTGACCTCTGATGGGAGGGTGTTCCACAGGGCAGGTGCCACTACCGAGAAGGCCCTCTGTCTGGTTCCCTGTAGCTTTGCTTCTCTCAGTGAGGGAACCACCAGAAGGCCATCGGCGCTGGACCTCAGTGTCCGGGCAGAATGATGGTGGTGGACTGAGGCCGTTTAGGGCTTTAAAGGTCAGCACCAACACTTTGAATTGTGCTCGGAAATGTACTAGGAGCCAATGTAGGTCTTTCAAGACCAGTGTTATGTGGTCTCGGCGGCCGCTCCAAGTCACCAGTCTAGCTGCCGCATTCTGGATTAGTTGTAGTTTCCGGGTCACCTTCAAAGGTAGCCCCACATAGAGCACATTGCAGTAATCCAAGCGGAAGATAACCAGAGCATGCACCACTCTGGCGAGGCAGTCTACAGGCAGGTAGGGTCCCGATAGAGTTCCAACAGTAGCTGTACTTACTGTTATGCCAATTCTTAAGATCCAGTGGTCATGGTCTAGCAGAGGTATGCACTTTTAAATTCCAATGGGAAAGTTGTAATGAAAGTGCTTAACTAAAGTTGGTTCATTATTAACAAAAAACAAAAGTGGTGGGTGTGTTATTAGCACCCAAAGCCTTTTTATCACTTAATATCCAAAGTGCCCGGGCTTCGGAATTGAAACTTTTGCCCCACGCTGCAAATCGATCTTCTGTACACCTGCCTGCCAAATATATATTTTCATTTCTTTGGCTCAGCACCGGACCCAACTGCAAAGGTCATTTGTTGCAGGCAATTTGTACGATTGCATTTGGAGGGAGAGTTAAGGCTTCAAAAGGCCATTGTGCCATGCTCATGACAGCCAGAGGAAAGCATTGTATTTAGAGCCAAATGACAAGTGGGCTAAGGTCCACAATGCACCTTCAAAATTGCCTGAGTCAATTGCCTTGGAGACTCACTGACAGATTCTGACAAGTCGTTGAGAAAGTACCATATTTAATCTATTTAAAACCAGAGTGGACAAAACACTTGAGAATATACTACTGGAGTAGGGGGCAGTGAGCAAGATAAAAGGGTGGGTGCGAAGAGTGACATTAAATACCTATGGTGACAAACGGGAATAGCGAGTAGTCTAACAGAAACTTCACATTCCCACCTAGAGGCTTTGGAGAAATTTATGAATATTTATCTGGGTGTGTGAGACATAAACTGCATTTTTCAACTGCATCATGTTATAATAAGTGCAGCATAAAAACTGGAGAGAACAAAGGCATGCAAGTTCTCTTATTTTGAGAGACCTTTTTGATCCTGAATAACATGGGTATAAGTTCTTATTGTATACAAAATGTTAAACTGATAATATTGTACTTGAACATCATACTTGAACGGGATATAAAAGGTTGTGATCTGACTCCCCATCCTCAGGGGATGAGGCCTGGAATCAAGAAGGAAAATCAGAGCAAGAGAGGGAGTTGTCCTCAGAACAGGGCAGTCTCGAGCGGGTCGGGCGCCCTGGCGCTGAGGGGCAGAGATCGCTCCGGCGCCCTCGCAGCGTGCAGCATGGCTTCCGCGCGGCTTCGCAGCGCCCCACCTACCGGCCCGGCGCCCCGCGCCACCGGGACTCTACCTAGAGCCGGCCCTGCCTCAGAACCAACCCCAGTGGTCCCAGAAGCTCCAGGCCAGAAACCAATTTTTCTGGTACAGCTTCAACCTGAGGAGGTTGTGTTGCCATCCTCAGCCTCTGTAGCCCCAAAGCCCCATCAGAACCACGACCTCCCCTTTACCACAGCATGCAGCAATGAAGCCTGCTTTCCACCTTCCCAGCCCCATTTCCGAAGCCACTTGTGTTCAAAGCCACTATTTCCCTTTTATTTTTCCTCTCACACTTCTCCCTTGTCCATGCCTCAGCTGCCCCATGTGAGAGAGACGAAGGCTGTGAAGACCTAAAATATTCCATAGTACTTCACTAAAACCTCTGCTGTTGATTTAAACCACTGTTTTCCTCTTGGGTCCCTTCATCCCTGCTTTACTCTTAAACTTCTCCCATTGTTTTAAACCACCACTTTCTCCCTCTCAGCATCTCTCCCTTCTTGCCCCCAGGCCTTGGCCACTGCTGGTGTGAACCCTGCCCTCACTTTGGGTCATCTCTCTCCCCCTGTCTACATGCAAATCCCAGATTGTGATGAGGCACTATAAATCCTCCAATGGGGGGGCACAATGACTATTTTTTTGTTTGTGTATGTGTTGGGGAGGGGGAATGGAGTGGTGCCATAGCTAATGTGTCTGTCTAGGATTGCAGGAGTTCAATGTTCAAATTCTCACACAGCTATGAAGCCTACTCAGGCTAGCTTAATACAACTACCGGTACCTGAAAGGGTTGTGGTAAGGATGGGGGTGGAGGGAATATTATATACCACTTTGTACTCTTTGAAAGAAAAACAAGAAGCAGTGTAAATAACAAATGAAAGTCAGTAAATGCCTGGTACAAAGGGCTATTTGTTAGTTTTCTGTTTCCTCCCACCCCTGTAATTCCACTGAATTATGACTTGTAATGTTTTCTGTGGTGCTCAGCATCCTGTTACCACTAGCTAAATATTATTGAAAGAGATTAGAGGGGTGCTGTGCAAATGCAGACTTGGAAAAGTAGGTCATCCCCCATTTCACTTGCAAAGTAGTCGTCTCTCGCAGTACGTTTTGCTGTCCGGCGAAATTACTGCTAGTTGACAAGAAACCACATCGTTATGTGTGGTCATCTGCAAACCTCAAGGAGGATCTCCAGGATGAGAAAACTGCTGATTAGAGGAGCGCTGTCAAGTGCAGGCAAGAGAAGCTTCACTCCTTTTATGCACATTGCTGATGCTTCCCGCGGACAAAAATTCTCTCTTGCACAGTGTGTTGTAAAGGAATTTGGTTAACGACTTGTGCTCATTGGGAGGATGCACTGCTTATGCAATGACCAGACTCCTTCTCTCTTTTTTGTGCAATGCACTTACCTAAATGCTATGAAACTGAATCAAGAAAAAAATGTTTCGCTCACTGCTGTACAGTTTTCAGATCCAAATGTTTGTAGGCTTCTATTGAGGGGTATGAAAACAATATTCATGAAAGCAAAAATAAGGGCAAGTTACCCAATTGATTTAAGTCTGGGTAAAAAGGTAAAGGTAAAGGTACCCCTGACCGCGGACGACTCTGGGGTTGCGTGCTCATCTTGCTCTATAGGCCTAGGGCTTGCCGATCAGAAGGTCAGCGGTTCGAATCCCCGTGACGGGCTGAGCTCCCGTTGCTCGGTCCCAGCTCCTGACAACTAGCAGTTCGAAAGCACGTCAAAGTGCAAGTAGATAAATAGGTACCGCACCAGTGGGAAGGTAAGCGGCGTTTTGGTGTGCTGTTCTGGTTTGCGAGAAGCGGCTTTGTCATGCTGGCCACATGACCTGGAAGCTGTACGCCGGCTCCCTCAGCCAATAACGCGAGATGAGCGCCGCAACCCCAGAGTCGGTCATGACTGGACCAAATGGTCAGGGGTCCCTTTACCTTTACCCAAACAATTTGTCTGTGTAAAAAGGTAAAGGTAAAGGTACCCCTGACCGTTAGGTCCAGTCGCGGATGACTCTGGGGTTGCACGCTCATCTTGCTCTATAGGCCGAGGGAGCCGGCGTTTGTCTGCAGACAGCTTCCAGGTCATGTGGTGTCAGGGGACCCTGGGAGGGGACTGAGTTCACTCAGAAACAGGAACTAAGGGGACCAGCCGAGCAAGAGGAGGGCTGGCTGGAGCGTGAGCCGGAAGGCAGTGCAAGGGTGAGTCTTGGTGGTCTTTGGTCATGGGAAGCCACACACCAGCCCTGACATGTGGCCAGCATGACTAACCCGCTTCTGGCGAACCAGAGCAGTGCACGAAAATGCCGTTTACCTCCCCGCTGGTGCGGTACCTATTGATCTACTTGCATTTTGATGTGCTTTTGAACTGCTAGGTGGGCAGGAGCTGGGACCGAACAATGGGAGCTCACCCCGTCGCGGATATTTGAACTGCTGACCTTCTCATCGGCAAGCCCTAGGCTCTTTGGTTTAGACCACAGCGCCACCCGCATCCCCGTTTCTATGGTACCGGTAGCTGTAGTCTAAAAGCCCAGTTCCTAAAAGTGGCTTAGCAGAATCAGCCATAGACTATGTCATTGCTGGGTGTTAAGTTGGAGTTTGTATTTTGGGTGATGCTCCATGAAAAATAACATCTCAATGGGAAGACTAGGCCAAATCCTTGTGCCTGACATGTTAGCTTTCTGCATACAAGGTTCTGGGGTTTCTGTGTGTGTTTGCAGGAGAGCAGTTTGACACACCAACCTCCATCTGCAATTAGAGAAAACATCACATTCTTCAATCCACAGGAAGGTCCATTTGGTTTTTCTTTCTTTCTGAAGGACCCTGGGATACAATTCGTTTTCCAGTGCCATGATGTTGGTTTCAGTACTTTGCTAAAGTACACAAGCTTTATCATTGCTCTTCTGCTTTCGAGTCACTGCTTCACAATCATGAGCATGTAAATGTGTCTTTAAATCTCATCGAGAATATATGTGGCCAGACTTTTTCCTTTAATGCAAACAAGATCTGCTGCTGCTAGCAGGGGAGGAATCTGTATGAGTCTGCCTCTCTTTTGGGGGCTCAGAACAGGATATTGAAGCTCTCATTCTTTTTCCCTTTTCTTTCTTTCTTTTTTGCACAAAGGCAGCCACATCACCCACACACTGTGTGTCAAGAGGAAGGCATTCAATCAGCTGGGACATGGCATCAAAACACAGCATGTTCCAGCCCAGAAACAGGGAGAGATAGAAACAGAGAAGGAGAAGACAAGAAAGGAAGGAAGAAAGAAAGAAAGAAAGGGGGGAACCCTCTTCCCTGGTCCTTTCATTTAGGAAAAGACAGGGCAGTAAGTAAAGTGGAATTGGTGCAGTGGGTCTAGAGCTCAGCCATGTATGGGGGCGATGAGGTGAGCCATGAAATCGGCATTTGAAACACAACTAGGAACTCAGCCAAAAACAGCAGAGTTTGCTTTGGCAAAGCATAAAATATATGTGTTTAGATGAACACGTACCCTTGCTGAGTCCTGAGCACAGCAGGTACCCGATCCAGGCACTTTTGATGCAGCCAGTGGGATTCTGGGGTAATCTCCACGCACGTTACTGTAGGCATGGGATGAATTAAGACCCTGGCTCTCCCCGTAACCTACAGTACAGTGGGAGAGAATTGTCTTGTTAAGCACCAGAAAGAATTTGGCAGACTTGCCAGAAAGATCTTGCTAACCACAAGGATTAACACAATATGGAATGCTTCTAAGCAGAGCATGAAAGGCAGTGACAGACTTCCAGAGCTTGGCAAGGGAGCAAGACCAGCTGGGGGTAGCTCTTTTGCTGTCACCGCAGGCCTCACATGGACCAAAGGAGGGTGGCTGGATGACTTGGCCAAATTTCGATTAACCTAGGAAGCGATCGAAATAGCAGTGCTATATATGTTTAAAAGTGCTATATATGTTTAAAGGGACCCAGGTGGAGCTGTGGTTGAACCACTGAGCCTAGGGCTTGCTGATCAGAAGGTCGGCGGTTCGAATCCCTGTGACGGGGTGAGCTCCCGTTGCTTGGTCCCAGCTCCTGCCAACCTAGCAGTTCGAAAGCATGTCAAAATGCAAGTAGATAAATAGGAACTGCTACAGCGGGAAGGTAAACGGCGTTTCCATGTGCTGCTCTGGTTTGCCAGAAGCGGCTTTGTCATGCTGGCCACATGACCTGGAAGCTATACGCCGGCTCCCTCGGCCAATAATGCGAGATGAGCGCGCAACCCCAGAGTTGGTCACGACTGGACCTAATGGTCAGGGGTCCCTTTACCTTTTATATGTTTTAAAAAAACCACAACTACAATGATGCCAATAATGTCTATCTGTCTATATCTATCTATCTATCTATCTATCTATCTATCTATCTATCTATCTATCTATCTATCATCTATCTATCTATCTATCTATCTATCTAAAAGCTTGAAGAAGCCATCTGTCCAAACATTCTGACCTACATTTCACCTCCCAGATGCCCTTGTGTGAAACCTCCCACCCTATCCCACATGCAAGAGGAAAGCTTGAAAGAAATTCTATGGTTCCAATCCAAAGTGGTAGAGCCTACCAGTAGCAGTTGGTGTGGTTTTTGTGGTATGTTGGATATGCTGTCCCCTGTTTCAGATGTGAGGAGGACAGGGTTGTGAATAAACAAACAAGCATGGCCCCAAATGGGACATTATGCACAAAGAGAGTGTAGGCCATGGTTTAGAATCTTCTGGCCCTCCAGACATTTTTGGAATGTAATTTCCAGTATGGTATGGCTAATGATCAGGGGTGATGGGAGTTGGAGTCCAACAACATCTGGAGGACCAGAGTTCCCCCAGCTCTAGCACAGACCATTGTTACCATGCTGAGACTTACAGCTGGTTCACATCCGCATCATTGGATTATTGTGCATTTCAGTCTTCCCTAACCTGTGGCCCCTCCAGATGTTGTTGGACTTCAACTCCTGATACCCCCAGTCAGCATGTTCAATGGTCAAGGATGATGGGAACTGTAGTCAAACAACTTCTGAAAGGCCCCGGGCTGGGGGAAACAGCTGTACCTGGTGACTGCAAGTGAAGATATCAGACTCCATTACAGTGGTACCTCGAGTTACAAACGCCTCCGGTTACAAATTCCGCTAACCTGGAAGAGTTACCTCGAGTTGAGAACTTTGCCCCAGGATGAGAACGGAAATTGTGTGCCAGCGGCGCAGCAGCAGCAGCAAGAGGCCCCATTAGCGAAAGCACGCCTCTAGTTAAGAACAGTTTCAGGTTAAGAACAGACCTCCGGAACGAATTAAGTTCATAACTAGAGGTACCACTGTAGTAAAGCATTGTGCTTGAGGTGACATGCAGAAACATGGGCATTTTGTCACAGATATGTCTGTCGTGGTCCATTCCCAGGCATAGCTGCCAAGTTTTCCCTTTTCTCACGAGGAAGCCTATTCAGCATAAGGGAAAATCCCTTTAAAAAAGGGATAACTTGGAAGCTATGTTCCCAGGCCATCACTTGGTGGTGTAGTCATGAATTGCTGAGAATTTACATCTGAAGCAGCGCTTGTGGAGTTACCAGGGGGTCGCTACTTTCTTACTTGAAGTACATTCAGAAAGCACTGCATACTTAGTTATGTCTGTTGAAAAGGCAGCTGTGGTTTAATTTCTCAGTATATTGTGAGACTCTTAATCTCAGGATTGTGGGTTCAAACCCCACATTGGGCAAAATATTCCTGTGTTGTAGGGGATTGGACTAGATGACCCTCATGGTCCCTTCCAATGCTACAGTTATACACAGGGCTGTCTTAAGCATTTGTGGCGCTGGGGTGCAAAGATCCGCCTGGTGCCCCCCTACCGGTTGCCCAGTCCCAGGCACAGAGGAGGGCGGAGCCGGCTGGCTGCCTCAGCGTCTCGCTGGCTCAGTCGGCCCCGAACCTGCGCCGCAGAGCCACCCGCAGTAGAAGAGCCCACCGCGGCGCTCCAACCGACGGGTGGGCTCTTCCCCAGACTCAACTCTCAGGACCTGGACTCTCGGGCCTAGCCCCCCTGAGAGTCCGGCGCCCGGGTGCCCCAGACCACTAGCACCTATGGGTAAGACAGCCCTGGTTATACAATTCTATGATTTTATGATTCTCAAAAAAGGAGGTGCTGGCACTGAAGCCTGCCCAGAAGTCACACATTCTAATCCAAAAGCCTTACCTGCCTTCCTCCAAGCCCCAGCTCTGTGTGGGTGGACTCGGAGTTCTTTCCTCTGTTGCAGCACATCTGTCACTGGGCTCTGATAATGAAAACAGGTTCCAACAAGGATCAAGCCTAGTAAGGCCTGGTATGAATGAAGCCTGTGGACTGTCCATTCTTCCCTCAGTCTTTTTTCTCCTTTTAAAACAAGAAGCCACTGTTCTCATTCTAAACATTTCCACAAACACACGGCCAAGTAAGTAATCTCCTTTATCATGTGCATCATTTCTTTTGCCGCATTTTTTTTGCATCTGTCCCCTTAGTTCTTTCTCTTCCCCATTTGTGCAAGAAATGCTGGTGCACGGTCCCACACCCCACCCCACCCCACTGCCCCACCACCCCAAATTCTGGCTCTTTTGGTTGGATTGCTGAATCTCTCCCCACCACCACCACCCAAAAAAAAAAAAAAGACCCTTTGAATGACTTGTTAGGATATTGCAACAGCCTTGCTGAAGTTATAAATGTTTGCCATATGGCAACTCAAGGACTTTGCCGCTTCCCAGTTCACCCCTGTTGTCACTTCACTGGAGTCCATCCAGGGATGAAATCAGTGCTATTTTTTAAATGCCTGAACACCAGCAACATTAATCTTTCAAGAAGCTAGCCCATACTTTAAGGAGATGAATAGTTATCTCCCAGCAGTGATGCTGTGGCAGTCTCTTTCTGACCTCCGGGCTCTGCTTTTGTCCTAGTGAGGGAGCCCCAAGGGTAGGTGCAGGGCTTTAGGATGTCCTCTGGCAGCAATCACACAAGTAACGTTATTAACATGCCCAGCAGAGGACTGAACTTGGCACGTCAATTTCTTATTTGAATTAATTCCCAGGCAGACTCCATTTATGACCTTTATTGCGACCACATTATGGCAATGCAATGGTTGTTCGGGACATTCTCTCTATTCTGGGTTGCTAAGGACATACGCAGAGGCAAATGGAAGAGAACGGGCTTCTGCTCTAAAACAAAACTTAAACCAGGAAATGCTTCTAGACAGATAAATCAAGATTCCCCCCCCCCCCGGTCAACTCCAATAAGGGAACAGGGTGTTTCCATGGTTAAGGGAAAAGCCTTCCCTAAGCCAAAAAGAAAAAAAGATGTAGCTGGGGGGGGGGGAGTGGAGAGGGGAAAAGGGAGTTGAGTATTCACTCCTTGAGCATCTGTGTCACTGAGCCGTCTAGTAATGTTGGCACCACAAAGGAAATGAAATGACAAACAAAGAGTAGACTGAAAGATTATGAAAGACCACTGGCATGTCTTGCAACTCCCACATGAATGGAAATGTGTTTCTTGGAGAATTAGACACCCCTCTCCTTGTGTATGTTTCCTTAATTCCTATTCACACACAATTCGGACTGAGAAGATACAGTCAACGAGAGGCAAGCATTCTCCAAAAGCCCACCGGTTTCCAGAAACATATGCAGGAACTCATATTAAAAGCCATCAAACCGGCCATGATTGCTAGGACTGACAGTGCGGATGGCAGGCCTCTTTTTGTCCTACAGTTTCCTTAATACTTCCATGGTGCCTTTCCTAATGGGAGAGAGAGACAGCTGTTGCCAACCTCAAACCTTTAAAGTCTGGAGTCAAATATTTCAGGTCATGAAATGCATTAAAAACGTCGTAAGGTTTTTGTCTTTAAAAGATCTCTCTCACCCCCCCCCCACTCTCTGTGTCTATTATTCTATCTATACAGAAATGCAATATGATTGGTACATTTCTGTTGGAGAGGGGAAGGGGAAAGAGTTTGGTTCAGTCAATAATATGTATTATATCGTATGTATATATTATATGATGGCATGATTGTAAATTTACATGAGACAATTCATAAATCAATAAACTATTATGATTACTACTGCTATAAAATGATGTAACTAGATCAATGTTCATGAAGGCTACTACTTTTTAATAGTTTGGAAGGTAGATAGCTTCTCAGTGTTCAAAATTTATAATTAGTATATGACTGGCAAAACTGCAGCGTGGCTATTATTTACCCAGAGGGCTTCTTTTTCAATAGTTTGATGACCGATCTTCAACTTAACTGTGTTTGCTGCCCTAACTCCTTCTTTCTCCTTTGCCGCCTTGGTTCATTAACAGTTTTGATCTGGAATTGTTAGTTATATTTGTATACCACCCAGTGACAACATGGATACTTGGACAGTTCACGACTGACCTGCTGGGAGTTTGAGGGCCCTGCTCCGCCTCTCCACCTGGCTTGGGGCGGGGCCTCGAGGGCCCTCGAGCCAGTGTGGTGTAGTGGTTAAGAGCGGTAGACTCGTAATCTGGGAAACCGGGTTCGCGTCTCCGCTCCTCCATGTGCAGCTGCTGGGTGACCTTGGGCTAGTCACACTTCTCTGAAGTCTCTCAGCCTCACTCACCTCACAGAGTGTTTGTTGTGGGGGAGGAAGGGAAAGGAGAATGTTAGCCGCTTTGAGACTCCTTCAGGTAGTGATAAAGCGGGATATCAAATCCAAACTCTTCCTCCTCCTCCTCCTCCTCCTCCTCCTCCTCCTCCTCCTCCTCCTCCTCCTCCTCCTCCTCCTCCTCCTCCTCCTCCTCCTCTTCTTCTTCTTCTTCTTCTTCTTCTTCTTCTTCTTCTTCTTCTTCTTCTTCTTCTTCCTCCTCCTCCTCCTCCTCCTCCTCTTCCTCTTCCTCTTCTTCCTCTTCATGAAGGGCAGCTGCTGCTGCTGCTGCTGCTGTTGCTGCTGCTGCTGCTGCTGCTGTTCAACACAGATGGATTTTTTTAAAAAAATGTTTTTATTTTTTATCTATGTCATTTTAAGTTGTCATTGGTATTAATGTTGTATTTTTTGGTTTTAGATTTTATGATTTATGTGGAAATTGTTTTCCATTTGGTTGTGTTCCTTTATTTATTTATTTATTTATTTATTGTTTGTGACTTTTGTCATGTTGGTAATTACATAAATCCTGAAGAAGTGTGCATGCACACGAAAGCTCATACCAAAATAAAAACTTAGTTGGTCTTTAAGGTGCTACTGAAGGAATTTTTTTATTTTACATAAATCCTGTCATGCTGTAAGCCGCCTTGAGCACTGTTTTAACTATGGGAAGGCGGCATACAAATAAAAAAAATGATGATGATGATGATAAATGCAGCCAACAATAAAATCAATGCACTGCAGGAAAACAGGCCAATCATAATCAAACCAGCAAGAAAGCAGGAGCTTAAACACATTAAGAAGAGAGAGACCTTTGAAGACCTGGGGAAACAAAGTCTTACCCTGATGCTCAATGGATAACAGTAGGTGTCCGCTCAGCTTCCCTTGGACTCCACAAATGGGGCACCACCACTGAAAAGGCCCTTACCTCAGAGAAGACCCCTGAGGTGTGTGGCGAAATAGTGCCTGATGATGATTCCGGTTCATCATGGGTTAACCTATCACTCCCATGATAGGC
The DNA here is from genome assembly GCF_965207765.1 of Zootoca vivipara. Lineage (NCBI taxonomy): Eukaryota > Metazoa > Chordata > Lepidosauria > Squamata > Lacertidae > Zootoca > Zootoca vivipara. The sequence continues at coordinate 6,721,083 of NC_142586.1, read as the reverse complement.
AGGTGTTCCCCGGGAGGCGGAGCTAGACGGTGTTCTAAATGGAGGGAGAACAACCATTGAAAGGCAGTTGGGGAGTGGAGGGTTAGGGAGGGAGCAGGAGGTTAGGTTTGGGTGGATGGGAAGAAAGGTGATAACCTTTATTATCAAGATGTAGGAGATGTATTAACAAGTCTGTATTATATGAAAAGAAGAGATGCACTTTAAGAACCAGAGAAATCCATGTTTTCAAGTTAAATAATAAAGTTAAATGTGCCTAAACATTCGTGGACTTGGGCAGTGTCTCAGAACCTTCAGAGGTGTGACTAAGAGGCGAGAACAAAGCTTTCCTGTGGAAGAGGAAACTGTTTGCTTTTTCTCCTGTCATACAAAGGGCTGGGTAGCGAAGCCAGGAGAGCCACATAGTTGCCTAAGGGAGAGGCAAATTGTAGCAGTAGGGATCCATGGGAGGGAGACCCCACTGGTGGCAATAGGTTTTGAACGCAGAGCCCTGAGGTACCCTGGAGACAAGTCCAATTTGGACACTGGAGGTTTACTCCCGTTTGTATATAGAAGCACAGGGAGAGCCTCTGTTGTTGAAGCAGTGAGAGGTGGGAAATGGGGAATCCCTCACAAGGTGGATTCCCATGTTAGGTCAAATATCGGACAGGCCACAGGCCACTTCCCTGGCCCATGTGAGGCCCATTTGGCAGTCGCGCTAGCCTGGGAAAACCCTCCAATACAGTGGTACCTCTACTTACGAATAACTCTACTTACGAATGTTTCTACTTACGAATGGAGCTCTGTCCGCCATCTTGGATGCGGTTTAGATAGGATTTTTTCTACTTACGAATTTTTAGATAGGGTTGCTTCGACTTACAATTTTTTTTCTCCCAATGCATTCCTATGGGATTCGACTTACAATTTTTTTCGACTTACAAATGTGCGTTCAAAACGCATTAAATTCGTAAGTAGAGGTACCACTGTAGCTGCTTCCTGGCCGGGCCATGGGGTGCCTCAGCCATCGTCGCACAAAAGTGCCCAGCCATTGAAGATAAACAAACTTAGGGTAGGATGAAAAAGGAAATGTATGACGTAATATATATTTTAAAAATGCACCCTGAAAGATGCTGATTTGCTATATATAATCAACATTATGGGTTTTTTTAAATAAAAAAAAATGCCAGTCACATGTAGAAGACATTTAATACAAATAATAGTAATGGTAATAATAAGATGAAGACAAAGTTAGCCTTTCCCTTTACAAACAGGAAAAGCTATTTTTTAATCATCTATTTTTCTTTGTAATCAATAATTTATTCTGCAATAATATTAGTTTAATAATGCACATCTGTATTCATGCAGCAAAATGCTTTGCTGGAAGTAGACTTAATAATATATGTAGAAATTGGACAAGAGCAGCAGATGAAATCCACAGCAGACTTTGCCTGGGAATACACCATGGACAGAATCTGCTTGAACTGCTCATACGCATTGATGGGTTCTAAATTAAGTGTAGCCACTCAGGAAAAAGGAGCTAGGCATTGGTGTAGACAGCTTGATGAAAGCACCTGCTGAAGGCCCAGCAGCAGTCAAAAAAGCAAACATGTTGGGCTGGATTAAGAGACAGCTCAGCTGGTAAGAAAAATACCATAATATATCTTCAAAAATAGCCTTAACTGATGTCTCTCTCCCCCCACCCCTTCCCCAAGGAAGGAGAAAAACCAAAGAGAAAAGATGAGGGGGAAGGAGGGGGAGAGCTTACTAAAACAAAACACCATTGCCTTTTAAAAAAGAGAAATGAAAATAAAAACTCTCCTTTAAAAAGTTTGACAAGAGTCATGCATGGACCACTGGACAATGCAAAAGAGCTCTTGGCTAGCACAAATGTGCGCACGTGCGCAAGGGCATGGAATCTGTAATATGCCAGGGGCTGCTTACTTAGGTTATGAACATGTGGGCAGGGAACTAAATGTGATGAGGATGATGGTGAAAATTCTTCAGCGGAGTTTGATGGGCATGGATACAGGATTCTTGCCTATGAAGCTCATCAGGTATACTGGTTTGCACTGCTTAACATGACTGATGGAAGGGGTAAATATAATAAGAACAATGAAGTACTTTGGCTACCTTTAGAAAGACAACAACAGCAGCAGCAATAATAATAATAATAATAATAATAATAATAATAATAATAATAATAATAATAATAATAATAATAATTTATTATTTATACCCTGCCCATCTGGCTGGGTTTCCCCAGCCACTCTGGGCGGCTTCCAACCAAATATTAAAAACAGTACAGCATCAAACATTAAAAACTTCCCTAAACAGGGCTGCCTTCAGTTGTCTTCTAAAAGTAAAATAATTGCTTATTTTACAACAACAACAGCAACAGCAGCAACAACAACAAAAATGTTTGTATGTATGTATGTACGTATCTGGGACGAAGGTGGCGCTGTGGTCTAAACCACAGAGCCTAGGGCTTGCTGATCAGAAGGTCAGTGGTTCGAATCCCCGTGATGGGGTGAGCTCCCGTTGCTCAGTCCCTGCTCCTGCCCACCTAGAAGTTCGAAAGCACGTCAAAGTGCAAGTAGATAAATAGGCACCACTCCGGTGGGAAGGTAAACTGCGTTTCCGTGTGCTGCTCTGGTTTGCCAGAAGCAGCTTAGTCACGTTGGCCACATGACCCAGAAGTTGTCTGCGGACAAACACCGGCTCCCTTGGCCTATAGAGCGAGGTGAGTGTCGCAACCCCAGAGTCGTCTGCGACTGGACCTAATGGTTAGGGCTCCCTTTACCTTTATGTATGTATGTACACTGTACTGGATTTTAATCGTCCTCTTCAGCCGTAAAAGATCCCAGAACAGCTTACAATGATAACTAATAAGCCAGTAAATCACCTCAGGCTTACAATCTAAGGAAAAGTGATGGATAGGAAGGAGGAATAGAATGAATTTTGGCACTACTTCTCAGATGCATCAGTATTTACCAAGGAAGTTGATCGAGGGGAACATACGTAAAACATACAGTAAGCAAAGTGAAGCAAAACAAAATACAACCTCCCCACCTTCCATAACAGGAGAAAAGAGACCCAGTGGGTTTTTATTGAACATAGTATTTAAAGTAGCACAGCAGTGTAGAATTCTAGATCCTGTGAGATACTTGGGAGAAACTGTGGCCTTCCAGATGTTGCTGGATTAAAACTCCCACCACCCCTGACCATTGACCATGCAACTTGGGGCTGATGGGAGCTGAAATACTGCAAATTCAGGGAGGGGGGGCAGAGATTCCCCACCCCTGCTTTAAGCATGTGAAAGCTGTTTCTCCATGAGGAGATCCGGAGGGCCTGAAAGCTGCCTCAGAATAACCCACCAACATGGGTGGGACCAGTTTTTCTTTGGGAATTGGCTTCCTCCCTCTGGGTGGGGTGCTGATTTCCAGCAAAAGGCCCATCTAATAATCAGCCTTGCCCAGATGTCTGCATCTTGCAGATGCAGCCCCAGCATCATGGGAATCTTTTGCAGACAATAGCTTCCACGTGGCTGGGCTGTAAACAGCACTTTCGTTACTCACGGGCAAGAGGTTGAAATTCGGGTTCACCAACTTTAACCTGCCCAAGGACCAAATAAATTCATGGCTAGATCTCCTCATTTCAATGGGAGGGTCTGTTGGGCTTCCATGGGCAGGGGTCATCGAAAGGTCCCATGTCCAGGCTCCCTATCCCTCTCTCGTCCTGCACACAAATAGCCACAACCCCAGTATTGTCCACTCCCTTGAGTTCCTTCTCAGCCAAGCTCTTCGCTGGGCTATGGCTCAACTGGAACACCAGCCATGCACTCTAAGCCCCACCCCTTCACCTAGGAAGGACATAGGTGAACATAGGATCCTGCAAGTCAGACCAATGCTCCATCTAGCAGTGGACTCGTAATCTGGTGAACTGGGTTTGCGCTCCTCCACATGGAGCTGCTGGGTGACCTTGGGCTAGTCACACTTCTTTGAAGTCTCTCAGCCTCACTCACCTCACAGAGTGTTTGTTGTGGGGGAGGAAGAGAAAATGAGATTGCTAGCCGCTTTGAGACTCCTTCGGGTAGTGATGCGGTAGGAACGCCCGACCCTAAGGGTAGGGACGCGGGTGGCGCTGTGGGTTAAACCACTGAGCCTAGGGCTTGCCAATCAGAAGGTTGGCGGTTCGAATCCCTGCGACGGGGTGAGCTCCCGTTGCTCGGTCCCAGCTCCTGCCAACCTAGCAGTTCGAAAGCACGTCAAAGTGCAAGTAGATAAATAGGTACCGCTACAGTGGGAAGGTAAACGTTGTTTCCGTGTGCTGCTCTGGTTCACCAGAAGCTGCTTTGTCATGCTGGCCACATGACCTGGAAGCTATACGCCGGCTCCCTTGGCCAATAATGCGAGATGAGCGCCGCAACCCCAGAGTCAGTCACGACTGGACCTAATGGTCAAGGGTCCCTTTACCTTTACCTTTTAGGGTAGTGATAAAGTAGGATATCAAACCCAAACTACTCTTCTTCTTCTTCTTCTTCTTCTTCTTCTTCTTCTTCTTCTTCTTCTTCTTCTTCTTCTTCTTCTTCATCTTCTTCTGGAATCCCCAAACTTCAGCCCTCCAGATGTTTTGGACTACAATTCCCATCATCCCTGATCACTGGTCTTCATCTTCTGGTATCCCCAAACTTCAGCCCTCCAGATGTTTTGGACTACAATTCCCATCATCCTTGATCACTGGTCCTGTTAGCTAGGGATCATGGGAGTTGTAGGCCAAAACATCTGGAGGGCTGCAGTTTGGGGGTGTCTGCTCTTCGTCTTCATCTTCGTCTTCTTTTTCTTCCTGGATTTCAGGCAGGAGCCTCTCCCAACCCTACCTGGAGATGCCGGAAAGTTGAATCAAGGATCTTCTGCTTGTAAGGGAGACACTCTGCCACTGAGCTATGGCCCACTAACATTTCCCACACCTCTTTGGCCAGTTTGGACCACAGGAAATTATGCAGGAAATTACAGCCCCATTACAGAGAGTCAGGTCATATATCCACAGCAGTGCCTAGAGGAGGAAAGACTGCTGGAAGGAGCACAGAGAGAAGAAACACCATGAGGCATCTGCATTAGCACAACTGGGTGCCTCTACCCCATATCAGTATCCACAGCTGCAGCAAGGACTGTAACTCCCCCCCCCCAGGCTCCCTCTTCCATTGTCTCCCGAGAGAGATGGATGCCAAGAACCAACAACAACGTTACAGTCCCACAATGGTGGGGTAACAGTGGATGGCAGAAATATCACCCTCTAGGTGATCAGTCGGTGACAGAGGGAAATTTTGTGAGCCTAGCAACCCCTCTGGAGGTGAAACAGGACTGTCTTTGTTCTATCCAGGGACAAGCATTTCTGCAACAGCCACATGGTTAGCACCCAAGAGAAACCACATCATATGCAACTGCTACAGCTGAGATGGAAGACATTAAATAAAAAAAGAACAACACACAAATAACAACACAACTGTTATTGCCATCACATCACATTTCAATGTGCAAGTGGGACTACAGAGATGATGATAGCTGTAGGATATTTATATCTCCCAGAAATCTCTCACAAATTGAAAGAAGATGTGTGTGTGTGTGTGTTTTGCTGAGGCTCCAAGAGGTGCTGTAAAACCTCTTTGCCTCTGATGGGGAAGGTGTTACCGAAACAGGCAGGGAAGCAGAGTCCTGCAATTATTTGGGTTTTAATTCAAACTGGAAAGTATCCGCAGGAGGACCGCAGCACCTGAACGTTCTGAGAGAGGCACTACAAGATAGGGGGGGAGAGAGAGCATGTTTATGCTATCGCACATTGTGCATCAATTAAATATAATCTGAGCAAAGCACAACTGGTGGCTACAGACATAAAAATAGCCTTAATATTTCAACGCCTCTGTTGCTTTGTGCATCCAGGTTCTGAGAAAGGTGGCTGCAAATGATTATTTCCCTTAGCAAGTTCACATGGAGTTGTTTGCTCAGTTTAATAATAGTCTATCTTGTTCAGGGTGAACAAACTGGTCCCGGGAGGGGTAGTGGGGTGGGGGAGGCAGTAATAAATCAATAGCCCAGATGTAATCTTAGGTGTCTAGAATGCAGAGAGGGATTTTGGAGCATAATGGCAGTGGTTGTCTATTGTCATTCAGACATGAGCTGCATCAGAAAAGGGCTTGTGGGAACTAGATAAGAGTTGGTCAAAAGTGGGCTATAAATCAAACAGAGGCAGGATTCTGCTGATTTCACGCACACGCTAGCTGGGAAGGGAGGGGGGAGTGATAGATCTGCAATTTACTGCTTATCGCATCTGCTGGAAGTTTCATAATACAAAAGCCTGACCTTCAATGAATAAACACCCTCATTGACTACCTGTTTCTGGTTGCTATATATATATATATATATATATATATATATATATATATATATATATATATGAGAGACATTACTCTATGCTCATTGCAGAGAGCTGCTGAAAAAGAAGAGAAGCAGCGCTATGAAAATAATGTGACATCTTTTTGGGCTTAACAAGCTCTCGCCTGTCGCTAGCAGCTGTCACTTCAGCTATGTGTAGTCACTTTGCCATCAAAATGCACAGAATTTATTGAAAGGAACTAGATACTTATTCAACAGGACTAAAAGGTCTACGGGGAGAAAACAGCCGCTCAGCAACTAAAAGTATGTGGAGCAGGAGGTCAGGCTCTTTAAAAACATTCTCGCGTGAACAGCCCTCTTCCCTTTTAAGTGGGGAACAGGACTTTGTTCTGTCTTCTTTCGGTTGTGAGAAAATTCAAAACAGCCTCACCGCTGGAGGAGTCTTGGGTGATCCAATATAGCATAGAGACTAAGAGCCTGAGTGATGGACCAGAAAGACCCTTGCCTCTGTTACAATACATTTTGTTTTATTTACTTAATCGTATACCCAACATGAGTTTGACCAAACTGCGGGAGGCAGTGCAAGACAGGAGTGCCTGGCGTGCTATGGACCATGGGGTCACGAAGAGTCGGACACGACTAAACGACTAAACAACATACCCAAGGAGCTAGAGAAAATGAGCTCATCCTTCACAACAACCCCGTGAGGTGGGTTAGTCTGAGAAATGGTAACTGGCTGAAGGTCAACCTGTGATTTTTCATGGCTAAGGGAAGATTTGAACTGGGGTATCTCCAGATCCAGTCCAACGTTTACTGCTAAAGTTTCTAAGCTGCTGTAGGCTAGCCACTCACCCTCAGTGTCTCGTTTCCAAAACAAAAAGAAACAAAAACTCATTAAAATAATTGGGCATTACAGTGTGAGTTTCTATTAATTTTCCTATGCAGTTTTGACTAATGTATACATCTTCTGCAAGCAATTTCCCCCAGTACAGTGGTACCTCGGTTTACAAACACAATTTGTTCCAGAAGTCTGTACTTAACCTGAAGCATACTTAACCTGAAGCGAACTTCCCATTGAAAGTAATGGAAAGTGGATTAATATGTTCCAGACGGTCCGTGGAATACTTGAACTGAAGCATACTTAACCTGAAGCAAACTTTCCCATTGAAAGTAATGGAAAGTGGATTAATCTGTTCCAGACGGGTCCGCAGAGTACTCAACCTGAAGCGTACTTAACCCGAGGTATGAGTGTAATTGGTTCCGGAAGTCCATACTTAACCTGAACTTTCCCATTGAAAGTAATGGAAAGTGGATTAATCCGTTCCAGACAGGTCCGCGGAGTACTTAAACTGAAAATACTCAAACCAAGGTGTACTTAAACCTGGGTATGACTGTATGATACATTTTGGTGTACTATTACAATTCCCAGAGTGCGTGGACAGTGAATACCTCTTCCTGGGGCATTCTGGGAATTGTAGCTCTGTAAGGGGGAATGGGGGGTCTTCCAACAACCCTAATCATCCTTAACAAACGAGAGTTCTCAGGATTCTTTGGGGGGAAGCCATGACTTCCCCCAAATGGCGTGATACTGCTCTAAATGTCAGGTGTTGATCTGACTCTTTCAGAAGAAGTGCTCTTATGCCACCAGGTTTCAGCATCTTGTGTTGTGTAGGTTTTGGGTCACTGCTTGTTGATTCAACAGCATAACATCTTGAGCTGTCCAATGCTTCTTCTTTTTCAGCACATTTTTCACTACTGTGTTGTCCTACAGCCGTTCTCCCAAAGCAAGAGCTCAGCTGGCTTTACCATTTGGCATGCTGCATGGATTTTAAAAACAAACTATAAAACAGATGGTGGAAATACTGATTAATCTGTTTAGGAAATGCAGGTTGTATATACATGTATATTAAAGAAGGAGAGAATTAGCAACACTTCAGCTGAACCAGCTGAACTACAAAATATGGATTGGCATACAATCATAAATATGAAAGGGGTGTGCTGTATCTTATTTATTTATTTAGCAAAACCTATGTACTGCTTCATGAAGAAAACTTCTAAGTGTTTTTTTGTCTCGGGGAAGAAAAGAAGAAGAAAACTGATGTGTGCTATCTGGGTAGCGTTCTGCAGGATGAAATTTTATCAAAATTTTAAGAAATGGTGAGAAGTACTAATTTTTTTTTTTTGCAGCGGTTAGCCAAAATCTGGATGCAGTTGCTATTTTGGGGACCTAATGCAGGATTAGTGGTTGCGCTGCCTGTTATATTTTTTATCTAAGTCTGTTTGTTTTCAATAGACTCTGCTTGTACATTAGCATATAAACATATATTACAAAGACACTATAAATCATCCAACAGAAACTAAATCCTTCATTCCCATCCTAGACTTCTCACTGTTTAGGGAAGAGGGGAATATTTCTGTATTATAGACAGCGGTTTCCTGCTATGCAGCCTTTGTGCTAATTTTTGCTTAACACATCTTAACCCAGGTAAAATTAATGAATGCCCCCTCTCACCCTGACAGTTCCACCATGTCTCTCATTGCTACATACATGTATTTTCTTCCTTTCCTTCAGTAACCATTGGACGTCCTACCCACAATCCGGCCAGTATACCTCTCCTTCCCTCACTTCCCCTGCAGGGCCAGAATTGTGTCCTGAATTCTCCTTCAGTTTCTTACAAATTTCCCCATCAATTCCACTTGTTGTTCAAAATCTTTGGTCCTTGAGAACAAGGAAATAGACGTCAGTCTCAAGGTTCCAGAATATGCCTTGGGCATCTGCAATAATCTTCATTGAATGTGCTGCAGCAGACGTTAAAAGCTTCTTCTTACATTTTATTTTTTAGCATGGCATCTTCTCTTTCATAACATTCAAACCTGGGGTCCCGATCACAATCGGGACACACAAAAAATGAAGCACTCCTTCACACAGGCCATTGCTAGACTGGGATCTGGTGTTACTAGATGTGATGAAGGTCAGCAGCCTAGGTGGCTTTAGGAGTAGATTGGGCAATGTTTCAGAAGATAAGTCTATCAATGGCTACTAGTAATGAATGTTGGATATATTTATATCCATTGTCAGAGGCAATATATCTCGAAGTCTTTAAAGCCCATGACACCTTTGGTAAAGGCTGTTCTCCAATTAGAGCACTTGCCGGCCAGTTTTTCCCAGTTGACAGTATTTCTACTACATATTTTTTAGATGCTAAGAGGAAGGAGATTTTACTTTCTTGGGCTCCTTGATCACTGCAGATGGTGACAGCAGTCACGAAATTAAAAGACGCCTGCTTCTTGGGAGAAAAGCAATGACAAACCTAGACAGCGTCTTAAAAAGCAGAGACATCACCTTGCCTACAAAGGTCCGTATAGTTAAAGCTATGGTTTTCCCAGTAGTGATGTATGGAAGTGAGAGCTGGACCATAAAGAAGGCTGATCGCCGAAGAATTGATGCTTTTGAATTATGGTGCTGGAGGAGACTCTTGAGAGTCCCATGGACTGCAAGAAGATCAAACCTATCCATTCTTAAGGAAATCATCCCTGAGTGCTCCCTGGAAGGACAGATCGTGAAGCTGAGGCTCCACTACTTTGGCCACCTCATGAGAAGAGAAGAATCCTTGGGAAAAACCTTGATGTTGGGAAAGATGGAGGGCACTAGGAGAAGGGGACGGCAGAGGACGAGATGGTTGGACAGAGTTCTCGACGCTACAAACATGAGTTTGACCAAACTGCGGGAGGCAGTGGAAGACAGGAGTGCCTGGCGTGCTATGGTCCATGGGGTCACGAAGAGTCGGACACGACTAAACGACTAAACAACAACAACAAGAGGAAGGCACGCTTGGCAAACCCTCACTGTGTTCAACTCCCACTGTGGAAGGACGTGTGGATCCAGAATTGGCCTCCACAGTCACTTACAGACTCACTGTTAAAACCATGTTTATGGAAGACAATCTTACTCGGCTACAAGTGATCGCCAAAGAAGAAGAAAATCTCCAAGTACCAGTTGTTGGGGATCTTGAGCAAGAGAAGGCTCTTGGGTTCATGCCCTGCTTCTGGGCTTTGCATGCAAATCTGTTTGGCCACTGTGGGAACATAATGCTGGATTAGGTCCTTTGGTCTGGTCCCACAGGACTCTTCTTATGTACAGCACCATTCTTTTTTGCATGGCAAAGGTAACACCAGAAGCCCCACAGCAAGTGGGAAAGCCCACACGGTGAACCCCCCTCCATCTTTTCAAGAGGGGCAATTCTGTCATGGAGAGGAACTGTGAAAATGAGCTCCTCCAACATGGCCAGGTTCTTCTGGCATTACCTTCATGGTGTGGGAGGAAGCCGTGCTGTACCGCTGTAGGGTTCCCACACCGCCAAGGCAACATGAGACGGGGCCCCAAGAGGCAGTTCTGTGCAAAAGGGTTTTCCTTTAGTGGTAATCTGTGTTTTTCCTCCATGTAAAACATTTTGCAGCTTGTCTCGTTACAGCATTTGCAAAAAACACCAGCTGAAAGCAGCAGCGGCGCATGCATGAATTATTTAGGTTTTGCAGCAAATCACCCTGATCTTGGTGTTCAACTTCTTAATGCACTCTAAGTGAGCCCTAGGAGGCAAATCTTCGCAGACAAGGGGCATAATGTAAAGCAAGCTTTATTAGCCACAGAAAGCCACACTATGGTGTTTATTAAGGATACCATAGATAGTAAATCGCTTTGATAGTGTGCACGAGAATCACCATCGCAATCAGCACTGTCCAGGTCCAAGCGCCTTTCTTTTATGAAAATAAATTCATGACTTTGTCGGTCTGATTAATATAACGGACCTCCCCCACCCCCTTTTAGCAGTTAACTGATTTTCAACAAATCGCTACATGTCACAAGGAGTCTCGGTCTCTCATGGTTTAATTGTTTTCAGAAAAAAAGGAAAGTACATTAGTGTTATCATTTGCCTGCTGCCTGTGCCAGCTCCGGAGGGTGTTCTGCCTCCAGTGATCTGGGGGAGTATATGCCAAGAGCTTGCTGCTTTTCCATTCAGTTGAATAAAGAGGCATTAAGCTTCAACCCTCCCCAAACATTTTGTTCATTTGAGAAACTGCTGCTTGGACTGATCAGAAAGAGTAGTAACTCCCCCCTCCCCAAAACCTCACCCCATCTTACATCATTAAATGACATTTGCAGGGAGGCTACATTTATGATCCTAATCAACTTTTATCTTTGGCCAATGAGATTACTCTCTGACCAGACAGACAATAACACTAAACTCCCCCCTCCCTCCAAGTCCTCAATGGGCAGACACTGGCTAATAAATATTTAATGGATCAGATAGAGCAAGTTGGGTATTTGCAAAATATAGCCAGTCTCTCTCTCTCTCTCTCTCTCTCTCTCTCTCTCTCTCTCTCTCTCTCTCTCTCTCTCTCTCTCTCTCTCTCTCTCTCTCCTAGAGAAATACAAATGGCAAGTCCTAACATTTTCTGAATGAAGAGGAGGTATACATCATCCCTTGCGTGCACTATGCTCTGATCTCATTGAGCACAGTGGGAGCAATGGAACCAAGAACAGATGGGATGACATGGTAGCTACTACCTGTTTTATTTTTTAGAATTAAATATATATATTCACACAGAAGTAAACATTTCTAGAATAGAAAGCAGGAGGTGGCGGAGGGTGAGGATAAAGTAGCTGAGGGGAGGAACAAAAATACATTCCAGATACATTCCATCTGTCACGGTCCGGTCGGCGGGCGGTTGAAGCCCTGGCTGAGGATGTCAGGACCAGAGGCAAGATGGTGGTGTAGAAGCAGGAACAGGTGCAGGGCTGAGGGTCCAGCAGCAGGCAGTTGCAGGGTCAAGGAGCAAGGCAGAGGCGAAGGTCTGGGAGTCAAGGATCAAGGCATTGGCAAGGCGAAGGTCCAAGGGTCGAGGAGCAAGGCATCGGCAAGGCGAGGGTCCATGGAGCAAGGTGTCGGCAAGGCAAGGGTCCAAGGGTCGAGGATCAGGGCGTCGGCAAGGCAAGGGTCCAAGGAGCAAGAGGCCAGAGGCAACCAGGCAGGGATAGCGTTGCTGTGGCCAAGAGCTGAAGGCTCTTCCCAGCTCCTGCCACCAGGTGCAGTGAGGTATCAAGTGGTCTCACCTGAGTGGCTACTCCTTGCCTCTCCAGCACAAGCTGAGGCCTCACCTGAGTGGCCACTCCTTGCTTCTCCATCACAAGCTGAGGCAGGCCCCAGTCCTGCAAAGCACTACAGGACCCAGAGCCTGACTCCTGCCCATACTCCTGACACTATCAAGCTTCACTCACTGAACTAAAAGGCAAGTGGCAAAATATTTATTTGTTACATTTGTATACCACCCTCATCCGTAGATCTTGGGGTGGTTCACAACATAAAAATACAAGATGAAAACACAAAACACACAAAAAAAACAAGGCAAAAACCCCCACAAACCAATAGCCCCCTCTCCTGCAACCCTTATCCAAGACTGAAAAAAATGGCAGTGCGCCAAAGCTAATGCGCCAAACACACACACAAAGATAAGATCTGAATGATCCATTTGTGATCTAAGGTTCCCACCTGGAAGTACTCTAAGCCAGTAATGATTTCATTTCTTTCCTGACTTACAGTATTCTTTGCTTCCCCTCCACAACGTAGTCTTATTGGGCAATTAGGTGCAACTGTCACTTTGTCAAAAGTGTGATTTTTCTACAACCCTGCTCCTCCCTATCATCTTAATTCTGATAGTTTAATACAAAATCTGATAGCTAATATCGACTGACAGCTTTTCAAGAGTGCAAAAATATAATCCATGTAACCACATCACTCGCGATAATATATTCTTCATTTATTTTTGATATTGATTGGGGGAATATTGTCTGTGCTGTATGTTTATGTAACTAAGGCTGGCCTGTGTAGCCCCAATAAAAAAATATGGTGAAAATAACTTATTCATATAAACTTATTTAAGATGACAGCCTATAACTTGAACTTTTAGTGCATCTCTTCCCTTGCACGTATTTATTTACCAACGTATACTCTGCTTCCCAACCATAGCTTCTGAAAACATTATGAAAAGAAACAGTACACTATATCCATAAAATTGCATCAGCTATAAATCAAATGTAACAGCAATGAAACACATACTTTAAACCACCAGCAAAACCCATAAAATCTACTCAAAAACCCAACCAGTAGCTTCTCCCTAGAAAAGAACTTTCAAAAGAGGAAGATCTTAGCTACCTGCGAAAAGGCTGAGTGTACACTACCGTTAATCTGGTAATTTACCTGTAGCTCTTAAGACAAGAGAGCCACTTTAGACAATAGATGGACATGCAAAGAAGGGCATCCCTAGCAGATTAAACATGTGCCTAGAGACAGCATGTTTTATGTATCAACTATAGCAGTCATTTCATTCACACTCATCTCTATACTGTAGCAATCTTAATAGGCTCCACAGGACACCAGGGCTACTGACAGGAGGTACACAGGTACCAGATTCTGAACCAGCAGGGCCCCCTGACTCTTCACCTTCATGCTGTAAAGATGTAAGTCAATTGGACATCTACAAAGAAAGTTAGAAAGGAAAATGTGGAAGCAGTTATCTAAGACTTTATCAAGCAGCAACATTGCAATGGACAATTAATAATGGCCGCTAAGCAAAGAGAAGAAGGAATGCTGGCCATCCTCATCTAGGACTCATGTAAGCTTACTGCTTACATACCACAGAGGTTAAGTGTGAATGTCTTAGGTTGCAATTCTCATGCTTTTGAGTACCCCAACTCTTCTCTTAAACCAGTGTTCTTCAGCTTTAGGGCAGGTTATCCGTTGTACATAGGGATCTGCTTCCCATACACCATTAAGTTATATTCAGTTTGACTGTATAGTCGCAATCAAGACATGGATACAAATACAAATCTAACTCATTCTATTTCCTGTGTGCTCATCAGAATAAAGCCCTATCGCATATATAGAGTACACCTAAACCCATTTATGCCACACACCAGTACTACCTTGCTTAAATCCTAAAGCTTTCATGACCAGACATTATAAGCTGATACATTTTTGAGGCATGCTCAAAAGCTCCATGGAAGCACCAGTGTTCACAATGATTTATGTGTAGGAGCTCTCATAGCAGCCAATGAGAAAGCCTTTGCACATCTGGAATCTCTGTGTACACATCAGAGTGTCTTGCCTTGCAAGAGCTGCTGGCTATTGTGGATGGGGAGAGACTACAGACTGGCCTTCACCAATTTGTCGCCCTTCAGATGTTTCAGATTTCAACTCTCTTCACTCCCAGCCAGTGCTCACATTGTTTGGGGCTGAAGGGAGTTGTAGTTCAAAACATCTGGAAGGCACCAGGTTGGCAAAGGCTGGTGCAGGCAATACCAGGCTAGATGGTCTGCCTTAGTATAAAGCAGTTATCCTATGTGGTCCAAAATACTTGGATGATTTCAGGTTGGCAACAGCTGCTAGCGACAATTTCAATGCACATAATACCGTCACAGTATTCCCTGGCCTGGGAATTTGGGTGATATGGGAGGGCAAATCAGGTGCCATGGGCATCTATAAAAACTCCCATGCTGCTGATTTTCACAGCTCGGCAGAGGCCACCTTGTCATTCATCTTGGCATCAGACCAGCATCTTTGGCCTGCTTGCCTTCATCCTATGCATTGCAGAGGAGAGTGACTGCATAGCTAAATACTTTTAAAGGAAGAAGCTATTTCAACACATCAAAAAGAGAAGAGATCTAATGAACAATTTTAATCAGCTGGAAGATAATTCAGGAGAACACCCTGAATCAAGCGTAATTTCCCACCAAGCCAGGGCCGGCTTTACCTGGGGGTGCAAGGGGTGCAGTGTACCCGGTTGCCGAATTCTGCGGGGTGCCAAATGTATTCTGGGGGGTGCCAAATTCAAACCTACTGTATACCAGTCCCTCTCGACCAGCGGCAGTGAAAAACAATGGAGTGAAACCCCCCCCCGTCACTCTGTTACTCCATAGCGTCAAATATTCATGCTGAGTCAGGAAACAAGAGCAGTTATTTCCGCTGTGTTGTTGTTACAGGTGAGCGATTTCCCTCCCCGAAAAAGGCCAACAACTTTCAGTTCGTCCCCCCCTAAAAAAACCTGAGGGTGGCTAAACTAAATTTGGGGGTGCTGGGAGGATCTTTGCACCTCGGCGGCACATATTCTAAAGACGACCCTGCACTAAGCTACTAACAATTCTCAATACCATCTCTCCTAGTTTTCTTCACCAAATGCAGCACGTCAAAGTAAAAGAGAGGGTAGCTCTGTTAACACTTTCTGAAATAAACAAAAATAATAATTTGTGCATGTCTTGCCTTTTAAAAACAACAACAACAACAACAACAACAACAACAACAACAACAACAACAACAACAACAGTTTTGGCAATGCATGGTGAGTCTTGCATGAAACCCTTATTTGGGAAAGATACATTTTTCAGATATTGGGATCTTTGCAAGCCAAATATGCTTGTAATATCATTTGGTATTCTTTAGCCTTCAAGTAGGAGCATGGGGAGTTTTAAATGCCGGGGTGGGATATTGATTTTTCTGGTCCTGTGAAATTGAATAAGTTAATTCATAAGATTATCTCCGGGAGAGAGAGAAAAAAGTGAAAAGTATTTCTTTTAAATGCTGCCCTAAGAAAAAGAGCATGGAAGTCAAACTACTCCTCTCTATGAAGGCACATTTAAACAAAAATGGGAAATTATTTTTAAATAACCTTTTAAAATGGTATTTCCTGCCACATAATTTTGTGGAAGCACCATTTTTTAAAATAAAATATGTTTCTAATAGCATATTATATTTTACTCACCACACTAGGGGAATGAAGCACAAGGGTTCTGAGGGCCATTTTCTTTTTCCTTTTCTTCCAGGAAAGGAAATAATTTATTAACCCCACTGGTGCTGATCTTTTAGAAATCTGCTGACTGGTGTCTACTGCAATATAATTCTAGACAAATTATAGAACTGAATTATAAAATGATGAGTCACAGTTTTGTGCCGGTAAGCAAGAAGTAAAGGAAAGAGCGGATTCTGCTTCATCCTCATGGAATCAAACGGTTGGAATGCAATGGAGTTTAGTCATGCAATCTACCTATTCAGCTTAAGAAAGAATGCCCATCAAAACCCTCCCAAGAATGACAACCAAAAGCCTCATGATGGAAGAGTAGCTCCATCTAAATGCCATCCAAAGCTATTCTTGGCACACAGTTTTCAGCAGATAGTTGGTAAGACAATCAGATGGAAGAGACCTGTTGATTATTACAGGAGCCGGGCTGTGAGCTGAGACAACACACAGCAAAGATGATCGCTATCTCTTTTAAACAAGCAACCACTCTTTCAAAAAGCATCCGCCAAAATATTTTACTATGAGGTCATGGTGTTCCTTCCAACGGCCTGTAAGTACTGCAATCTAGGGCTGGGTGTGGTTCATCTGGAGAGAGAGCACAGCCATGGGTTTTAAATGGAAGGGGTCCAAACAACAGGATTTTTCTACCACAGATCACAGGAGTGTATGGGTTCCCAGGGTGAGAACTGTCTGCCTCGGAAGAACAGCAGTTACCTATGATAGATTGCCATGACTTGGTGGTGGTTGAGAGACTGAGCTATGAATTGAAAAGTGCCAGTTTTGAATATTGCTTCTGTGATGAACTCACTAGGTGACATTAGGCAACCCATTCTCTTTTCAGTCTCAGCCTGCAATGTAAGCATTTTAAGGAGGAGAGGATAATGTAAAACTATTCAAAAGTACCGTTTTCACCATTCATGTCATTTACAGAGCAGAGTTTTTTCTCCGATTGCTACCTGTAGGAGGTCTCATATCCAGTTTTCCATGTGTGTGTGGCCCAGACTTGCGATCGCTGGAGAATGATTGGTTTTGCTGCCAGCTTGACTTGCTGGGAACATCCTTCCTGACCTTACAATGGTCTTCTTCTGTCAGTTATATAGCCAAGTATTATGCTGGTGCCTCCTGTTAATGGGGATTTGTCTAGGACCAAGTTAATTCTAGCCTGCCCTTCTGTCATACCTACCAAGTTGCTGTGGGAGAAATAAGGGACCGGACCGGAAGTAGAAGACCAGAAGTAGCGCTGCCGCCATTTTGGAACTGGGCGGAGCATGCTCAGAAGCGACTTTTGATGCTGCTTTGCCCAGTTCCAAAATGGCCACCGTGCCAGAAGTCGCACTGCAACCATTTTGGAACTGGGCAGAGCTGCATCAAAAGTCGCTTCTGAGCATGCTCCGCCCAGTTCCAAAATGGCCGCCACGCCAGAATAAACCGGGGAAAAACAAAAAAAATCCGTTTTTCCAGCTGAGTACAGCTAGAAAAACAGGGGTTTCCCAGAGAATACGGGAGACTTGGCAGCTATGCCTTCTGTTCAGGAAGGTTCTGCTCAGGCAGTTCCATAGGAGGTGAACAAGGTCTGTTTGTGGCTGTATGCATCTCTAGCAGCCCCCCATGGGTGTAATGCCTATGTGTTTAAGACAAGCTGGACTTCAGTTGGCCCAGAGGAATATTTTCTCTGGGATTAACCTCATTGCAATGCCTAGTTTAATATAATAATAATAATAATAATAATAATAATAATAATAATAATAATAATAATATATTATTTATACCCTGCCCATCTGGCTGGGTATCCCCAGCCACTCTGGGTGGCTTCCAACAAAATATTAAAATGCAATAGTCTGTCAAACATTAAAAGCTTCCCTAAACAGGGCTGCCTTCAGATGTCTTCTAAAAGTCTGGTAGCTGTTTTTCTCTTCGACATCTGGTGGGAGGATGTTCCACAGGGCGGGTGCCATTACCGAGAAGGCCCTCTGCCTGGTTCCCTGTAACTTTGCTTCTCACAGTGAGGGAACCGCCAGAAGGCCCTCGGCACTGGACCTCAGTGTCTGGGCAGAACAATGGGGGTAGAGACGCTCCTTCAGGTATACTGGACTGAGGCTGTTTAGAGCTTTAAAGGTCAGCACCAACACTTTGAATTGTGCTCGGAAGCGTACTGGCAGCCAAGGTAGATCTGTTATGTGGTCTCAGCGGCCGCTCCCAGTCACCAGTCTAGCTGCGGCATTCTCCATAATACTATGGAGGACCTTTCCACATTGTGTTAGGTGGCTTTCAAATACTATGTTCCACTTATGCCTAATTGGATATAGATCAGGGCTTGGTGTGTTACGTACTACTGTCTATATGTACACACTTACTGAGTTTTCTTTCTTGTGAAGATGAAGGCATGTGCTGCTTACAGGTGACCTGGTGTGCCTTTTATAAAGTCATCCAAGTTGGTGGTCATCACTACCTCTTGTGGAAGCAAATTGTGTAATTTAACTACACACTGTGTGAAGAAGAATTGTCTTTCACATGGCCTGATTCTTCCAGTGTTCCAATGTTCAGTCCCCAAGTGGTATTATTGGAGAGGGAGAAGAAATTGCCCCTGTCCACTTTCACCACAGTGTGCACAATTTATACACCTCCATGATTTCAATACCTTCAACAACGCCATCCTAAGACTATCACGAAGACAATTCAACCACAACAAGAACTTTAACAACCACGTAAAAAAACAACCACCAAAATACAAAGGGAAGCATCCAAAGAACAAACGCTAACCCAAACATTGACTGAATATCTTCCTACTTTTCAAACTACAAACACAACACCACAGCAACGCGTGGCCGGGTCAGCTAGTATGTATATAACATACATGCAGGTATAGTGCTCTCTCTCTCTCTCTCTCTCTCTCATTCTGGGGGGGGGGGATGATAAAGGGGGAAAACTCCTTGGTGAAGCAACGACCAAGTAAGTCACATAACAGCTTTTAGATATGAGCAAGAAGAGGTGAACTTTGTTTACACCATGTCTCCAGATGTTTCATGTAAGGACAGTGTGCAACACAGCTGGGATGATGAGCTCTAAATCCTGGGAAGACGTACAATTTTAAACCCAAACTTCAACTGGGGGGGGGGGGAGAACAGCCCATAATGGTGAGAGATAACAGGTGGAAGCCTTGCTTTGCCATTGTGCCTGGAGGGCAAAATCTGGCAGGCAGAAGTCGCTTCAGAACAAAAGCCACGGCATCTGCTGTTCACTGTACTTCTTCAGTCCATCCCTATTTATTCAGCATCACTGACAACACTCTCACTGCAGTATTTTAAGCTGGTTTTACTTTTTTTTTTAAAAAAACCAAACCATTACAACATGACTATTAGTTCTGGAAAAACAGGGATTTAAAGGATGGTTTGAACCTAAAGATGAGTCCTGTTCCTGATTCATAGCAATAACTAACTAATAAGACATTGATGCAGTCCTTACAGGCTTATAACATTCCTGGAAGGTGGGTCAGTATTATGACAGTAGTACCTTGGTTCTCAAACTTAATGTGTTCCGGAAGTCTGTTCCAAAACCAAAGCGTTCCAAAACCAAGCCACACTTTTCTATAGAAAGTAATGCAAAAAGGATTAATCCATTCCAGACTTTTAAAAACAACGCCAAAAACAGCAATTTAACATGAATTTTACTATCTAACAAGACCATTGATCCATAAAATGAAAGCAATAAACAATGTACTGCACTATAAAATAAACAAGACAGTATTGTAGATGATGAAAATTAAAATTATTATTATTTTCTTACCTGCACTAATGATAGTCATTGTTTGGATGGGGGTCTTTTATCCATTTTCGCAGTCACTCAGTCAGTCAATCAATCAATCAATCAATCAATCGGTAGCTGAACTGGGTTCCACACAGTCACAAAAACAAATTAACCAAAAAAGCCTCAAAAACAAAAACGCAAAATAAATAGCAAAAACAAAAGCGCCAGATACACACGTCCTTCCACAGTGGGGACATTGGTTTCCGAGCGGGAGTTGATCACGGTGTGGATTTGCCAAGCGTGCCTTCCTCTTAGCACATTTCTCCGAGTGTCTTCAAAGCCCATGACACCTTTGGTAAAGGCTGTTCTCCAACTGGAGCGCTCACAGGCCAGTGTTTCCCAGTTGTCGGTGTTTATACTACATTTTTAAAGATTTGCCTTGAGACAGTCTTTAAACCTCTTTTGCTGACCACCAGCATTACGCTTTCCATTTTTAAATTTGGAATAGAGTAGTTGCTTTGGAAATCAGCCCTGAGCGCTCACTGGAAGGACAGATCGTGAAGCTGAGGCTCCAATACTTTGGCCACCTCATGAGAAGAGAAGACTCACTGGAAAAGACCCTGATGTTGGGAAAGATTGAGGGCACTAGGAGAAGGGGATGACAGAGGACGAGATAGTTGGACAGTGTTCTCGAAGCTACGAACATGAGTTTGACCAAACTGCGGGGGGGGGGGAGTGGAAGACAGGAGTGCCTGGCGTGCTCTGGTCCATGGGGTCACGAAGAGTCGGACACGACTAAACGATTAAACAACAACAACAAGTTGCTTTGGAAGGCGATCATCAGGCATCCGCACAACATGACCAGTCCAACAAAGTTGATGTTGAAGAATCATTGCTTCAACACTGGTGATCTTTGCTTCATCCAATACACTGATATTAGTTCTCCTGTCTTCCCAAGTGATGTGTAAGATTTTTCGGAGACACCATTGATGGAATCTTTCGAGGAGTTGGAGATGGCGTTTATAAGTGGTCCATGTTTCACAAGCATACAGTAAGAACACAGCCTGAGTGAAAGTGACAAAGATCTATGCAACACTGCCACCTGCTTCTGGCACCAAACAAATTACCCCTAAGGTAATTCAACCCTCAAGTAGAAAAAGGTTCCTGCCCTAGATATCATGGATGTGGGAGGGAAGAGGAGACATGGAGCTGGTGCTGAATATTCTACCGGTACTTCCAACCCATACTGTAGTGGGCCACCTTCACTCCCAGAATTCAGTCTTCTCTGAATAATTTCTCTGAATACAGACTTCTCTGAATACCAATGTAGTGCAGGAGGAAGCATGATAGGGATGGCAGCAATGCTGCTTTTCCAAGAGAGCCATTCCATGCCCCATTCTCTACATTTAGAGCAAGCAGGATTGCAGTTTTAGTCTTTTTTTCCCTAATTACCTTTGTTTCATTATCAATGACTCACTTTCCCCATACTGGATTCAGGCAGGAGGATAGGGAGGGAATATGTGGACTGTGTCCATGGCACTGTCTGAATCACATTCTGAATTGGGGCCAGCCCACCCTTCTTCCCAACCTAGATCTTTCTTACCCCCTTGTTCGCTCAACCCCTTCTTCTCTGGCGGGAGGTGGGCGCCATTTTGTGGTTTGCCTCAGGTGCCAAAATGCCTTGGGCCAGCCCTGCTATGAATCATATCCATGATCTTCTTAAACATCTGCCTTCTGTCCTTCTGAATTTGTTAAACAGATGTCCGGCTCTTTGGATTCAGACTGGAAAGTAAAGGCCAGGTTGACGCCTTTCCCTTTCTACCCAAGCAGATGTAGTCAGCCAAGTTTTACTCAAATTAAACCCACTGAAATTAATGGACCTAACTTACTCATGGTTGTTAATTTCAAAGGGGCTGCTCTGAGGAATGCTTGGTTTGGTGTTTCAGCCTATGGAGTCAAAATATTTCTTTTTTTAAATATCATTTTTTTAAAAAAAAATCTTAATACTATTCCAAAACATTTATCGTCACATACATTTGCGTGTTCACACCCAGAAACCTCCCCCCTAAATAAACACACAATTGACTCCAATTTTAGTTTTGGTTTTTGGCAGAATTTTGGCCACAACTTTATTGATTACAGAAAAGTGAGTGGTTGCATAGGCTCTGATTCGACTAGCTCCCTGCACCCTTGCAGGTATCACTGACCCAGAGCTCTATCATAGGTCAGCTAAGGGCGAACACCTGAGATAGGTGCAAAGCCCAGGAACAGACTCTGTTCGCCTCCAAATGCTCCGCTGGACTTAGGCACAGGCACAACCCCCTCACGGGGGTTGACCAAACCAAGTTGAGTCCCTGGATTCCTTTAACGGCATACCCTTCACTTAGGGATGGCGAGAGTGTTCTCCTATCCCTGTTACCTGAGCCAGTGCCTATCCACAACCTTACAAGTTGTGATGATTTGCTACACGGCAGGCGAAACCCAAATGGCAACAGCCAATCAGCCAAGTGGGGGGAATTCCTGCCGTGCCCCTGTCCCAATGACAGATGACACACAATGGCATAGCAAAGTCAATCACAAAATGTGCTAAAAATAGGGAGAGGTGGGCAGGTGTTCCGATGCATGAGCTGAAAGAGGAAGCTCTGGGTCACGTGCATAGGTATAGATAGGTCCCTCGATCCATTTAGGCTGCACCCATTGGCCAGATTAAACCCATTAACGAGGGACCTACCAATCGGGTGTTGTGGCTATCCAATAGACCCACCCACAACCGGGAGGTCAGTCTCCAGGTCTCACCAAAACAAGTGCCCTCTTTTAGGGAGGACACACTTTTTAAATGCAAAGTTTCATCTTGACTTCCCACCCCTCCTTTCCCAATGTTTTTCTTCTTCTTTTTATTAGCTGTTTTACAACACATTAGCTGTTTTTCTTATCTAAACTTGACTATCATTAGTTCTTTCAATAATCCACTGCTTATATTTCAAATCTTGTCCACAACTCCATGTATGGGCGATACTTTGACAGATAATCCATCTGTGGTCTCCTTGAACACTTCGCCGTTATGTCCTCTTAATTTAGCAGTTAATTTCACCATTTCAGCATAGTCCATCACTCAGTTTGATAAGACATTCCTCCTTCTTTGGTAATCCTTCTTCTTTCCACCTCTGTGCAAATAAAGTTCTAGCTGCTGTTGTCGCATACATAAATAAGTTAGTCAGCTTTTTAAGGACTTATGTCCCCATTATTCCTAGCAAAAAAGGTTTCAGGGGTGTTTTTTTTGTTTTGATTTTGTTTAGGAATTATCAGTTTAAACATCCTTTTCAACTCATTATATATCATTTCCCAAAGCCCTTTCGCCTTTTCACATGTGATAAAATGACCCTTCCACCTTTTGGGATTTCCAGTATACGAGTCAAAAGATTTCATGCCCAAGAACTGGTTTGTTAAAAAGGCCTTGTTACTTCTACCTGACCTGATGATTTACTCAGTGTCAGTTAGCTAATAACTGACTACTGCTTGGACTACTGCAATGCACTCTACATGGGGCTACCTTTGAAGGTGACCCAGAAACTGCAATTAATCCAGAATGCGGCAGCGAGACTGGTGACTGGGAGTGGCCGCCGAGACCACATAACACCAGTCCTAAGAGACCTACATTGGCCCCGAGTATGTTTCCGAGCACAATTCAAAGTGTTGGTGCTGACCTTTAAAGCCCTAAACGGCCTCGGCCCAGTATACCTGAAGGAGCGTCTCCACCCCCATCATTCAACCTGGACACTGAGGTCCAGCGCTGAGGGCCTTCTGGCGGTTCCCTCACTGCGAGAAGCAAAGCTACAGGGAACCAGGCAGAGGGCCTTATCGGTAGTGGCGCCCGCCCTGTGGAACGCCCTCCCATCTGATGTCAAGGAAATAAACAACTATCTGACGTTTAGAAGACATCTGAAGGCAGCCCTGTTTAGGGAAGTTTTTAATGACTGGTGGTTTTAACGTATTTTGCTATTTGTTGGAAGCCGCCCAGAGTGGTGGGGGAAACCCAGCCAGATGGGCGGGGTATAAATAAATAAATAAATAAACAATACTGTATGTTTCTTCCTTGGGTTGAGCTACAATTTAAGCGAGGGTTCAGTCTGAGCTGAAAATATCTCTGGAAGCATATACTTCTGGGGAAGGCCTACGTTCTTAATATGGCTCTACCCGGCCTCCATCGTATCCTTTGGAATGCAAAACTGATGCAGAGAGATCTTTTCAAAAAGAAAAGGGAAGGAGGGGATGGCCATTTTGTTGTGGGGTTATCCAGAAGGAGCCTGCATTATACATACAGCTGCTTATATGAGCTATAAAGGATAATTTTCTTGTATTAATGCCATAAATTTTGTAGAGCCAGCAAGGCTCCCCACTGCATAATAGCTTAATTTTTCATTCTAATAATAACTGGTTGCCAGCAGAAATGAATGGGTGAAAAAACAAACATTTCTGTTCTGTGACATGATCTATGACAGATGTACAGTTTTCGGAGGCCCTCCGGCAGGGTATTCCAACCCTCCCCTCCCCTCTTTACCCAATGGCAAGAAAGAGAATTAGCACCAAGACAAGAGAGTGAACTGTAAAGGAACTCCAAGAAAAATGACTCCCTCCATCTTCCACTTAAAACTGTAATTGGCAATCGGCCCGATTTAAAGCTGCACTGAAACACCCCGGATGTTTCAAGAGTGCTTTAAGACTATGAGTATTGTGTCTACATTATTTAAACCAAACAATGAAAACATCTTCCTAATTCTCATAAATGCCTGTGAATTTTTATATAGGTAAGGGCAGGGAGAAGTCAGTCCCTCCCGTAAGAACCAATTTTCCCCGGACTTTCTGAAAGCAACCAAGATAGCTAGCATCTAGGAGTGTGTATGGGATACACTTTTGGAGCAGGCCAGAGGCGAGAAGGAAATTCTCCGCATTAAATGTTTACAATTCAAGCCTTTACGGTGGGTAATAATTTTTGCTTGTATTGGACTATTGGATTGCAGGATTACCAAATAGCTTCAACTAAAGTGGCCATTACAGAAGTCAATAATTATGGTTCTCTCTGAAAGGCTACTCTATTACAATGTGAAATAAAAAAAGGGGGGGGGGTGGCAAACTCCTAACAGTTCCAAAATGTGCCAGACACCCAGAAATCAGAAGTATGGCAATTTGGGCTGGGATACAAATCCACACATTTGGTGGATGCGAATGCATTTTTGAACCTCATCAGAGATATCCAAAGCCTCGTTAAATGAAGGTAAGAAGCTTTCAGAAAAAATTGAAAATAAAATAAAAATCCATAGCTCTACAGCTGTGGTGGTTGAGGAAGTCTGTTTTTGTGGATTCTGATATGAAATGGCCTGATCCTGCCCTCTAATGTGCGGATTCGAATTTATTTATCCTTTCAGATATTTCATTTCTCCAAATTTTGCAACATACTTCTCAGTTCAAAAGCATGAATTTTAAAATTTTAGGATGAAATACATTATAAAAGGCTTATTTTGAGGGGGGAAATATGTTTAGAAATGCTATGTTGAGAGGAGAATGGTCAAAGTATGTACTGAAATTGAAAGTTGCGTCATTTTGTGGGGGAACCCTTTTTCCAGATTAATGTATAAATGGGATGGATTGTGAATGAATTTATGTGAAAGTAATAAAGACTGGAATTAGGTTATATGGAATACCTCCCTGTATGTTCAGTACTGCACACTCATCCTGGAGGTACATCACTGAGTGCTTCTCCATACAAAAAAATCATTCTGTTTCAGGGGAATAGGTTAGAGACTAGCCATCACCTTGACTTGCTAGCTTTCAGGGATTATTTTTTTTATGACACAGCAACCCATCCTATCACTTTTTGATGGGATATTGGTTTACAGTGGCTGGCATTTGCAAAAGCAAAACTCACAAGTCCTGTGCTACTCACATTTATGTGGAAGTATATACTTACTGCAGTGATCAGTGGCTTATTGAATAAAAAGGTAAAGGACTCCTGACAGTTAAGTCCACTCGCGAACGATTCTGGGGTTGTAGCGCTCATCTCGCTTTACTGGCTGAGGGAGCCAACGTTTGCCCGCAGACAGTTTCCGGGTCATGTGGTCAGCATGACTAAGCCGTTTCTGGCGAAACCAAAGCAGCGCACAGAAATGCCGTTTACCTTCCTGCCGGAGCCGTACCTATTTATCTACTTGCACTTTTTTTGGCGTGCTTTCGAACTGCTAGCTTGGCAGGAGCAGGGACCGAGCAACGGGAGCTCACTCTGTCGCGGGGATTCGAACCGCCGACCTTCCGACCAGCAAGCCCTAGGATCAGTGGTTTAGACCACAGCACCACCCGCTTATTGATCAATTGCATTTATATCTCAATTTCTTTCCCCAAGATGGCACATAAGGTCCCCCCCCCCATTTAATCCCCACAAGAACTCTGTGAGGTAGGTTAGGCTGAGAGGGAGTGACTGGCCCAAGGTCACCCAGTGAGCTTCATGGCCAAGTGGGGATTTGAACCCTGCTCTCCCAGTTCCTAGTCTGACACTGTAATATTGCAAAGTATGCGTGCACAAAATTATGTGTGTAGGGAGCTGTGTGTGCCCATATTTGCCTGTCACCACCATTGCTGTATCCAAACAACATGATCACTAATATACTCCAATTTACCTGGTTTCTTGAATATCAGTTGGGCATGGTAGGAGACAGTAGAGTAATATTCCTGAGATTCTTGCATTGCAGAGGATAGGACTAGATGATTCTCGGGGGTCCTTCCAACTCTGCAATTCTATGACTCCAAGTACCTGCATTAAAAATAAAAATTCTGCATCCTTGCTTAATCTGAGACACCTTGTTAGTTGATAACTGATCAAGTAAATATCTTGGGTATCCATTCTACCTGCTTTACTGGAGTGGGATTCATCACTCCAGAATGATCAACACTACTATTTGACTTATTTTTGTACCATATTACTATTTTGTAGGGACGCGGGTGGTACTGTGGGTTAAACCACTGTGCCGCTTGGGCTTGCCGATTGAAAGGTCGGCAGTTTGAATCCTGCGACGGGGTGAGCTCCCGTTGTTCGGTCCCTGCTTCTGCCAACCTAGCAGTCCGAAAGCACACAGTGCAAGTAGATAAATAGGTACCACTCTGGCAGAAAGGTAAACGGCGTTTCCCTGCGCTGCTTTGGTTTCAGTGTTCCGTTGCGCCAGAAGCGGCTTAGTCATGCTGGCCACATGACCCAGAAAAACTGTCTGCGGAAGCGGACAAACGCCAGCTCCCTCGGCCTGTAAAGCGAGATGAGTGCCGCAACCCCAGAGTCATTCGCGACTGGACTTAATTGCCAGGGGTCCCTTTACCTTTACCTTTACTATTTTGTACAATATCAACACTCAGTTTATTTTTGTACCATGGGAGATTGCAAGTGAGAAGCCTATAGGATGGATTTAACATAACACAGCCCAAAAAGTGTGCATGCACACGAAAGCTCATACCAAAATAAAAACTTAGTTGGTCTTTAAGGTGCTACTGAAGGAATTTTTTTTTATTTTGCTTCGACTCAGACCAACACGGCTACCTACCTGTAACACCCCAAAATAGATTAGCATACTAGCATCAATGAGA
The DNA here is from genome assembly GCF_965207765.1 of Zootoca vivipara. Lineage (NCBI taxonomy): Eukaryota > Metazoa > Chordata > Lepidosauria > Squamata > Lacertidae > Zootoca > Zootoca vivipara. The sequence continues at coordinate 6,693,502 of NC_142586.1, read as the reverse complement.
ACATTTATTTTGTGCATATGTACTTTAGAACACAAACACCTGTCTAAGTACTTTGCCATGGTGAGAAGTATGAGGAAGAACAATATTTGCCCTACAGAAGTACAGGGGGGGGAGAGATCCTTTTTATTAATGAATACTTACAATATTGAAATTAAACCCACATGCTGGCAAATGTTGTTCAAACACACACACACACACACACACACACACACACACACACAAGGTGGAATATGTTCAGCACAGTGCTATGGTCAGCACCATGCATTGGTCAACTAGTTTAGCCAATTATCCCAGGACACTGAGAGAAGCACAAAAGTAGCTGCATAAATACCAGTGGGAAAGTGAAATCGAGCAACATTTAGCACTGTTGCCTCCTCCTACCACTTCTAGGCACCTCTTAATTTAATTAAAGAAGCCACATCCGTGCGAGTTTAGGAGAGGACCCACCTACTGTTTCCCTTTTCTAATGGCTACAGACATTTATTTGATCATTGACGATGCAGAAGGGAGTTCATCAGACTTGCTTCTCAGTGTAAATTGAATGTGCTCTTGGTCTGCCTTTACTTCTTGAATTTAAACCATTTGGTTTAGTTCAATACATCTGGAACCTTCTGTGGTGTGTATGTTTGTCTATCAGATTCACTTTACAAACTGAACTATCACATAGTTGTTGTTCTTGGGTGTGTGTGTGTGTTTTAATGGAATCACCTCCTTGGTTTTAAATCATTCTTCAATGTGCAAAGTAATTTAAAATTACTGGAGTGCTTCCAATTTTTATTAGTCCTTGAATCTGGAAGTGACTCAGGGTCTTCTGGGCCCTGTGCAGTGCACTGTGACTTACAACTATAAAGCCCTTGCATTTTCCTTACCTCTTGTTGAAAAGCAGCTGTTTTGCAGTAACAGAAGCCACTGGATTTACTGCGCTAAAAATTAATAAAATGAGATTCAGTTTGAGATCCATCCTATATATACTATAATTGTCCCATTTATTAAGGATAGTCCCCATTTTCTAGAATCTGTCATGCCATGTTTCCATTTGGTCTTTGATGGAAATTCTGGGAAAACCTTTTAGAAATGTTATTGTGAACTGCAGGAGTTGCATCCAGACTTCATTTTATTTGCACCAGACCCATTGAAATCAATGGGACCTAAGTTAATCATGACTAGAAATGATGGAGAAATTCCACTTAATTCCCATTTAAAGGAAAATCCATCAAACTCGGACTTTCTGAAACAATATGAGATCAATAGCGTACAGAAATGCATTATATTAGGAAGTTGCTTGCAAAATTGTGTACATTAGTCAAAACTTTAAAAGATGTGTACTGGGAACACACTTGTATGTTGCATTCTGTGCACATCTTTGTGAATATTCATGCATAAACACTTGTTGGTATCCACCTGTCTTGAGAGACAATGGAAGTGTGTGCCATCAGGGGTGATGTCAAACAGCTGGAGGATTACAGTGCTTGGTGTGGCTGTAGAGAACAATACGGGAGAGACATGTTTTATTGAAGGCGGGGCAGATGAAGGCAACTGTTTTCGCTGTTACAGATGCTCCATGGCATTTCTTGTCTGTGTGCTCATCCCAGTGGTCATTCCTCCTCTGGTCAATGCTGTGGATACTGTACATGACCTAACTGTCTGATTCCAGGTACTGTAGTCATGTGCAAGGGATTCCCACGTGGGAGGGTTAATGTTGCCAGCCTTCATGTCACATTTGCAGACATCTTTATAATGCAGGGTTGGGCCTGGTGGCTGAAGTCAGGCTCCCCCTCTTCCCTTCTGTGGGCATGGCCAACCCAACGTAAACGCCACTGAAACAAAAGTGCAAACTAAGCTGGTAAAAAGTGCTCTGTCTAACATTTCATATGCTGCAGCTTGTGAGGTTCATTTTGAACTATTAAGCATAGTAACAGAGCAAGTGTGGTGTAGTGGTTGCAGTGTTGGACAAGGATCTGAAGGACCAGGCTTCAAATTCCAGGGGCACTTTTCAACTTCAATGGATTTTGTATGGGGACTGATTTGTAAATCCAGGGACTGTTCCCAGGAAACGGGGACGCCTGGTAACCTTATGCTACGGGGAAGACAAAACCTGCCTTCCTGGTCCTTCAACAGCGACCAGTCAAAGACCGCAGCAGCGCCCGCTAACAGGAAGGAAAAGTTGTGTGTGAAGACCCCCAACCCCCCGCCAAAATAAATCACACAGGACACAGAAGATTTGTTTAAGATTTTTGGCATTAATTTGGCCACAACTTTATTGATTACAGCATGTGAGTGGTTGCTTAGGCATTGGTTCGGACTACCTGAACTTGCACCGGCAGGAACAGGACTGACAACTGGAACCTCCAGAGGACAGTAAGGGAAAACATACTGGGGGAGCACGGAGGTGGATTTCCGCCTCTTAGTTCACCCCAGATGCTCCCAGGAACTCTGGCATGGCTCTACCACTGAGAGGGGATCGGACAGAGCAAATTGAGGCCCAGGATTCCTTTAACGGAATTCCCTAGCAGCAGCAACAAAACTGAGGGGCAGGCACAGCCAACCCATAATCCCCTCCACCAAAGAATGAACCAATGCCTAACCGCCAACCTTACAAAGTTGTGATGATTTGCTGCATGGTAGGCAAAAACCAAATGGCACCAGCCAATCAGCCAAGTGGCAAAATTCCTACTGCGACCCTGCTCCAAAAACAGACGACCCCTAGACAGGCATAGCAAGGTCAAAAACACAACCTTAAATTATAGGGAGGGAGGGAGATCCGCTGCACAATGTGAAAGAGAAAGTACTTTGCCTTGTGCAGCCCCTTAAATAGCCCATTAGTTGCCAATCAAACCCCAGCTGACAGAAAATTTTCCCCAGCAACAAAGGGGCAACCAATGAGATGTGGAGGACATCCAAACGGACCCGCCCCAGCAACAAGAAGGCAGTTGGGTGATCTCACTGCAACACGTGACTCTCCATGATTTGGAGGACACGATTTAACCTGCAAACAAGAAAACATTAAATACAGGGAGGGTAGGGAGGATGAATCTCCAGAGCCGACTGCCTGGCTGTTGTCGGCTCTGCCTCCCATTTATAAATGGGGCTGGCCCCACCTCTCAGCAAGAACTAATTACTGAGGTTGGGCATGATCCTCAGAATAATAACCTGAGAAGCAAGCCAGCCCACTTTTACTAGTAAGTTCCCTAGGAACTGTAGTCCCGCGTGCGATCACGCAAAGGGCACCCACATTATGAAGTGTGAGCGCTTATTATGGAAATAGCTCCTCCATCTGAGGAGCTACATGGTCTTGCAAATGTTGCATTAGACTACCTGAGTAAGTAGATTGTCCAAGTGGATTTAGAGACAGCATCTTAGCATCAAGTATCAGCAGTCGGCAAAGGAAATGGCAAGAATTATTGTATAGTGCTTGTTTAATATTTGATACACATAGGCTTTGTAATGGAACTGGATTCAAAGATCCCCCCCCCAATCTGTATCAACAAGGAGCCCATTATTAAAAGCAATGGAACTTTAGTTTAACAAATATCCTAATCAATGAACAAGCTGAGTTTGTTTCAAAAAAATGCTTTATTTTTTTTAAAAAAATATGGTATGTCCACTTCAGTTTCCTGCTCTCAGCTGTGCTAATAAAACTTTCAGTATAGCTAATGCTGTTTAGCTAAACAAATTAGACAATTGCACCATTTAGATAGAAGGAAAAGTTTCCATTAGTGACTGAAAAGCTCTATGCCTGCTCAGCTAGTATTTTTTATTGCAAAGCTAAAGTCACTTAACTAGAAGCTAGAATATGCTGCTTTGTTGTGATATGCTAGCTACAGTATCTATAGTATGTAATCTCCCATGTAATTGGGAGTTTATTTATTGTTATTATTACAAGTAGTAGATCAGAGCACAACTCTTTATATCTGGCATAGGCAACCTTCGGCCCTCCAGATGTTTTGGCCTACAACTCCCATAATCCCTAGCTAACAGGACCAGTGGTCAGGGATGATGGGAATTGTAGACCAAAACATCTGGAGGGCCGAAGGTTGCCTATGCCTGCTTTATATGGTCATAGACCCCCTGTAGAATTCAACAGGAGAATCATCCACCAAACAATAAGGGGGTACATTTAGTTTTAAGCACAACACAAGCAAGACATACAGAATGAGGCGTCCATCTCAAACTCATTTTCAGACCATCTGAGCTCATCTCTTGGTTACAGAACTTTTAAAAAGGGCTACTTTTCTAGTAATGTGCTTGTTCTCTCCTGCCATTCAGAATCCCAACATAACACCATTCAGTCCTCCACATAGATATTTTAAAAGTGGGAGGGTGAAATCCTTCCTAGCTCCATTCTAGCATTTGCAAAAATACGAAATCAACAAAATGCATCCCACACAATGACAAAGATTCCCGATAACCTTTATCACAAGGGTTTCCACCACCACCCCATGCAGTCCAGTTCAATCAACTCCCCATCAATGCTCCTGGCCAAAGCATTACAGCATAAAGACCCTTTGAAATTTAGCTTGAAACCCTCTGATACCCATTATCCAAACCCAAATATGTTGGGGAGCAAGTTCCAAGTGAAAAGGCCTTCAGATTTTAAAAAGCCATATCCTTAATTCTTTGTTTAATACATGTTTAGTTTTCCCATCCTCTTCATGGATCAATGCCTTGTCGTGGCGAAGGGGCTTGAATAACTCAGAGAAGCTATAAGCTATGCCATGCAGGGCCACCCAAGATGGACAGGTCATAGTGGAGAGTTTTGACTAAACGTGATCCACCTGGAGAAGGAACTGGCAAGCCACTCCAGTATCCCTGCCAAGAAAACTCCATGGACAAAGACAACAGGCATATAAAAGTTATGACGCTGGAAGATGAGCCCCTCAGGTCGGAAGGCGTCCAACATGCTACTGAGGAAGAGCGGAGGACAAGTACAAGTAGATTCAGAGCTGATGAAACGGCTGGGCCAAAGCCGAAAGGACGCTCAGTTGCGGATATGCCTGGAAGCGAAAGGAAAGTCCGATGCTGTAAAGAAAAATATTGCATACCAAACTGCGGGAGGCAGTGCAAGACAGGAGTGCCTGCCGTGCTCTGGTCCATGGGGTCACGAAGAGTCGGACACGACTAAACGACTAAACAACAACAACAAAGTTTTCCCATAATGAAAGGCAGGGTGAATGTCCACAAAAAAAATATCAAAGATTTGTTTCATGAATAATATTTCCCCACCCACCCCCAAAACTCATGAAAGAATCTGTAAATACTGAATCAACCAACTGGGCAGATTTCCTAAAATCGATATGAAGCCAATAATTGAAAACAGTGCTCTCTGCAGTGAAAGCTGGTCATTAGGGCAACCAGGACTGAGCCCTCCTACCAAGCGAAATGACCAGCAATTTGTTAAAAACAAAAATTTAAAGTCACATTCTTATATTGTTCCATAATCCGTTTCACTTTAGAGAAACATTCTGTTCCTTTAATACAGCTTGGCATCTTATCATGATTTCAGGGGACAGTAGAAAAAAAAAACCTGCCAGAGAAATAAAAATTTCAGTTCCATCCAAGAGGGGTTGGGAAGAGATTGCACCTTTTCCCTCTTCTCAGGCCCTGAGGCAAGGGGGTGTTGAAAGTTGCAGAACCTCAAGAAATATTCTTAATTAAGCCATACAGTACTTGGAAGGGTTAATTCTTTTTGAAAGGGGGAAAAAGCTCTCATTCTAATAGCCAGATTACTTTGAATGCACTGCTGGGTCAGCACTGTAATTAAGAAAATTGCCTTTAGCATGCTTGTTTGGTATTGCTATTATCATCTTTTTTCATCTTTTTAACAAGAGTAAACTACTTGAAGACGTATCCATTTACTCTTCTTGCTTCTAGTAACCTCTGAACCCATTGAGTCCATACTCTTCCAGAAATTAATGGCCTAAATGAGTTACTTTATCATCTGGTTCAACCCTGAAGTCTTTTACATTTTTCCCCTGACCTCTAACCCTACTGCCCTGACTATTATTTTGACAGCTATCATTAATGCTGTGTCCTGGGCAACCACACATAGACTAAGATGGATGGGCAAAGCAGCCAAGGAGTTGAAAGCAAGATGTACATTTTCATCTTCCTCATGGTTAAAATCAAAACCATATGAAACCGTGGAACTAAGCAACGAACACCTTAGCCAGGTTCTGGGTGCCTCATTGTTTCCACATAAAAATTATGTATTGCAAAATCCAAAGAAACTATCATTCCAAAGAAGCCTATTAATTATATATTCATCAAAAGTTAATTATCTTAGTGGTCCATTCAGAACTTGGTGTGTTTGTATGTATAGCATTTGGTGGTATACCTCAATATAATGAATTTAGCAAGCAACAGGATTCGTGTTGGGAGCTTCTGTGTGAATTGATGACAGGGTCCTTCTGTGAGCCCAGCTCCTCTTTCTGTGGGTGGTAGATTCTTCCCTTCACAGAGCAAAAACAAGATCCGGGCCAATTATCATCTAGCTTCTTTCTCTCTGGCTGCAGTTAGCAAAGCCAAAGAATTGTAAAGCTTTACACAAAGTCCCCACGATATTCTTGCAGAGAAGCTGGTGAAATGTGAGCAGGACAAGGTAACTGGTAGGTAGATTTATAGCTGGTGGACTGACTGAACCCAAAGAGTGCTTGCTGAGGGTTCCTCATCATTTTGGAAGAAAGTTGCAAGTGGGGTGCAGCTGGGTTCTGTCCTTGGCCCATTGCTGTTTAGCGTCTTTCTAAATGACTTGGATTTGAGGGGACACTCATCAAATTTGCAGGTGACGCCAGACCAGGTGGGGTAGCTAATGCCTCAGAAGCATTGACATGAGCCATCACTGAAACCCAGCAGCAAAAAAAAGGTCTAATGCTATCTAGGCTGCATCAACAGAAATATAGCATTTCGATTAGGGGAAACCAAAGTACTGCTCTATTCTGCCTTGGTCAGAGCACACTTGGAGTCCTGTGTCCAGTTCCGAGCTCCACAATTTAAAAAGGGTATTGACAAGTTGGAATGTGTGCAGAGGAGGGCAACCAAGATGATCAAGGGCCTGGAAACCAAGTCTTATGAGGAACGGTTGAGGGAGTTGGGTATATTTAGCCTGGAATACAGGAGACTGAGAGGAGATATAATAGCCATCTTCAAATATCTCAAGAGCTGTCACATGGAAGAGGGAACAAGCTTGTTTTCTCCTGCTCTGGAGGGTAGGACTCGAGCCAATGGCTTCAAATTACAAGAAAGGAGATTCTGACTCAATATCAGGAAGAACTTTCTCACAGTAAGAAAGTTTCATTGTGTTCATTATGTTCGGCCGTGGAACAGTCACCCTCAGGAGGTTGTGGACTCTCCTTCCTTGGAGCTTTTAAAGCAGAGACTGGACATGGCCATCTGTCATTGGATGGTCATGCTTAAGCTGAGATTCCTGCATTGCAGGTGGCCCTCAGGGTGTCTTCCACCTCTACAATTCTATGATTCTATGAGTTTTCTCTGCCATGACCTCCTTCTGTGATTTCTCTCATGCCAGTAGAATATATGCTATAGCTGCTACAGCCACTGAAGACACAATCCTGACAAAGGAAGCAGGTGGGCTCCTTAGCCATCTAAGGAAGACACCTGCTTAGGAGGAATCCCTTTATTACAATTTGCCACAAAGGCAAGATCTTTAATCATCATCGTCATAATCACCATCATCTGGTGCTTGATATTAATTGAATCATTAGTTAAGGAATGCATAAAATGTATAATGAATTATGGAAAGACATTTAAGGGAGGCAAATACATGCTTCCTATTAAGCAGAAGGCTTGGCAGTTGGATGCATCCCTGATTGATCATTCTGGTTCTGTTCAAAATCCACTTGTCAACCTTTGACCGGGAAACAAAAGAGCTTCAGATGGTTTATCTGCCATTGTTCCCTGTGATATTGTTCCCTGTGATCTCTGGATGTGGGTAGAGAAGTGGACCATAGGCATTTATTTGTTTAAAAGGCACAGTTCCCAGAGGAATGTGCCCTGCAAGTCAGAGTGATGATGCTGGCTGCAGTCTTTTGCTATCAGTAACCCCAGGGGTATAAACTAAGGATTGCTTCTTTACAACACTGCCTTTGGGGCCCTAGGTTTTTCACCTGCACATTGCTTCGGAGGGTTTCAGAGAATTAACCTGTCTTGATCTGCTAATATCTTAACCTCATACGTTGCAGGATGACGCCAGTTGCTAGGCAAACCACCCAGTTTTCCAGTGTCTTGACTGCTGTACTGCTAGAGATCCATTTCGGGGCCTTTTATAATATTATTTTGTACTTGGGTCTACGTCAGTCCCAGCAGCAATAATATATTTAAACAACAATTGCAACAATGTATTTTTTAATAATAATTTTTATTAATTTCAATATAAGCAAAACAAAATAAAACATAACATACATAATCCATCCCCCTTCCCTCCCTCCCCCCACAAGTCCACTTCTGCCACCAGTAGATCCTGCGGGTGTTGAGAGCCAAAGGCGGTCCATTTTGAAGCTGATTTGGTCCTCCCCCCTGACCCCCCCCTGCCACCAAGAGGCCCGGGGGTGGAGAGAGTATTGAGGTTTGGATTTCCCCCAGCTATTCCTTCAACATAAACACACAAACAAACAAATAATTATAAAATCTCCAATTCTAAATTTCTTAACATTGTATTTGTGACTTCCTTAGATCTCTTCTTCCTGGTTTTCTTGGTTTCTTAATATAATTGTAGCGGGTTTTCTATTCTTAATTAAAAATCATTTCCTTAAAATGTTAACATTATCCTCCTCCTTCTTCGTGCCGCCTCCCCACGGGTCCCCTCCTGCCACAAGAGGAACCCGTGAGGTGCAACCTTCCAAAGGAGATCCATTTTTGGTGGCTGGGTTTCCTTCCACCCCTTCCTCTCCCCCCCCCCCGGAGCCCCCTCTGCCACCAGGGGCTCCAGGGCAATAGAGAGGAAGATAGGTAGCTATCTGCCCAACCACTTATCTAAACATAAAAATATTAGTACAATTGCAACAATGTAAGTAAAAAAGAAAGTTATGTTAAATTACTGATTTGTCTTCTGTAAGCAACACTCACATACTGGCACCTGTCACATCTGCATCACTCCGACTCATGACAGATCTTGCCTTGACTATGCTCAGTTTCTAGGCCGAGACCAAAGTGTGATGGTTTTCTTGAAATTTTTCAGCACTGTGGTGATATTTTGGCATTCACATAAAAAGTGGGTGTTCACTCGTATAAAATGAAGGCAATCACAGAGATGGTTTGACTGAGGTCATCCATGTGTCCGACTGAAGAAATATTATCTTCACTCTCAATCAGTTTTAGCCAAATCCTTCCAAAAGCAGGAGCTATGAGAACTATCAAAACATAAAGTTAAGGAGTCTGGACCTCCTTTGAGTCTTTCCATCTAGCTTGGGTACTAAACAGAACATTGTACAAAGGATATGTGAGAATTTGTGGTTAAAGCAAAATCATTCATCCTGGCACTACTTCATTGTGCAAATACTTTTTTTCAATCTTCTTTTACCTTAGTTATCTTTCCACCAAGGTATGAAAGTCAATGTAAGTAAACAATAAAATCCAACTATTATAAGTCTTTAAAAGCCAACAATAAAATGGAAGGGCCTGAGAACATCAAAATCAACTGACCTATAATCTCAGTCTTAAGCTTAAAACATTCCTTTGAGTGCACACTTTGCCGTTTGAAGTCTGATTATTTCCAGACAATGCCATGTAAAGTCCATGTGTTAAGCAGGTGCAAGTAGGATCAGTTTTACAAAAGGGGTCAACGATCTGAGAATATAAAGGAAAATGGGGACACTACTACAGAAATAGCTTTCAGTTCTTCATGACAGAAGAGTGATTGATGCATTATGATCAGAGGGGGAAACACCCCCCTCCCCCCCCAAAATTAATTCTTTCTAATAGCCCTTCATTGTAGGTCATCTTAATCATCTACTGAAGTCTTTACTTTTGGTCTATATTTCTTACATACATTTATTAAAATTGCTAAACACGTACATGCATCTTTTTTTTATTATAGAGTGACATCTGACATTATGAAAGCAGACTTCTCCTTAGACGAGGGGACTTTCCCTTCCTCCTCCCCCTGGCCCACAACCCCCACCATTCAATCTGCTCCAGTGGATCCTCCAACTCACTAGAGCAGCTTCGGGGGAAATACGTACAAGGGAAAGATCACCATTCCATCAATGGTGGTCCAGTTCACTGAAGTATGGAGAACTGTGGGTGGGTGGGTGTGAACACCATTGAATGTCACCTATTGTTATTTTCAACAACAGTGCAGAATTATCTCTTACCAATGGCCCGCCCGGGAAAAGACCGGAATGAGCTCTTTCTAAGACTGTGACAGTTTCTCTTCTGATTCTGGTTCTCTCTTCTTCAGCCTTAACCTTCTCTCAGTATCTACTGACCCATGCATTTTGATCAGCTATGTGGCTCAGCTCACGGTGCCACCATGGGCAGCTTGTGTGATTATACCTTCTCAGTGGTGGTGCCCAAATGGAATCTTCCTCCCTATGGAAATATGGTTGTTGTCCTAATTACTGGCCTTTAGGCACCCAGTTAAAGACCTACAGATTCATTTGGGCCTTTGTAAATTGAGTGTCCCAGGGACCCAACAGTTGTAAATATATGGCACTTGTTTGTTTTGTTTTGTTATGGTGTTTTAATGGTGTTGTACAACTGCCCTGAGCTCCCATTGGGAGTAAGGCCAGTACAGAAATAGTATTCATAATAATAATATCTCATTCCTTTAGATGGGTGGATGGGTAGATGACGACGACGACAATGGCACAAATTGAACCACCAATTTTATTTAAAGCAATAACTTTGTACATAGCAATTAGGGACAGAATTTTCCACAAGCAAGACTGTGCCCATAGCTGTAGCTCTGCATACGCAGGGTAGTAAGAAATGACGAAAAATAACTGTTTAAGAAAGCAACTCCCTTTATTTATTAAACTAATTGCTCTCATTTTATTTATTAAACTAATTGTACTACTTTACCAACGGGAATTGCATTGCTACCATTACCCCTTAATCTGAGTCCTGAGCACCATCTTCAATGTTTTAGCTCAGTAATTTGAAAACCGTCTGCTGGGTTATTGCAGCACGGTGCATTATTACCATCGTAAACAAAATATTCTGGTTTCTAGATCATAAAAACAGTAGGTAGGTGATGAGATCTCAGAATATAAAGTTGGCCTTGCATCATCTGAAGTCTTTCACTCTTCCTAGCACGCTTCCCTTACATTGCTTAGCAGATTGGTATTTCTAAATTGAAAGGGGGAAGAGCAAAAACTTCTAGTGTCACTGGGCTCCCCCCACCCCTGTAAAATATCTATATTAATGATACCTGAATGATTTTTGTTGGATGGATTTTGATGAGAAAGAGAGGATTTAATTTAGCAGTTATCTTTCCAGTTTTTCTCACTTGTGTCAAAATGCAAATACCTACCGTATTACAGCACAAAATATCACTAGCCATCACAAATGGAGACCAGTTTGCACAAAGGTTCAAATGTGTAATACTCAGTGCTTTTTCCTGGGGCTACGCAGGAGTATGCATACCCCTGAACATTTTGTGAATCTAAGTTTGATTCTAATACTTTCTGGAGCTTTTTTTGGGGGGGAGGGGTGCTACAGGGGGCAGTAAGAATCAGCCCAAACTGCCAACCTTCTTATTCTGGTAGCTGAGGTAACCACTGGATCCAAAACCATTCTCATTGGCACAAATTCATCAATTGGATCCCAATGATACTTGGCTGTTACTTAACCCTACCAAGGTGAGTGGAAGCCATTGTTAGCATTCTGATCTACTGTATCTCCATGGCAAACTTGTCTGAAAAACCAAAACTTATTTATTTCACAGCAAATGCTGAGTTTTCACCTTTGTGTTCTATGCTTTTGGGTCTGCCGAAAGCTATGATCACATTCTACAAGTTCAACACTTTGGAGGTTATTTCTTATTCACTTTTAAGAGTTGGTGGCACTTTTTGAATGCTGCAGACTGATTATAATTACTTATGATAATACAATATATGAACAATGTGCAACTATACTGCAGATAGCCCTTCATAGGTATTTGAAACTTTCCTCAGACTTTTCTAAGCCGGCCTTTTCAAGTTGCATATTCCCACGCCATTTAAAACAAACTACAGTGGTACCTCATGTTGCGTCCGCTTCAGGATGTGTCTTTTCAGGTTATGGGTGTGCCGAACCTGGAAGTTCTGGAACGGGTTACTTCCGGGTTCAGTGCATGTGCATGCGCAGACCTGCTAAATCTCTCTTTGTGCATGTGCAGAAGCGCTAAATCACGCTTTGCACATGTGCAGAAGTGCTAAATTGTGTCACACGAGTGCGCAGGCGTGGCACTTCAGGATGTGGCCTTTTCATGTTGCAAACGGGCCGCCGGAATGGATCCCGTTTGCAACCAGAGGTACCACTGTATCTTGTTTTTTGATACCTGTCAGTGTATAACACAGGGGTCAGCAACCTTTTTCAGCCGTAGGCTGGTCCACCGTCCCTCAGACCATGTGGTGGGACGGACTATATTTTTTTTTGGGGGGGGGAATGAACAAATTCCTATGCCCCACAAATAACCCAGAGATACATTTCAAATAAAAGGACACATTCTACTCATGTAAAAACATGCTGATTCCCAGACCATCTGTGGACCGGATTGAGAAGGCGATCAGGCCGCATCCGGCCCACGGGCCTTAGGTTGCCTACCCCTGGTATAACAAATGCTTGGAAGCACGTGTGCCTTCCATTTCTTGGCTGGTATTCACATAGCAGACTTTGCAAAAGACTTCCATAAATATTGCTATGGTCAGTGAAGAAGGAAAAGGAAAGCAAAGTGGCCAATCACAGTTGCTTTCTTCAAAAGGTGCCAACTGGCATGGTTGGATGTTTGGAACAGCTTCCTGGCTGCGCTTGCCTCTTCTACATTATTGGTAAAAGCTTTGACAAGCTCGTATTTTTCTTTTAATGTTTGTTTTACAGATTGCACTATTGCTTCAGCTTCTTTTTCTACATTGGATGAAACTCCAGAGTCTCCTCCTAGCTGGCTTCTCCTCTCTGCCCCCATCTGCGTCAGACCAGTGACTCTCAAACATCTCCTTATCTAGGAAAGAATATTTGAGCCTCTCCCAGTCACATAGAGTGCTGCACTGAATATCATCCTCCTTCAATAGTGTTTCTAACAAAAGGGGAGGCATTTTCTTGTGACTTTTTTGGGGGGTGTCAGAGGTTGTTACGGCTACTCTTGAGTAACGACTTTCCACATACTTGTCTTTAAAAGAGTCTTTATTGGTGCATGTTATTTACAGTGTAGTGAGCTGTCGGTTTCATGTCCTCTCATTCCCTCTCAGAATCCGGCACTGCCCCTTTTCGTGACTTTGACCAACATAACAGCCTCGGGACAGTGAATCTCCTCCCCTTTCTCCTCCTCCTTAATTCCGGTGACGGGGGAAAGGGTCTACGCTCCGTCTTTTCCCTGTCCCCCCTTTCCGCCTCTCTCTCTTCCCGCCTGTGGAGCAGGGGCTCTCCCATGCTGCCGGAGACCTGGCACTATCTCTCCGCTTCCTGACTAGCCCCTTCAGACCCCGCGCTTTCATGGCTGCTTGGGGACGAACTGCTCCTGGTGAGAGGGGGGGGTTCTCTGTAATCTCTCCCCCTTACAGGGGGTTCCTGCAATTTTGGGGGGAGGTAAACTATTAGGAAAGGGGGTGTCAGAGGACTATAGTTTTTCTTCCTTACTTTTTTGAAAAAGCTTTGTTGCTACTTGCTGTGACACAAGTTGTTGGCGTTCTTCTGTCCCACAGAATGACTCAACGGGGACAACGGTGTATCACAGCTATTCATGAAAGATTTGCAGGAAATAGGGTTGTATCCCATACTCAGCAGAATTTTGTGGACACACTTTCTAACAACCAGCCATTAGAGAACAATCAAGACAGTGCAGGGCCCCCTCAAAATGGGGTAGGGGGCTAGACCCCCTTCATACAAATATAGAGGGGCTGAGGACATATCCGCCCTCTAGAGCTGGCATGCCTGGGTGTTCCGGAAAGTCATGTATCCAGAGCCAGGGGAGTGTGATAATTTTCTAAAATTACTGGATGCTAGATGATGGACAGATGAATATTACACCTGTTTGCACTGAAATGCTGAAGTGATGTGAAGCTATATGAAAGATCAATGTCTGTTAGTTCATTCAATTATCACATGATGTTACAGCAGTCAAGCAATGAACACCATTCTGCGAGCCAGCCCTCAAATACGAAAGAAGATTTTATAATGAATCAGGAGCCAAGTATAAATTTAAATGTCACCCAGCAGCTGAACAGTGGTTGGTTCCCAAATAATAGAACGGAAAGGTGAGAGTGACCCAGAGACATGTGCTGGAAACCAACAATTGAAATCTAATTTAAATGATTAATTCACTGATTAATTAAGGGGGGGGAACCCAACCCAACCAAGAATCATTCTTAGACAGAAGGAGCTCACACAGTTGGATAAGCAAGTAACAAAATGCTAGATGAAACTAGACTTTCAGATATAACATTAACCAAGTGTTCACAACATTGATCTCTAAATTAGTCATTCCATCTTGTAAAAGAAATGATTATGGCTATTTTACCTAGAATACCAGATCAAAGTGTCATATTAGTTAAAAAAGAGAATAGTAGAAGACCTAAATCTAATAAGCAATGTTGCCACAGGGGAAAAATGCAAAAACGTTGCTCTTTAATTCCATGAATTACCCATGAATACCATAGATGTTTTGGGCATACATATGCATTGGGCCTCCTTTGCCTGTAGCTCACCCACCTCTCTGGGTTAACTTAGTTTATATCAATTTTGTGTCTTTTTTCTGCAAGAGCAAAATAAGTAACTGGAAAAGAAATCTCTTTTTTTTTGGCAAAACTACGAATGGAAAGTTTGCTGTTCCTATAGTCTATTTGAGCCAGAGAAGTGAGCAAGCAGTTTTTATGGTAAATACTGCAAGCATCTCCTATATTAGTTCCAACTATTAAAATAAGTGACTGAGATGGACAAAGCAACGTTGGTGGCAACAGTCCATATTACTTGGGGGATGTAACCAAAACTGATGGTTTTCAGTTGCCAGAAGCTAACTGGTCATGGGCGTACCCAGCAAGGGACAGGGGGGGCAGCTGCCCCCCCAGAAGCAAAAATAAATAAATACCATATTTTGCGGACCATAACCCACACTTTTCCCCTCCGAAAACTGAAGGGGAAAAGTTGCTGTGGGTTATGGAAATCGGGCTATTTTCGCCCCCTCTGCGGCTGCAGCCAGCAACAGGAACGTGGGGAGGGCACGCAGCAGCCTGAAATCAGGCTGTTTTCGCTCCCTCCGCGGCTGCAGAGAGTGACAGGAATGTGGGAGAGGGGAGGAGCAGCCTGAGCTGGGGGGGGGCGGTGGACGGGAGCTCCATCCTTCCTTCCCCCCTCTTTCTTTCTTCCTTTTTCTCTCTCCCTCCCTCCCTTCTCTCTCTCTCACACCCCTTCCTGCCTGCCTGCCTGCCTGCCTGCCTGCCTGCCTGCCTGCCTGCCTGCCTGCCTGCCTGCCTTCTCTCTCTCACACACCCCTTCCTTCCTTCCTTCCTTCCTTCCTTCCTTCCTTCCTTCCTTCCTTCCTTCCTTCCTTCCTTCCTTCCTTCTCTCTCTCACCCACCCCTTCCTTCCTTCCTTCCTTCTCTCTCCCCTCCCTTCCTCCTCCCTTCCCTCTCTCTTCCCCTCTCCCCCCCCCCGTTTTGATTAACCACAGTTTGTCCAGGTTTGGACGACACCCTAAACAACAATTAATCTGTTCTAGAACATTAATGGAAACTTCTTATCTCCTCCTCATGGCTGCACTGGAAGAGTTGAGGGGTAGAACAGGTGAGCATATAAGCGAAGGGGGAGGATGAGCTAATGACAATGCTAAATCATGGGCCAGATGTAGCCAACAATCTCATGAATCCCTAACAGATCTCTCATGTTCACCCTTCAGGTTCTGCTGAAAAAACTGTTTTTCAGCTCACAAGTTCTTGCTTTCCCAACAGAAGAAGAAAATGTTGGTCAAATATTCAAAAATTGTCCGTTCCCCCCCAATTAATTATGCCCCCGCTACAATATTCCCTCCAAAAGAAAAACGAAAACAAAAGAAAACAAATGAAATATATAATTTTACCAACAGCCCATGTATGCAGTTATGCTACTAGGCTTGGTGGTGTAGTCTTATGGTGTGTCCCCTCCCATGCTGTAGCCACTGCTGTTCTAACATGCTTCCATAGATTCCTATCCAGTTGCACCACCAGACACACTCTTCAGCCTGCAAATGTTTATGGAGCATAATTCTTTACTAGGGCAAAACCACATCACACACCAAAAGCTCTTATGACCGCGACTATCTGTACTGTATTAGATTTGAAAGTTTTTTTTTAACTGTTTTGCTTAGATTAGAAACCTAAATAAGGCACACCGAGAAAAATAGCCACAACTAAAGTCATGGGTTAATCCTCATGACCTCTTTTTGCAGTGGATTAGCTGAGCTCCATAGAATCTTAAAATTTCTGGAGACCAAAAGGGTATCAAGCCAATTCTTCTACAGTCACTTGGCAAGTTCATTTACCATCAGAACTTCTTGACACTTCAGGTAGCAATTTTACTTGTCATGGCTACTCTGGCGTGTCCTGCTGTAAACACACAAACTATATTTACCTGGTGATATGGGGATGACTCCCTTGCTGAAACAAACAAGGCCAATGGGTGGGGTGGAGCTACATCATTGAGTCACTGTTGCTTACTGGGAGGGGGAGGAGAGAGGCAGTGAGGAGGTGGCCATGGTGCGAACACGCCAGCAGGCATGCCAGATTGGCTAAGCCAGTTCATTTGCACTGCACTGACTGCCGAGTCACATTTTCCTTCCCCTTTTGGTAAGCAACAGCCCCCTGTTTGGTAAGCTGCCCCCTCCAGCCAACTTATTCTCCCAACGCTCCTTCACATTCAATCCACAGGTGTGTCTGAATGGATGCCATTCCTCCACATTGCGCTATAATGCAAAGAAAAAGTGGCCTTGTTGCTTAAATTAGGCTCAAAGCAGAGATAAGGAACACTCCCCCACAAATGTTGGTGGACTCCATCAACCTCAGCTATCAACTTCCCTTTGCCACCACATCCACTCATGAGATCAGACTTTGAGATTTATTGAAATTTTACAACTTGGAGGAACTGAAAACAAATTAACAGAATTCAGGAAGTATGGGCAGGTAGGGGCCAGGGCCGGATTTAGGTTTGATGAGGCCCTAAGCTACTGAAGGTAATGGGGCCCTTTATATGTCCAGCTGTCCTTTGTCAACAACGAATTGTCGCTGTTTTTTTGTGTTGAATGTATGCTATATGGTAATTTATGGACCTAATAGGTATCTAAAGCCATTTGCACCTAACAAAATATGTATTTTATCAAAGTAATTGTTGAACTAAAATACAATTAAGAAGAAGTATATTACGGTAATAGTGAATTTTTGGGGGGCCCTCAAGAGAGTGGGGTCCTAAGCTGTAGCTTGTTTAGCTTATACGTAAATCCAGCCCTGGTAGGGACACAGTAGCTGTGAGGTGGACTTTTGTTAAAGGTCTTCATTTACATGAAATATTTAAAAAAAAGAGAAATAAACACGAACTGACCAGGCTATACGGGCCTTAGTACGGTCTGCTTGCACAGCGTCCTTTTTCTGGTTCCATGTTGCTCAGCAAATCGGATGCCAGGTGCATTGGGATTTGCTTGTACTTTAATGGATCATATATGCAGAGTCCACATTTCACATTAGAGCTATTAATTTTTCTAGAGGCCGGTGGGGAAAAAACAACAACCCAGGTAGAGATTCTTTCTTTCTTTCCTTCCTTTGTTCCTTCCTGATTTCCTTCCTTCCGTCTCTTTCCCTTTCCCATTTTTGGGGGAGCTGATTAAAAGGTGATGGATTGTTTTCATGTGGTATGAAACATAATGTTTTCTTTAGCACAGCAGGATATTCTGTTTGCAAGGTTTAACAGTGAAATATTATGCATATCTACAGCTGGCCTGCTGCCAAAAATTAAGCAGGAGGAAAAAAAAGAGATTGCAAATCTGAACCTTAAAATGAACACAGCCCTATACAATAACTAATGAGCCATTCTTAACAGAAAACTATTTATAGTAATATATGATTGCTGTCATACATGTCAGCATTTAACAAAACAGTAAATAATTGCTCATTTGAATGTTACCACAAACTTTCATTTGGAATATTATATATAATATACTGCATACACAGAGAGAGCATGTAAGGCATGTTTATTTTATCTCCCGTTCTGCAGGCCGGGTGTTTTATTAAACTTAAGCAACCTGCTCTGCAAAAGGAATACTTATGAACAAATATTCACACTGAAGTCTGTTTGGACGGCAGAGTGCAACATTGCACAATCCTATTTATCTGAACTCAGAGCCACCCTCCGACCCCACCCACAGCAGAGTCATCTGAGCAATTGCTCAGCCACAGCTGTCAGGCCAGATGCCCAGGCTGTTTACTGCTCCCTGCCTCTGATGGTAGCAATGGGTAGCAGCTGTGGGTGTAGGTATCAGGAAGCTGTAGATACAATAGTGGATGCAAGCTCCAACTCCCAAAGGGTGGATCTTCCCCGTATTTCCCCAAGTTTGCTTACACACTCAAGCCTTCACTCAACTGCCAAAGTCTCTAGTTGTGTGAGCTAAGCCAAACCATTCCTAACCTTACCTTCCAAGTCCCGGACTGCAGAATCCGGGACCGGCAGCCGTGTGACACCGGAAGTTGCGCCGACGTAACTTCCGGTGTTGCTTTGCCCTTCTATGGGCACCAAAAATGGCCACCGCCGGCTTCGGAAGTCGCTTGTACGCATGTCAGGAAGTGCGTCGACGCAACTTCCGGTGTCGCTCCGCCCATCTATGGGCACCAAAATGGCCGCCGCTGACACCGGAAGTCACATCTATGCACTTCCGGACATGCGTAGATGCGACTTTTGAAGCCGGCGGCGGCCATTTTTGATGCCCATAGAAGGGCAAATTGGAAAGAAAAAAATGGCCACCGGCAGGAGAAAATAACAGAGATGAACGGGAGATGAAGTGATACGGGGGACCACTGGGAAAAGGTAAGTAAAAACGGGGGGTTTCCCGGGGAAAACGGGGTACTTGGCAGCTATGTTCCTAACTGCCCCTTGGCCTAGCTTTCCTCACCAACTCATTACGTGAGGATTCTTTATAAAGAAATCCAATACTTGATTAATTGTAGACATACAGTTTTGCTCAGGGTATCTGAACCCAACTCCCAGACTCTTTGTAATGTTTCATTCAGATATTTACATCTCGGTGCGTATTAGAGAATCTGAACTTTGTCTAAACTTTTTTTAAAAGCTGAAGAAGGAGCCAGGTACTTTTATGCACATCTGGATCCTGAAGTACAAGTGAAGAAGAATGGACCCCAAGACTGAACAGCTTCAGCCACAGACAGGAGAAAAACGTCATGTGGAGTGGGGGGAATGGAGCCCTTCTATTGTAAGGTAGAAGAGAGTCTAGACAATTGGTATAATTCCATAAATGCTAACAATTTACACTGAATCAGAGCCAAGAAGGTTGAGTGGTTCCAGTACTGGTTTTTAACTCCTGTGGGAATTTGTGGAGTAGGGTTGACTACATTTTGTGCAGAACATCTGTCCGGAAATGTGCTGAGCACAGATTTCAACCTCATTCATGCTGTGGACTAGGAGTAGTTATTCAAGATTAAAAATTAATCCATGGATTAATTTTTTTGGTAACATTTCAAGGATCTATGTTTTAAAGAAAATATTTTGGTAATGACCCAACTGGGAAGACATACATCAAATGAAGTGCTGGTTGAGGAGACCCCAGTGGCCATGTCTGTAGTGCGATTTTAGTTTTCACAGAATACAATTTCCCTGCAAGTGTCGTCATCACAAGTTTTATTGTTCTATAACTTTTGTGAGTAAAAGCAAACAAACGTAGCAGCCATTGCAAAAACATGATGCAGAAACCCTAGAAGGCATCAGCATCAACCATGCGCCCTGGCAACCGCCTGAAGATACAATATATATTTTAATCTATAATGAACTGAAAAAGATGTTTATGATAATATTTGTAAACAACAACAACAACAACCCAGAAGCTTCTTCTTTTTTGGAAATTATTGGATTAGAACTACCTAGATAGTATATAAATTTATTTATGTATGCAATTATAGCTGCAAGAATGTTATTTGCCCAAAAATGGAAATAATAAGTCCCGATGAGAGAAGACTGCCTAGAGAAATTAATGGACTATGCAGATATGGTGAAATTTACCAGAAGAATAAGAAATCAAGACGACAAACTTTTTAGAAAGGAATGGAAATGGTTTATTGACTATTTACAAATAAACTGTAAACAGATTAAGACTTTGGCAGGATTATCGTAAAAACCTGAAGTTTCAAAATATATATATGTGAGAAATAGATGAGAATAGATGAATAAAAGAATAGGTGAAGTATGCAGGAAATGATAAAATAATAAATGTAAGGAACTGCAGAAAGAGGAGGCCGGAAGTCAAGGTTGAATTATTGTTGTAAGGTATTTGCTGTATTTTTCCATGTATAAACCAAGGGTTGGGTTTTTTTAAACCAAAAATTAAGGTTTAAAATTGGGGCTCATCTTAAACACAGGTAATGCAAAGGGGTGTTTTCTTAATTTGGAGTGCCCCCAAATCTTATACATAGGGGTGTCTTATACACGGAAAAATACGGTAAATGGAAATTATAAATATATATTTTAAGATCTAACAAATTCAGATGAAGATTTTCTAAATAAAACAGCAAGAAAGTAGCATCTCTTCTATTGGGCAGCTAGCCTTAGTTGCTTATACAATTAGATTATGTTATGCATGGACACCTTCAGCTGAGGGACTCAGAGGAGGATCAGCCTCGTATCAAGCCCTGAGTCAGGCTACATCTAGGAGCCAGGATCCTACAATGAGGTTGGGATGTTGGCACCCGGGTGAGTTCAAGCCTCTGCCATCAAGGCCTAATGGGTTCCAAGCTCAAGGAAAAGATGGCGCCTTACATTCTACATGGAATCCCAGCCCATGCAGAAAAGTGCCAAACCAGGCAAAGACCCCTCGGGAGAAAAGGTTTCCTCAGGAGTAATCCCTCCTTGCAAAGGCACCTCTGGAGAGAAGCGAGTTGATATGAGTCAGCTGTGGTTCAAAAACCACAGTGCTTGGGCTGAAAGAGTTGCTGAAACATTAGTTGTGCACCAACTTTGCCCATTACTGGGGTGCCTGCCTAATGCCAAACGTGATTGTGGAAAGGTTGTGGCATCCTGCTTGCTTGGAATCTGACACTGGACTGACTGTGGCTCTGGCTCTGGTTGCTGCCTCATTGACATGACAGCTGACAAGTTGCTGGCTACTCATGTGCCCAGTGAGAAAAGGTCATTGGCCTACAGGTCAAATTAAGGGTGGCAGGGGTCCTAATTGGGCCCCAGAGCTGATTTCCCCGAAGCTACACCTACCTGCTCCGCACTTCATGTCATAGGATATCAGGTGTGAGCCAGGTAAAGAAGAAGAAAAATCTCAAAACAAAGGCTTTCATTGCAAATGCAATTCTACCGTACGTTGACAATCCTTCCTAGTAAGAATTCAGAGATTCGGTTTAGACATCATGCCCGCCATGGTTTGCACTAACCATAATTCAGAACTCAAATCATGGCTGAGCTTGCAGCCGTGCTACTTTATAGTTGCTAGTCTGCTTTTATTTGCCTACATTCAGAACTCAGCTTCCCATCTTCACTCCTATCTCCATCATGTGCCAGCCTCCAGAGGCAGAGAAATGGCTTTTCCTACAGCTTGCACCCTCTGACATCATGCCAAACCATAGTTAGCACAAACCATTTTGATGTGATGTCAGAATTTTTGTTGTGAACCACACCGTGATCTTCTGATGAAGGGCATAGCTGCCAAGTTTTCCCTTTTCTCACGAGGAAGCCTATTCAGCATAAGGGAATTTCCCTTAAAAAAGGGATAACTTGGCAGCTATGGATGAAGGGTGGTATGCAATTAATTTTTTTTAAAGGTAGCCAAATAATTTTCCAGCTTATTACTGTTTTCAAGGTTACGATGGGGGGTGGGGAGTCAAGGGAAAGAAAAGTCAAGTAGTATCTATTGTGGGAAAGCAATGCAGCAATACAGGAGTCTGTCAGGTTAAAAACAGGCAGATTATACTTATTAATTTAGAAGGGGGGAATGCTACCCAGCTTTTTAGTACTGTGGCAAGCAAGTTGGTTGCATCTGAAGGAGGGAGTGTTTATAATTAGATTTTGAAGTAATTTGGGAGACAAGATAAGCTGTGATGGTTGCATATTAGAGGATATAACCACAGCAGAAAGCCATAATTGCATGGGCTCATTGCAGAGACGAAAAAGCACAAAACAAAGCTGGGACAGTAGCCATCTGTTGTAACAGACACAAGGAGCGCTGTGGCACCTTAAAGAGTAACAGACTTATTGTGGTAGAAGCTTTAATGGGCCAGAGCCTACTTTGTCAGATGCAAGGAGCATTTGCCTAAGCCGGATACCAATTCCTGGTATGCAGAAAATGCCTTTGCCCCCAAGCCTGCACAACTTGGAGAAACCCAGTGGATGGCAGACTACTAAGTTTTGCTGCCTTCCTGGGACTGAAATAACAGACGACTTGTCAATCACTTCACAAAGGAATAGGCAAATATGACAATTTGGATTCTCTCGGTGTCTCATGTCTTCACTCTTCAGTTTTTTTATGTTTCACATTAGTGTGCAATAATTGTTTTATAAAAAAAGTCTCATGAAAAACCATCTGTATCATAGTGTGAATTTCTCCTTCATAAATACACTTCTGGATGCATTTTTCATTGTGAATATATACATATTTGCAAAGCAATTTCCCCTAATATACTGGATGTTTGTATCTTATTACTATTACTAGAGATGTGTTTACATGCAAACTTTACCCCAGTATATGCATTTTCGCACATTACTTGGAGGGAGAACTGCATTGCAAAATTTGGAAAAGCGTGAATTTCTAAGAACGGCTGTGTTGCATACTGTTTCAGAAAGTGCAAATTAGGTAAATTCACCTTTAAATGTGAACTGAATTGAAATTTCTCCCTCATGTCTACTTGGAAGACCTCAATACATGGCTGCATTTGATTGCATTTTGATTGGTATATGATCTAAGTACTGTATGCCTAGCCGATGCCAGGGTGGGTGGGTGGGTGGGTGGGTGGGACAATGCTCAGTGGAAGTGTGCCAGCTTTGAATACAGAAAATCTGTTTCAATACCTGTGTTGTTGCTTTTTATGTGGGCAACCTGTGTGGGTGGCAGAAAAGCAGAAGCCCACAGATAGCACAGGAGAGGAAAAACCACAGCTAATACCTACGGACAACATCTTGGGGCTTGAAATAGTCTACTGCAGGCATCCCCAAACTTCATCCCTCCAGATGCTTTGGACTACAATTCCCATCTTCCCTGACCACTGGTCCTGTTAGCTAGGGATCATGGGAGTTGCAGGCCAAAACATCTGGAGGGCCGCAGTTTGGGGATGCCTGGTCTACTGCAATGGACATATAATTTTGCTAACATTTCAAAAATATAGAAGATACAGAAGTTGGTATAAGTCCTGGGAAGAGACGAGGAGCTTGATTTCCCACTTACCTGAGGGCCAATTCACATATCCATGTTCACCATGCGCTGACTACTGTACAAAGGGAGTGCATGCGTGAATGAGCCATTGTTACAGATTAATCATAACAGGCAGAAATTTCCTATCATCTGATGTCAACACAAACATAAAGCTTTTCCTATGGTCCAGTTCCACACAGCTGCTGATCAAGTGCTAAGTGATCAGGTGATAAGCAGGTATGTGTGAACTGGCCCTTAGGATCGCTCCTCGCCTGCGTGAAGAGCAAAACCTACAGCTTCTAAAACTATGTTTCAGAGGTGACAACAGCCTTATATGTTAGCTTCCTAAGCAATGTTGCAATCCCAATATTAGAACTGTATGTACACATATTAGCAGTAATTTATTTAATGCAGAGAACAGTGTGACTATGTATATGGTTATGCAAAAAAAAGGACACAATTTCCCCAAAACTATGAATTCGAGGACAATTGTCTGTTTCAAAATTAGTTGGACTGTCTTGTCGAAACTGACCTTACACCGAAAATTGTTGGAATAATTTCTGATGAAAAATGTATAATATTGTTGTTATTATTTTCCAATCCTCCTGAATTTTAACTTCCATGCTCATAGCGGTAAATATCTATCTCTATGTGCATGTGTTTGTAGTTGCAATATTCAACGATTGCAAAAACAAAATTTCTATCGTGCATTTCCTCTTTTATGAACTGATCTGTGGATGTAATTGTTTAAATGAATTCTTTTCGCTCCCCAGTCTTTTCCTAGCGTCTTGAACAAAATTGCATCTCCCTCCAAGAATTCATAGAATGGATTTGTATGGTAAAGGGGTATTGAGAGAATAAAACTACTAACACGAGGCATCTGAAAATTAAGCCTCCTCCTTCTGGACCCTCCTGTCTGCCTAGCAAGACATAGCAAGGAAAAGAAAAGCACACATTTGACTAAAGCCGAGTTGCCAGTCCTTGGCTACCCCCTGCTGGGCGTGAGGTCCCAGGCCTTTGTACACCATTAAGCACAAACCGTAAGTCATAGAATAAAATATAAAGCCATCATTATCACTATTCCTAAAGGAGTCTGGATTCTCAATTCTTAACAGGGCTAAATAATGAAAGGCAGCGGGGCAGTCAGAGATTAAATAAACAGATATCAAACTATCAGTAATAGTTTATTTAGAGTATTCATTGGTTTGTTACAGAATCCCCCAAAGCCCATAAGCAAAGATACATATTAGAGAGAGGAGGAGGAGGAGATGATGTCTTAATACTAGTTACCAAATTAAACAAATAAACAAACAACAAATTTGCTACAGATTTAGCTGGTAGAGGGGAGAGGGTGGTAATAAATCTGCAGGTAATTTTTTTAGGGAATTCTTTAATGCAGTTTAATCCACCCATTTTTGAGAGATATTCAGTAGCCAGCATACATTTGGAAGTACTCTTAAAATGCAGAAAAGAAACTCTTTGCTCTAATCGTTTTTTGAGTAGTATGAAAGAGAAAATTTGTGTCCAGATGTGACCAAACTACTATCAAGTTCCATATATATATATATATATATATATATATATATATATATATATATATATATCTGTGAGGGTGATGGAACAACTTGCTATAAAATATAAGCCAGCTGTATGTGTCTAGGCTCGGGAATCCGTAAACAAAAGGGAGGAGCCTTGCAGCTATTTTGCCAATGGTCTAAGGCGCTTTGCCATCATCGTGAAATTTCAGTACTAAATATTTTCCCCATTCTGTTTATTTTGCATGCTAAGCAGAAAATAAATGAACAGTTGAACTATATAAACAAAGTCTTAATATTCAGTCAAAGGGCTCCCAGTTAGGCAAGGATCTGTTTATATCTAACACAGGAAGGATAAAGAAACAATGTTAGAAATGCTTCCCTCAGAAACATTTATTGTCGGGAATCATGAAATATATGTACCAACAAATTAAAAAGCAACACAGTTAGCCTCCCAACATCTGCATGGGGAAGGAGGGAGGGAACACAAACCTTTTCCGTCTAAACAGAGAGAAGGAAAGAAAGTGTTTATTAAAAACAGAGATGTAAAAAGGATCATATTGCAGTCCTCTGCAAGTGAAAATAAAGATGCTTATAATTCATATTGGTTGTGTACCAGCTTAACTACTTTGGCACGTGAGATAATTCTGAGAATTATAAGTAAACAACAGAGTAAAACTACGTATGCCTATCATAGCTGTCAAGTTTTCCCTTTTCTCGCGAGGAAGCCTATTCGGCATAAGGGAATTTCCCTTTTTTTAAAAAAAGGGAGAACTGGACAGCTGTGATGCCTATCCTGTTGGAATCCTGGAAGCCAAGGCCCGTGTTTGGTGCAATTGCTCTTCAGTGAGAGAACTTCAGCTGAGATTTAGCATCGCAAAACGTACGACAAAGAAGAGTGTGGAAATACAGAATGTAAAACTCTTAAAATGTGATCTTCCAGTGAGCCCCCAAAATGTCCTCTTTTAAAAGCTCTTTCCAAGCAGTCCCACTTCCATAGCACAGAGACAGATCACACATTTGGTAAATCATCAAATGATTTACTTCCAAAACTCTTCAAAGGTCAGATTCATGTGCTTTTCCATGCAGCAATCAGGAAAGATGCGCTGCCAGCTAAATGTTGCTTAGTTACAAAGGGTAAAAGTTTTTTAACCATTGGTAGAGAAAAATGCTAGTTTCAGACTCCGTTCCTGTCTGAAACAAAAGAGGCTTGTTAAAGCCATGTGCTGGAGCAATCAATTCAGAGTTCCTTACATACCGAAGCCCACATGGAGAATGAATGGCAGCAACAAAGGCTTGGTGACCCGTTACCTCTCAAGGTGGGGAATGTTGACATAGGTTAAGCCCAGCAGGACAACTTTATGGTTTAATACAGGCATAGGCAAACTCAGCCCTCCAGATGTTTTGGGACTGTAACTCCCATCATCCCTAGCTAACAGGACCAGTGGTCAGGGGTGATGGGAGTTGTAGTCCCAAAACATCTGGAGGGCTAAGTTTGCCTATGCCTGGTTTAATACCTTCATGCACTAATTAGATTCAAACATGCTTGAGATGTATGAGACTGGAACCCTACATAATTCAGTTCAGTGAGGCTTACTCTCAAGTAAACATGTATGATATGTCAGGCAGAGTGTGTCCATTTTTATCAGTGAGAAAGGTTTTGCATACAAAACTACAGTTCCCGGGGTTCTCAAAGAAGATGAAATGGCAATGGGCATGTTCTGGGATTCACCTGAACATGTGAATGCTGAAGGTGTAGAAGTGAAACAGGCACACACCATGCATGCCTTGCCCCAATGCCAATGCCTCCTCTCAGTTTGCTTGAGTAGACTCCTCTGCATGACCAAGGACCCTGATTTGTCAGAGTCCCCAGTCACACCGAGGTTTCAGGCAAAGGTGAGATAAATCCCCCTGCAAAGCTTCTCTACTCAACCTGGGGAAAGTTGGAGAGTGAGTGTGCAGGGCTTGGGAGCATTACTTTCATAAATATCCCTACCCCCAGCGCCAGTGTGTTTGCGCACATGGCTGGACACGCCAAATTATTTTAGAAGGGTGTGGTATGGATGTTGCTCTTCCAGAGTTTAAACTTCCTTTCTTGATTACATTTATATCCTACCTTTTTCTCCAAGGAGCTCAAGGTAGTGTACATAGGTCTCCCCCTCTTCATTTAATCCCCCCTACCCAACAAGTTATATACTCTCTGTACAGTATGTGCAGAGAAAACAAACACCTGAGCGAGGAAGCAAGTTGCCGCCCAGAAACTCTTCCATTCATTGAAAGAACCCATGAGGGGGTGATGGGGTCATGAAGTCTCACCAGCTGTCACCTTGCGCTGGCCATATTCCCCCCATTGGCCATGTGCTTAACAGGGCTGTGGTTTTTGGGTTTTTTTAAATTACAAAAGTACCCACATAGAATTCCCCAAGCAAGACCCATCCTTACATGGAGATCCTCTAGAGATCTAGACTTGCGCAGACAAGCCCAAGGCTGTGGAACATGTGGTTAAATCACATAGCAGCAGCTACGTAACGCAATTCCACAATTCCTCACACTTCCTTTTCACGTATTAAGGGGTTCTGCCTCAGGGTAGCAACTTGTCTCACCTCTTAGGAGTAACATGCAGTAACACTGGAGTAACATGCAGATATTCATGTCAATGGGAGGGATTTTATTTTATTAAGGCTGAATGTTGGGGGGGGGGGGGTTGTAGAAAATCTTTTCCCCACCTTCTGCCTTGGCTAGGCAGAACCAGCAGGGCTGAGCAAGTGATGCTTTCTCCACTACAGCATCTTTCCACGCCATCACCTTAGGGTTGCTCTGCTAATATATAAAAATATATTAATATATAAAAATCCATAATCCATAAACCCTGCCGTGGTTTCCTAATCTTAAAACTTCCATTTTTTATTAATCACTTTCATGCCTCTTAGCTTCTCTTATTCTTTTTTTACCACTTTTGCCTCTTCTCCTTGATCCAGTTGTCAAGTCCGAGCAGTAGGGCTTTCGATTCATAATAGAGCTTAGTTAATTAATTATCTAGCTTTTGATCAACAAATTAAAATAAATTGGCCTATTACCATGGTGCCTTTTGACATTATTGGAGGAATGGCAAAGTTTTTGTTATGACTGAGCAAATTTTACCAAAAAAAGAAGAAGCAGCTATTGTTCAGCTTTAGAAGAAAAGTCTGTCTTTTGACATTTTCTTTTGCAGCAGAATGTCCCTTGTTGCATAATATTATTGCTTAGATGGAGGTGGTGGGACAACCCCTCCCTAGATTCTGAAGTGTATGATAACTACTGCCTGGTCACAAATATGTTTGGGAAAGTGGTGACCATTCAGCTTCAGACATGCTAGGAAAAAAGCAGATTATGGTGGCGCTGTGGTCTAAACCACCAAGCCTCTTGGACTTGCAGATCAGAAGGTTGGCGGTTCGAATCCCTGCCAATAGGGTGAGCACCTGTTGCCCTGTCCCAGCTCCTGCCAACCTAGCAGTTTGAAAGCATGCCAGTGCAAATAGATAAATAGGTATTGCTATGGCGGGAAGGTAAATGGCATTTCTGTGTGCTCTGGCTTCCATCGCGGTGCTTTGTTGTGCTGGAAGCAGTTTAGTCATGCTGGCCACATGACCTGGAAAGCTGTCTGTGGACAAACACCAGCTCCCTCGGCCTGAAAGCAAGATGAGCGCTGCACCCCATAGTCAAAGTTTGACTGGACTTAACCATCCAGGGGTCCTTTACCTTTACCTTACCCAGACGACAGTCAGTGTAGCTTCATACTGGATTTGGCAATGAAACAGCCCTGGTTGGTGAAATCTGGTCAGAGATAGATAATTCTCCTTGATCTTTTGGCAGCCTTTGATACCATTTACCAAGTTATCCTTCTAGAAACATTTTGTAGCTTGGGAGGTGGGTATATTCTGATATGGTGGTTCTGCTGGCATGGAGTCTGCTTGATTTCATTTTTTTACCCTGCTCTTCAGCCAAAAAGGAGCAGCTTAAAGAAGATGGTTTAAAATTGCCAAGTGTCCTGCTTTACAGAAGACAGTCCACTCTCTGAAGTGCTATAAGAGGACAGTCTTCTGTTTGAAGAAGACCCCTTTGTGAAGAGCTGCTTGGTCCAAATCTGTTATAGAAAGAGAAAATCTTGAGGAGGAGAAACAGACACCCTGAAGTTGCCCCTTCCTGGTTAGCACCTGGAAAGCACCCTGAGCAGAAGCACGGCAGGACACCAATAGCCACAGGCTTCTCTACCATAATGACATCTTTTGTATTTCTATTTAAGGTTACAGGTAGGTAGCCGTGTTGGTCTGGGTCGAAGTAAAATAAAAAAATTCCTTCAGTAGCACCTAAGTTCAGTAGCACCAACTAAGTTTTTATTTTGGTATGAGCTTTCGTGTGCATGCACACGAAAGCTCATACCAAAATAAAACCTTAGTTGGTCTTTAAGGTGCTACTGAAGGAATTTTTTTATTTTATTTCTATTTAAATTATAGTAGTTTCTAAATTACATATACGTGAGTTCAGTGATACCTCGGTTTATGAACACAATTGGTTCCGGAAGTCTGTTCATAAACTGAAGCGTTCATAAATTGAAGCGAACTTTCCCATTAAATGTAATGGAAAGTGGATTAATCCATTCCAGATGGGTCCGCAGAGTACTCAACCTGAAGCGTACTTAACCCGAAGCATGGGTGTAATTGGTTCCGGAAGTCTGTTCATAAACTGAAGCGTTCATAAACTGAAGCGAACTTTCCCATTAAAAGTAATGGAAAGTGAATTAATCCGTTCCAGATGGGTCCGTGGCGTTCGTAAACCGAAAATTCATAAACCGAGGTGTTCATAAACCAAGGTTCCACTGTATATGCAAATATTGTGCAACTCTGTATCCTCT
The DNA here is from genome assembly GCF_965207765.1 of Zootoca vivipara. Lineage (NCBI taxonomy): Eukaryota > Metazoa > Chordata > Lepidosauria > Squamata > Lacertidae > Zootoca > Zootoca vivipara. The sequence continues at coordinate 6,663,330 of NC_142586.1, read as the reverse complement.
TTTTTGGTTATGCACAAGACGCCATTCTGAGAGCAATAAAAACAAGACAAACTTCAGGAGCCATGTTGGCTTGAAGAGCCCCTTCTCCCTGCACAACCCCCCCCCCCCCAAGGAAATTAAAAGAGATTTTTAGTTACCCGATACTCCCATTTAACTTTTAGTTTTGTGACATGGGAGATGAAAGTTTTCTTTTAAAAAGAAAAAATCCAGGAAGGCTTAAACAGGAGCTATATAAAATGAATTACGAACCATCTGGCCTCGCTCGAGGGATCAGATTATACCACTACCTGGAATAGTCTAGCAAACAAACAAATAAAAATTATGAAGAATAATTCAAGCAAGGGGAGCGAAGGAGAACCCTGCTTACTGAAAGAGAACAGTCTTCTGAAACATTTTATGTGTGTGTACAGGCTCCTACCTAGGGTCTGTACATTGAGCTCAGGGCTCTGTGTTTATGGTTTGTGCACATGTAGTCTCTGTGAGAGAGGGGACGCGGGTGGCGCTGTGGGTTAAACCACAGAGCCTAGGGCTTGCTGATCAGAAGGTCGGCGGTTCGAATCCCCGCGACGGGGTGAGCTCCTGTTGCTCGGTCCCAGCTCCTGCCAACCTAGCAGTTCGAAAGCACATCAAAGTGCAAGTAGATAAATAGGTACCACTCTGGCGGGAAGGTAAATGGCGTTTCCGTGCACTGCTCTGGTGAACCAGAAGCAGCTTAGTCATGCTGGCCACATGACCTGTATGTGCTGTATGCTGGCTCCCTCGGCCAATAAAGCGAGATGAGCACCGCAACACCAGAGTCATCCGCGACTGGACCTAATGGTTAGGGGTCCCTTTACCTTTAGTGTCTGTGAGAAGGTCTCAACACAATAAGGGGCAGAGGGCAGGGCCAGCAGATGCAGCCCCACCCTGCCCTGCACACCCTCAGTCTCTTCCACGGCAAAACTGGTACAGTAAAAAGCCACAGTAAAAGCACAGTCAGTGTAAGTTACGAGGCAGCTCTTTCCAGGAGATACTAGCCCATAATGTTCTGATTCTGGATGTGGATTGTAACAGGAATACAGTGGTACCTCTACTTATGAATTACTCAACTTACGAATGTTTCTACTTACGAATGGAGCTCCGTCCACCATCTTGGACGCTTTTTAGATAGGATTTTTTTCTACTTACGAATTTTTAGATAGGGTTGCTTCGACTTATGAATTTTTTCTCCCAATGCATTCCTATGGGATTCGACTTACAATTTTTTTCGACTTATGAATGTGCGTTCGGAACGCATTAAATTCGTAAGTAGAGGTACCACTGTATTCATCTATGGTGATTTTGTCTTATCCTGCTGCATTTTGGTTTCACACATACTTGGAACCATCAACACTTTCCTTGTACATGAATGCTTGATGTGGCTGGGAAAACCCAGCTAGATGGGTGGGGTAGAAATAATAATAAATAAAATAATAATAATAATAATAATAATAATAATAATAATAATAATAATATACAGTGGTACCTCTACTTACAAATAACTCTACTTACAAATGTTTCTACTTATGAATGGAGCTCCGCCCGCCATCTTGGATGCGGTTTAGATAGGATTTTTTCTACTTACGAATTTTTAGATAGGGTTGCTTCGACTTACGAATTTTTTCTCCCAATGCATTCCTATGGGATTCGACTTACAATTTTTTTTGACTTACAAATGTGTGTTCGGAACACATTAAATTCGTAAGTAGAGGTACCACTGTACAAAGAAGGATTTGTGTGGCTGAGCCAACAGCATCTCTGTAAGCTGAGTGCAAGGTTCCCCAATCCACTCTTGGATATCTCCAGCTGAAAAGAAGTTTGTTCTCAGGTGCTATGCTGGAGAAGCCTTCTGCCTGATTTCTCAAGAGTGATGCTGCCATAGACATTGTGAGGAGAGAATCGAGGAGAGGGAGAGGGAGAAAGAAGGCAGGCAATGATCTTTTTATTCTTTTGCGTATGACAACAGTGTCTCACACCACATGTAACTGACCTGTAGAAAGGACTCTATGAATTGAAAACAGAAATCTATGAAAATCCTTTAATAAAAACATTTTTTTTTAAAAAAAGAGAGAGATGCTGTCTATTGGACTTGAGAGTATTTAGCTACCATTCACAGGTCCTCCTCCAGAAATACCCTGTCTGTGGTGGTCATGTGCATTTTACTGGTCAATAGTACAAACAACAATAATCGTTCATTATAAATTCAGGTTTGTGGAAATTAAACTTTGAAGACAACATACAAAACTTTTTCCTTTGACTTCTACGCACTGAGGTTTCAGGCTGAGGCTTTTTCTTATAGACTGGAGTGGCAGTCTTTAAAGTCACACAATGGCAGCAGGATGCACTAAAAAGATAGTGCTGTTTCATATCTTGACATTTGCTGATGTTTTTTTTTCTTAAGCTACACATTTGTAATTCCACCAGGAGAACTATTTCTATTGACAGAGACACAGAAGAGTAAATTTTAACCTTAATTTTTTTCACAAAGCAGATGTCTTTTCGTATGAGAATTGGTATATTTTTACCCTCTGAATGATCTCTGCTTTTATATGCCTAATTAAATTTTAGAGGTCCCTTGCTTAAATAAAGATTTATTAGCTGTTAAAATCGTAGCATAATTCTTCTACCACCTACATGCTATCCTTTAACATATTTACAAGCATAAAGGCTTATCCACTATAAAAACGTGGATGATTTAATGTTGTAATGTTATTGGTGTCAATTACCAAAATTCAGGCCCACAATAGAGCTTTCTGAAGACACTATTACTTAACTCTAGGATTGTCAGAACTCCTTAAAGAAAAAATACTCTGAATTTTGAAGAATGGATTCATCAAAAGAAATGAACAGGGGCATTGGTGTTAAAAACAAGGTCCTACAGAGATAACTGCCTATGTTGTATTTTCTGAGAACAGAGCCTCTGAACAGAAAAGTTGGGATGGAAGTTGTAGAATAATAGAAAGGTAGTCCTTTATACATTAAAACTGTAAACGTTCAGATTATCTAATGACAGCAGAGGTGGGAAACCTTTGTCCTTTCAGGTGATGCTAGACTACAACTCCCATCATCCATGACCATTGGCTGTGCTGACTGGGCTGAGGGGAGTTGAAGTCCAACAACATCTGGAGCGTCAACGGTCCTCCACTCCTGGATTACAGCATGAAGCACAATAGGTAAAATATAACATAACCCCAAACAACAAGTCCATTCATTCCTGGAAATAAGTGTTTTAATTATATTTTATCCCTAACTCTTAAAATAGCTCAGGATAGGATTTAATCCTGACATTGATCATGTGGCATGAAGACGTGTGTGTGTGTGCATGTGTGAGAGAGGAAGTGGCTCAAGGTCACCCCGTGAGCTTCATGGCTGAACCTACATCTCCTCAGTTCGGCTCCCATACTATCAAACACACTCCCCACTGATTCATTGGTATGTGGCTAATTTAGACTTTTCTTTAAAGGCCAAGTCCCATCAAAATCAATAGCACTAATTCAGAGAAATGAGTGTGCAACAGAATGGCACAAATGTCATCTTATGAACTTGTCATCTCATGATGCGTCGGCAAACAGGTGGAGGGTGGAGAAATAGCAGCAGCAACAACATCATCATTTATACCCCACCCATCTGACTGGGTTGCCCCAGCCACTCTGGGTGATTTCCAACATACACTGAAAGTAAAGGTAAAGGACCCCTGACAGTTAAGTCCAGTCGCGGACGATTCTGGGGTTGCGGTGCTCATCTTGCTTTACTGGCCAAGGGGGCCGATGTTTGTCAGCAGACAGTTTTTGCGGGTCATGTGGCCAGCATGACAAAGCAGCTTCTGGTGAACCAGAGCAGCGCACGGAAACGTCGTTTACCTTCCCGCTGTAGCGGTTCCTATTTATCTACTTGCCCTTTGACGTGCTTTCGAACTGCTAGGTCGGCAGGAGCTGGGACCAAGCAATGGGAGCTCACCCCGTCGTGGGGATTCGAACCGCCGACCTTCCAATCGGCAAGCCCAAGGCTCAGTGGTTTAGACCACAGTGCCACCCACATCCTACCCCAACATACATTAAAACATAATAAAACGTTAAACGTTTAAAAACTTCCCTATACATTAAAAAGCTTTCAAAATGTTGTTTTCTAAAGGTTGTATAGTTGTTTATCTTCTTGCCATCTGATGGGAGGGTGTTCCACAGGGTGGGTGCCACTACCGAGAAGGCCCTCTGCCTGGTTCCCTGTAACTTTGCTTCTCGCAGGGAGGGAACCACCAGAAGGCCCTTGGAGCTGGACCTCAGTGCTGAATGATGGGGGCGGAGATTCTCTTTTAGGTATACTGGGCTGAGACTGTTTATGGTTTTAAAGGTCAGCACCAACACTCAGATACTCAGAGATACTCAGATTGTGTTTGTGCACATACAACCCTTTGCAACATGTGGGTGATGTTCTATGGCAGACATACATGTACTTCTCTGCAGAAAAGTCAGGGATCAGGTTCCTTCCATGTCCTGATTTTTTTTCTTGTCGAGGAAAACCCTGAAGCAAATTCTTCTATCTATAGGTTCCCCCCCCCACTTAAGATCGATGATCAATACATATCCATGATATATATATATATATATATATATATATATATATATATATATATATAAAACCATCTGTTATTCTAAAATCTCCACCCCCCACACTCTGATCATGTTTTAAATAAGTTAGTAGAAGACAAAATAACAAAATACTAGATAAATTTTATTCTTGCCAGACACAAATAGTGAATGGTTAAAATACTTCTTATTTAATAATTGCTGTTCTTCATTAGTGTGAACCAAAGGCATAGTCTATCCAAGACAATAACATCTGCACCCCATATTTCATTATCACCAAACTTCACATTTCACACAAAAGCAATAGCTAGCAAAACCTTACAGCTTTAATTAGTTTCTACCATAGCTGTGAAGGTCAGCCAATTATTGTGTGTGAAATTTCAATATGAAGCAGCTGAATTGAAGACAGCATTGCAACATTGTGAAATTTTGTAGTGCTGTAAATCTAGCATGATAGAACCTCTTTTTAAACACAAAATAACAAATTAATCACCAGGTATGCAGAACTTCAAGGCTTACTGACTAATTTAACATGTGTTAGTACATGAAAAAAGGAATTGACAATTTTGGATGCTTTCTCATGTGCTTTCACATTACGCTGTCACAAACTATGACATAATACTTAAAAGATGAAACCACTTTTTTTATTCTTATGAAGCCCAACAATCCATGATTATTTCTTTCAAGGCACCCCCCCCCCAGCTCATTTTACAATGTTCTTAATTACTTTCCACAATACCAAACCTATTGTCATTTTCAAGAACGTAGCAATCTTTTATGGGGAATTCTGGTAGATCCTTCTTTGTGGTGGCTTCGAGAAGAGATTAAACAACCTTCCGATGATGTTGGTGTAGTGAGTCCCATCAGTGCCTGAGTATTGAGTACCACAATCTTAAGCGTTTCTGTTGAGAATATCAAATATTAAGCAGCACCATTCATTTGTTCACTTCTATGGTTTATTTTGAAAATAGTGGGATAAAATATTTCAAAAATTAATTGTGTGTGTGTGTGTGTGTGTGTGTAAATAGCTAAGAAGTGTGGTAAAAGGCAGAGTCAATTTACATCATCACTGCTAAAGGAAATTATTGCATCACATGTAAAAATGTTGAAAACAAGTCAGATGACACAGCTAGTTCTGATACTCACCAATTCGTTTCAGTTATATGATTATGTGTTGTTGTTTAGTCATTTAGTCGTGTCCGACTCTTCGTGACCCCATGGACCATAGCATGCCAGGCACTCCTGTCTTGCACTGCCTCCTGCAGTTTGGTCAGACTCATGGATCAATGCCTTGTCGTGGCGAAGGGGCTATGAGCTATGCCATGCAGGGCCACCCAAGATGGACAGGTCATAGTGGAGAGTTTTGACTAAACATGATCCACCTGGAGAAGGAACTGGCAAGCCACTCCAGTATCCCTGCCAAGAAAACTCCATGGACAAAGACAACAGGCATATGATTATATAGCTGTTGCCAAAGCCTTCAGACTCATGTCTCATCCACCTTTCTCCCTTGGTAATGTCTACTGCTGCAAAATTCAGAATACCATTATGACATCATTATGTTGCAGAGTTTTCCTCCCTCCCTCTCAGCTTTTGATGCTGATGCTTGTGGGGAGAAGAGAAAACAAGGCACTGTCAGAGTAGTGAAGCAGACTGAAACCTGCCTTAACCCAATGCTTTGTTTCTGGGGGGGACCCAGGGGTACACATACCCCTAAACATTTTGTGAATCCAAGTTTGGCCTCATTGAGAGGCAGTATTTCATTATGAGTAGGAAAATGAGAGTACCCCTAAACATATATATATATTAATATATATTAATTTCACTTTGTCAATTAAATGCACATTCAGCAGAGGCTAAGCTGAATCAAATGCAGGATAAAGCACCCATACATACCCCTATTAAGACAGCATGAATACTATACGAAAGCACCTCTCAGCAATTAAATGTATTTTTGGAGGGTTGCCATTGGTCACACATTCTCCCAGAAGCATCAGCACAAAGCAACACTCCTTTAAAGACACCTGAGAGGGTCTATGTGTCAGAAAGCCACAGCAGCATAAATTGGCTGCCCTGAAATTCTCTCTCTTTCCCAGCTCTGTTAGTGGCTGAGTTCCAAGGACATTCGTTTTCAGGAAGAGGGTCGCTTTCTCCATCAAAAACATCCAAGACAAGCTCTCTTACAGGAGAACTTGCCAACAGCAGCTGCTTCCACCCAAAGAGTCTCTCTCAGGAGAAAAGCATGTTCTCAAAACCAGCCATGCTTTGAAAAGTGCCATCACACCCCCATTGACGAGTCTCTCCTGCAAAGCGGTCTTTTTCCAGGGAGTAACACATGAAAAAAGTTCCCTCGCAGCCAGTCGCCTTTCCAAAGGGAGCAGTTGTACATTAAACCACTGAATAATTCCAGACTGAAAGATAAAATATTTAAGACTGAAATATCCTCTAACTTTTTTACAATTTCCAAGTCAGCTGCCTTCAGAGCTCACAAGATCACAAGCACTTGCCAAGTAGGATCAAGACAAAGCACACGATTATACAGAAACATGGAAAACCATGCGTGGTAAACCAGTTGAGAATTCAGAATTTAGCAAGTGCAGGAGGCAATGGAGCTGCTCAAATGTCAAGTGGGAGCAAGTTCTTCATGGCACCATGATCTAATTGGGCAATCTGACTGGCAGGATGTAGAGCACAGAATGAAAGCACAGGCGCTGCCACACTGAAACGTAAATATGAACCACTAGTGAGCAAAAATAAGGGCCCAAAAATGTCGCGAGGATTAAATAAGAGGCTCCTCAAGACGTTTCAAAACTCTAGAGGCTTCACAGAAGGTGGCATCCATGAAAGTGACCATGACCAAAATGGCATCCATGAACAGGGAATTGTGAAGAAGAGGGTACATCTGGTCCCTGGCTACAAATGATTTTTATAACATTTATAGAGTGCCTAACATTTTCTGACGGACCCGGGTGGCGCTGTGGTTAAACCACTGAGCCTAGGGCTTGCTGATCAGAAGGTTGGCGGTTCGAATCCCTGTGACGGGGTGAGCTCCCGTTGCTTGGTCCCTGCTCCTGCCAACCTAGCAGTTTGAAAGCACGTCAAAATGCAAGTAGATAAATAGGAACCGCTACAGCGGGAAGGTAAACGGCGTTTCCATGTGCTGCTCTGGTTTGCCAGAAGCGGCTTTGTCATGCTGGCCACATGACCTGGAAGCTATACGCCGGCTCCCTCGGCCAATAATGCGAGATGAGCGTGCAACCCCAGAGTCGGTCACGACTGGACCTAATGGTCAGGGGTCCTTTTACCTTTAACATTTTCTGAGCACTGTACAGATGGCAAAAGATTAGGCAGTCCCCCTGCTTCAAGGGCACCATATATTAGACACAATACAAAAACAAAAGGGAAGGTGGGGTGTAAGCACAAGAGTAGCTGCTCCATCTCTGGCCAATGGGTGAGATCAAGTTGTTTTTCACTGGAGTCAGAATATCACCGTCTCCATTGGCCCTTCCTGTCCTGGCTGATGGCAGTGGCCAGAGAGTGTAAGAGGGAGCCCGACATACTTCTAACAATAGGGAAACATGGTAATGTAACTTCATTCTTAGCTGGAACGAGCCAGAAGCATCTTATGGAAATGATCCAATTCCACATCTGCCCAGCTGTTTTACCTTCTACTTTGGGGCACTGGAGAACATGCAAACTCCATGAACAAACCTCAGAGTAGCATTCTTGCAGGTACTCCTAAGGATAGCTCATATGGGAGGAGAATGGCACTAACAGAATAGCCTTCATTGGGACTTGACATTTGCTACATGCAGATGGGGACAGCAGTCATGAAATTAAAAGATGCCTGCTTCTTGGGGGGGAACCAATGACAAACCTAGACAGCATCTTAAAAAGCAGAGACATTGGGACTTCCGGTGAGGCACTCTCACGAGTCAGGTCAGGGAATTTTGTCCGCTTATGGCTAAGGATGGGGGGGGGGGTTGCCACGGCGAAAACTGACCCTTCATAAAAGGTCTGAGAGTAAAGTTTAGACCTGAGGAAACCAAGCAGCACAAAAAAGGGGGGGGTCTCTGAGCTTCTAGCACTGAAAAGTGAAAGGAATATGAAGAGGACCCCAGCACATAGAAACAGGGCCATCCTAGCTGTGAGACCCCTCAAGGACCTGGTGAGTGGTGCCGAATTCTCCACTTTTAAAAGCCACGAGTTCCTGACCCTCAAATAAGATTTAAATTAATAACAAAAGAACTGATCAATTAAGATCAATTAAGAGTCAAAGATGTAAGAATAAGAGACTCGGAGTGGGCAGGCCTAAGATTACAACAAGGAAGAGTAGCGGCTGAAATAAATGAGTTTAATTTACCGGAGCTCTGTAACCTTCTTTTTAAGAATAATGCATGTATGCAGAAGTAAAAAAAAAGCTGAGAAGACTGAACTACGTAGTTACTGCCTTAGAGGAAAGTGGAAAGTAGAAAGCGGAGGAGGGATTTCAAACCTCCAGTGCTAACAGGAAGATATCGTATCTGAATGCGGCTCTTTTTGTTACAGAAAATGGGGAAAGGGAGGCATTTGTTGTTGTTGTTTAGTTGTTGTTGTTTAGGGAGGAATAGAACAATACAAAAAGGCAAAGGAATTCTTCCTTACATGTAATGATTCATTTCCACAGCGGTTCCCACCAGCACCACCAAGGGAGAGGAAGAAAGAGGTTGTTCTAGCCTAAACGGCCTCGGTCCAGTATACCTGAAGGAGTGTCTCCACCCCCATTGTTCTGCCCGGACACTGAGGTCCAGCGCCGAGGGCCTTCTGGCGGTTCCCTCGCTACGAGAAGCCAAGTTACAGGGAACCAGGCAGAGGGCCTTCTCGGTAGTGGCACCCACCCTGTGGAATGCCCTCCCACCAGAGGTCAAAGAGAATAACAATTACGAGACCTTTAGAAGGCATCTCAAGGCAGCCCTGTTTAGGGAAGCTTTTAATGTTTGATTTCTGTATTTTAATGTTTTGTTGGAAGCCGCCCAGAGTGGCTGGGGGAACCCGGCCAGATGGACGGGGTATAAATATATTATTATTATTATTATTATTATTATTATTATTATTATTATTATACCAGTCTGCACATATAATAATAAAGAACGTAGGTAGAATGGGAGACCTATGGAAATGCATACACAAACATTTTGCCTAAAGAGCTGAAGTGATGAGAAATGGAAGAGTCAAATTTATTAACAGACTGTGGAAATGGCTAGTATAAGATTTTGACAGCAAAAGCACAGGGTCACTCTGGGTATTAATATCGGTGGTTAATACCTGGCATGCACAGGATTTTATTATTCATTGACCCACCAATTTCTGGCCTTTCAACCTAAACAAACTCTCCATTGCTGACGGGTTTAACCCAGACCTGTAACCAGCCTTCCTTGTCAGGGGGAAGCCCATTTCAAGGTGGGGGAGTTCTATGACCTGGCTGAGGCTATTCTATTATAATTAGGACATGGTGTTCAAACAGTGGTGCTGGTAGTTTATTATGTTGTAATCATAAGTTGTGTATTCAATGTATCTTTGGATGTAAAATTAGTGCTAATTGGATTCACCAAACACTGATTTAATATTTTATTTTCACCCATCAAATAGTCTATTACCATTGCACTTAGTTGGTGTGCATCTTCCTCAAAACTAGTTGTATATTACATTTTTTTTAAAAAAAAAAGAAATTCAAGAAAAAAACAATGTAGCTAGTCTTTTGTCAAAGTAATGCAATGCTGTATGAGTGGATTTCACTTGCACAGTGGTTCCCCAATTCTCTGGGGCAGTTTCTGAGTATGTTTAGAGGGTTTGTGCAATGGTGTGTGTAGCTTCCTCATGAGTAAGCAGCTCCAAACCCCGTGCTTGGTTTTTACAGGTTGTTTTTTTTTAAAATATACATATGTACAAGACAGAGCATCAAAAAGCATGACTGTACTAATCAGATTCAGAATCTGGAAGTGCCCCCCTTCGTGATTTCCATCAGCATAACCCCCGGGGCACCCTGAAACTCCTCCGTTGGTCTCTCCTCTTCCCCCCCTCCTCTGTCAGGGTGAGGGTGTTGGTTGAGCACCCTCTCCATTAGAGCTGGTCAGTTGGGGGACCGGCGATGTGGCTCTTGGAGCCTCCTCCTCTTGGGTGCAACTCTCCCTCTGGAGCTTCCATCTCCCCAACATCCCTAAGGGGTTGCATCTCCTCCTGAGCCTCAGTCCCACATTCTGGAGGAAGCTGCCAGGTTCTAGGCGCTGGGGCTCTGGAGCGTCCGAGAGCCCTCACTTCGATCCACCAGGTTCCCTGACAGTTTGCCAGAGAGGAGATGAAGGCCAATTACCATTGGGCAAGCGGAATTCTGTTCTGTTTGTGCAAAGACAATGTTGGATACAGTCCTACTTCTTTTTCTTGAATTGTTGCTTCACATACACAATATTGTTGCCTTTTTAAATTTACTCTTTTAATTGTCTTTAAGCATATATTAAATCATTTTTCATTTGGCTATTGATTTATTCTGCAAATCTCATGCTTTACAAATAATACTGTATAGGTATTTTTGCTTGGCTTGGAGTTAAAAGTATCTCAATTGATCCCACATTTATTTGGTCTTAAAGCCTGTCCTATCAGAGCTGGAGAAATTCTATTTCTTAAAAGAGAAAAATAACAACCCAGTAAGACTATATACTGATATTTTTAAATGAAAATAATGTCCTTATGGACAGACAAGGCTCTCCATAAAGGTAAAGGTAGATGACATAATATGCAAGCCTCTTGAAATGTGTACCCTTTTTTAAATAAAAAGGTGATTGCAGAGTCCGGGTTCACCAAAGAATAACACGCTAGCGTGACATCTGCCATTTACATATGATGAAATAAGCAAAGGCTACTCAACCATGAATAAGGCCAAACTGTTCACTGCTTCTTCTTTCCATGCACAGCCTCAAATTAGTCAACTCGGGCTGAGAAGAGTCCCCCCCCCACCTTTCTTTTTTAATTTTCCAGGCGAATAGAAAATTCTGGCCAGAAATCCTCTTGCTCTTTCTGGCCATAACAGGAAGTTGTAAAATGCACATGGTGCTGGAGGAATATCAGAGTACAAGGGATTTACCCTGACTAATACCATGTGACTCCACACACACACACACACACCCCGCTCTGCTGATCTGGATTATGTCAGTGAGGATGAAAAGACTAGTCACAAAGGTATTTCGGTGAGTACCCATAAAGTATCACAGAGCAATTTTGCAGCTGTTGGAGTCAGATCCTCTTTGTTTACACCAGAAAGGTAAAACCGGCAAGGGAAGAAGTCGGTCTCCAAAATGGGGGAGGAGCCGCGTGTGTACTTATTGCCAATTCAATACAGACTGGGGTTCACGAGTGTAATGAGTCTAGACTCTTAGTTCACTCTCTTGGGAGACATTCTGATCAAAGGCAAAACTGTTTGGCACAATTTTCTGCCTGGTTTCAGTGGTACTTTCAAAACAAACAAAGAATCAGAATCAGACTACATATACATATATCTATAGCTAGCTAGATATAGATGTATAATGTTACAGTGGATGCCTGAAATTTGATGAACGCCCACACTCCCATGTGTATGTTGACGGTCCCAAGCAAATTTGGTGAATGTCTGGAAACTTACAGTGGAGAAAGCTAACACTGCCTGAGCGTGAGTGTGATAGATCACTGTTCAAAGAGTGTTGAAAGAGATGCATCAAGCATTCACAAGACGCATCTAAGATTGTTAGCATTCACATGTGAAGGTCAATATGCAACATATTTCGGGGCATCTAAAAGCATGTTTCCAAGCACACATAACCTGGGAGTCAGTTCCATTGAAAGTAGTGGGACGTACTATGTATTAAAGGAGATAAAATGTTACTTCTAAGGTTACACAAGTGTCCAGAGCAGCTTTCTCTCAGATTGTGGCAGTCGACTGAGTTGCATGGCATTTCACATTGTGGACATGAACCTCAGTTGTTGTTGCTGTTGCTGTTGTTGTTGTTATCATTTATTAAATTAGTACACCTCCCTATACCCACAGGTCTCGGGGCAGTTACAACATAATATAAAACTAACAATACAAAAACACAAAATACAGCTATCACAACATCCTGTGGCTAAGAAGTCCACTTTAATCATTCCACACTCGCTCCTGGTCAGATTCTTTGGGTAACCTTGAGTTCTAAGATTATGAGAGAGGGAGAACATTGCAACAACTCCATTAATGGAATTCAGTAAGTCCCCTTTGGTGAAGTAAGCTCCTTCGCAGCTGCCACTGCCTCTGCCACTCAAGACAATCGCCAGGTCCTCCTCCTCATTGAGCTTGGCAGCGGCAGCAGCAGCAACAGCGGGAGAAATAGGGACATTCTGAGATCAAATCAGAAGCCGGGATGGCTTTCTTAATTCCGGGACTGTCCCTGGCAAATAGGGACACTTGGAGGGTATGGAGCAGGGCAGTAACTGCAGCAAGGCCTCTGTTGAGGCCTATTTCCTCCCTGGACACAGCAAACCCCAGGTGCCAGAGAGGCTGGGTAGCAATGAGCTATCAAATAGCTTAGATGCATGACTCATATCTACCAGAAGCCATGTGTTTAGTATTGTGGGCCCAATTTTATGGCCTATGGAACTTCTGGTGCCTACTGAATACTATTTTTTTATTCCAACAGGCATTTCAATTGAAGTGTGGATATATAGTTTTAACTGATTTTTATATACTTTTTGTAAACCGCATAGAGATTATTGTAGTTTAGTGGTATATAAATTGTTTAAATACATAAATAAACAATCTAGAGGTGTAAGCATTACCTTGACCAGAAAATAATCATCAAATTTATTGATGGGAAGGGAAATGATGACAGAGGAACCATTCTGGGTGCAACACAAAACAAGCTGTACAGACATCACACCAACCCAGATGATGCTTGATGACTCTCCAGATCAGGCATCCCCAAACTGCGGCCCTCCAGATGTTTTGGCCTACAACTCCCATGATCCCTAGCTAACAGGACCAGTGGTCAGGGATGATGGGAATTGTAGTACAAAACATCTGGAGGGCCAAAGTTTGGGGATGCCTGCTCCAGATGTGTTCTCCAAAGTTCTCCCTGCATCCCAACACACAGACTCCCTAACCTGTTTGAATCTTCATTTTCATTCACCGTGGATCTGTTTGTAGCACATTTTCCTACTTTCTTTATTAAATAAAATGTTGTCTTGTTTTAATTTAATGGGTATGCTTTCCCCCACAGACTTCATACTCTGTAACCTAAGCTCACTGGAGCTTTGTCATAAGTCACAGCCCCTATCCACGTAAATCTTAAATTCACCACTTTCCCCTCAAGAAATAGCTCAGTGGTCACTAAAACAAACTTATCAGTTAGATTCAGGATTGTGTTCCATGGGAGTCCACAATGTAATCCTTACAAATCATCGGCTTCCTCGGAGAACATAAATTCTGCTTACCATAGTAGTATATTCAAATTTCAGGCCAACTGTTTGTCATCAGATTAGAATGTGATGACATAAAAAAAAAGATGGGAGGCCGAAGCCGCTCAGCAGCTCTAAATTCATCATGACAGCCTGCAGGAAAGAAAGACACCACACCAAATACTGTTCATTAAAAAAAAAAAAAAAAGACTTTCCACTTCATCTTGCCAAAACCAAAGTCATGATTGCAGCTGTACCTTCAATGGACTGCAGTGCCTTTGCAAACAGGCTCACCTGTGCATTTCTTGACTCCAGCCAGACAGAATTTATAAGCTGGGAGGTGAGTTAATGTACTGTCACTATTTCTCAGTAATATTTTGAAACTACTTTAATCATTGTCATCATGTTTATAATTGGTCTTGTTTGCAAGGATTTCAGGACCACAGAAGCACACATTGACTCGTGAGAAGAGTAAATATGGCAACAATCCTGATAACCTTTTAAAACATGGGAAAGGTTGCATATATCCAGTGGTCTCCCTCTTCTGTCTCTCTATGTTATGAAAGTTGTTGACCAAAGAGGGCATGGGGCTGGGTTGAAGGATAAGAGCCAAAACGTCATCTACAGTAGCAAACTAGACTGTTAGCTTGCTAGATCATGAACCAATTTCACTCCTAGAAAAGAATAATGTTTCTAATCATCAGTGATTGTAATTAGCTTTTGTTAACTGTACGTTAACTGAGGGAGAAATTATCTGTGTGATAAGCAGTCTGTGACTAGAAGAATCTTTTAAGATGGCAACATCATGTTCCAAAGAAGCATTCTTCAACCTGGTGCCCTCCTAGTGCCAGCTCCCATCAGCCCTAACAAGGGTAAGCAATAATCAAAGATGATGTAAGGTGTAGTCCAGCAACGTATGGAGGGACGCATGATGGTAAAGGTGATGATACTCATACAGGTAGATGCAAGGATATGCCAGGATGTACTGTACTAAAAGAAGCTCAGAAATGCAAAATCTAGGAATAATAATAATAATAATAATAATAATAATAATAATAATAATTTATTTATACCCATACCCCGCCCATCTGGCTGGGTCTCCCCAGCCACTCTGGGCAGCTTCCAACAGAAGAATAAAACACAACAATCTATTAAACATTAAAAGCCTCCCTGAACAGGGCTGCCTTCAGATGTCTTCTAAAAGTCTGGTAGTTGTTTTCCTTTTTGACATCTGTTGGGAGGGCGTTCCACAGGGCAGGCGCCACCACCAAGAAGGCCCTCTCTCCCCTAAATAAACTCAGTGCCTCCTCTGAGGCATTTTGTGTTCTGCCAATGTTTGAAAGTACCATGTTTGTTCCTGAAATATTCTATATGCCTTCCTGGAGGAAACAGCTTCATAATACAACCTTCCTCAAATCTGTGATCATCCTTTGCTGTTTTGAAGAAGAGTGCCAAGGGGACAACATGAATATCATTAGTAAGGATGAATCAAAATATCCCAACTGCCATGAGATCTGTTTGAGCATGGACAAATACAATGTTGACATGTAGTATTAAAGATTGCATCTCAAAACCCACAGCAATAACAAAAAACCAGGCCAGGGCTGCTGCCACTTTTTTTTATAGATGATGGTTTTTTTCCAAAAGCACCCCCTACTTGAAATTCAGCCTGAAGTCTAAGTTAAAGTCAAAGCCCTAGTCAGTTAACTGGGCTATAACATGTGAAGAATTGATTTTCTTATTTTCAGCTGTCAGGCCTGCTACAAAGAATGAGTTTTAATTCTGGGGATGTTATTAAAACTCCTTGCTTAACCGGCAGAAAAATGGAACTGCTAGAAGAGCAATAGCGGGACTGCTGTCGGATTGAATGACACCTGTCAGAGTATGATGAATGACCCTCTCTGCCCCACAATCCCATTCTCTGTCAGTCAGGTGAGGGCCATTAATCTTCATCGAGGGCCTGTCACACCAGGCAGCCATGACGCCAAAAAAGTCTTCGCCTGTTTGCCACCAAGACACATGTAACAATATGATGCTCTCATTGTCAGAGCGATGCTGAATTTACATAATTTATTATGACTTTCCTCCCCCGCGCCCACCCACCCCAAAACACCATCCTCCTCCAGCACCACCCTTTCTCCTGCCAAGGCGAGTTGGGGATAGATGTGATTAGACAGATGGAGGCTGGGCCCAGGCTGCCAGCCACCAAACCCCCTGCAGTGCTTGATGAGGAGCAGAGCATCTATACAAACCAATCAAAAAGCTGGCAGTTCAATTACAGAGTAATAAAGGGACATTCATCATTCAATTAGGCACCTGTCATGGTTTCACAAAAGGGAAAACTTCTAACCTGAGACTCCAGGGAGAAGATGCTAGAATCAGAAAGCAGGGAAACAAATGGAGGGAGAAAAGTGTAGGGAGAGGGGAGAGACAAAGTCAATTACTAGCCAAACAGACAAAAGGAAACAAAAAAGCCGGGCGAGTTATCTTCAAGCCAAAAATTTAGGGAAAGTAGATGAAAACCACAGTGCTCTGTGAGATACGATTTTTTTTCCTTTTCATTTGCAGCCTGAGGTGAGAACTGAGTGCAACCACAAAGACTGACGTGCTGGGGAAGGGAATTGAACTCTGCCTCTAAACCCTAAAATGCTGCTGATAACAGTTCATATGTGCAGCTTATTAAATTGCTAACAATTATTGAGAATGGGGGTGGGGGTGGTCTTCATACCAAGAGCATAGCTGCCAAGTCTCCCGTTTTCCCCGGGAAATCCCCATTTTTCCAGCTGTTCCTAGCTGAAAAAACGGGTTTTTTTGTTTTTCCCCGGTTTATTCTGGTGCGGCGGCCATTTTGGAACTGGGCGGAGCATGCTCAGAAGTGACTTTTGATGCTGCTCTGCCCAGTTCCAAAATGGCTGCAGTGCGACTTTTGGCGCGGTGGCCATTTTGGAACTGGGCAAAGCAGCATCAAAAGTCACTTCTGAGCATGCTCCGCCCAGTTCCAAAATGGCGGCAGCGCTACTTCCGGTCTGCTATTTCCGGCCCGGTCCCTTATTTCTCTGACAGCAACTTGGCAGGTATGACCAAGAGTTACATTAATTCATAAATCAGGTTTTAGGGATCACATTCCATTGAGCCCAAAGGCAGAAGTGGTTGGACTCATAGATGTGTCTCTTATCTTTGGACAGTAGACTACATCCTAACCACACAGAGACAAACACATCTTTCCATCCTCCATCAGAGCAAGTAAGAAGCTTCATCAGAGTTCAAGGATGCATTTCAGCCAGGAAAAGTGCTCAGAGAGAAGATAGAGCAGGGCTGGTGAAGCAATATAGAGAGCATGGCTAGGGAGAGTCCCAAAGGCCAAACGAAAATGCTTGAGGCCCTTGGCCTGAGGTTCTGTACCCAGCAAGCATAAATGCACACTTAGACACAACTATCAACATTAGCAAGTACATGTATGTCAACTAGCAAAGAACTGGTTGTCACAGGGAAATCTAAAGAGGATACTGATAGTTATGAAACACTGTGTTTATTACCTTATTGATAGGGTTGTCAAACCCGCAGGGCCAACCCGAATACTCCAGGTTTGACTGGCAGTTGCCAGATGGTAGATGGAGAGCTTGACTCTCTAGGCGAGTGAGGGGGCCTTCTTTATTGTATTAGGAAGATGGTGTAGACACCTTGCAAGCTTCAGCCCAGCATGAGCCAGCTGCACATTCTTGCATACACTCTCTGAGGTGTCTTGTCCTCTTCTCCTCCTTCCTCCCCTTTCCCAATTAACCACCATCTCCAGGGTTCAATAGTGAGAGGGAGCACAGAGGATGACAACCAAATGGGTTGGGCAAAAGAGGAGCAGAATGTTACGAGCAGGCAAGTGGGCCTGGCCTGTTTGCTAGACTTTGTTTTTTATTTGAATGACATGCTCTCAGCGGCACTGGTTCACACTGTGGCCTGCCCCCGTGACATCACCACCCTGCTGGGACATCACCAGGGGCACCCCTAGGTCTCAGGTTTGGTCCCTGAAGTCTCTGGGTCTGAGATGTTGTTGACCTGACAACCCAATTTATTGAGGTGTCAGTATCATAGTGTTATCTTTGGATGACAACCACAACCTACATATTTCTGTGAACTAGCCATAAAAGGTAAAGGGACCCCTGACCATTAGGTCCAGTCGTGACCGACTCTGGGGTTGCAGTGCTCACCTCGTGTTATTGGCCAAGGGAGCCTGTGTACAACTTCCAGGTCATGTGGCCAGCATGACAAAGCCGCTTCTGGTGAACCAGAGCAGCGCACGGAAACGCCGTTTACCTTCCCTCTGTAGTGGTACCTATTTATCTACTTGCACTTTGATGTGCTTTCGAACTGCTAGGTTGGCAGGAGCTGGGACCAAGCAACGGGAGCTCACCCCGTTGCGGGGATTCGAACCGCTGACCTTCTGATCGGCAAGCCCTAGGCTCTGTGGTTTAACCCACATCACCACCCGCGTTCCTAGCCATATATGACTTTAATTTCCTTCCCAGGAATCTCTGCATCATTTCCATCTACCTTCAGGAGTCTCTACATCAATATGGCTAGAGACACCAGGGCATGTATGATAATGGGATGGCTATATAATCTACACATGGGAGGAATGCCAGCCAGTGCATCCCATCTTTTTGTTCTAGTATTAGGATTTTGTCCACTAGTGTTGTCAGTGTGTTTTGGATTATTTTAATTTTTTTTCAATGTAACTCTTTGAAAATAGCAACGTTAACCTTAGATTTTGTGAATAGCAAAGGTCAGGTTGGCCTGATAATGTGACATTGAATACAAGAATAATTTAGTCACTGAAAGGTTAAAGAATTCACGAGCAACTTAATAGTTATTCAGCTTCCTTGTCAGGGTTGGGCAAATTATGAACATATTAAACTGCCTTACACTGAGTCAGACCACTGGGTCCTCTAGTTTAGTGGCTTCATGTGGTCTCAAGCAAAGGCCTCTCTAAGTCTTGTTATTTCATGTTTTCTAAGTGGAGATGCCAAGGGTTGGACTTCAGACCTCCTGCACAAAAGCCTTGTGTTTCACTACTAACCTTAAGCTCTTTCGTAGCTTGTTAAGAGCTACCACAGGGGCCAAAACTTGAGTAAGGAGCCCACAGCTAATTCTAGAATCTTCAATTCTCAGTATAGTACTTCACATCTATAATTTTATGTCTGTTCCCCTTCTTCAGCTACATCACTTCACCTGCCTGAATGGGAGAGATAAAGATGTATTCATTTTTATTTATTCAGCAAAATTGAAAAAGCATTTAAAAAAAACCTATAAGCAGTTTACACAAAATAGTATATTTATTTTGTGTAAACCTGTTCCCAAGATGTTTTTACTATTATTACTATGAACCAGTGTATACATTTTGTTAAATGAAGAATAAACTTCAAGCAGAAGTGAAGGAGAAGGTAAAAGGTAAAATCTGGGATTCAACAATGGGAACAATGCTGGAACACAGAAGTTGGTACCTGCCTGCCCATTCATTCATAGATCATCTTTCTCGCTACATTCCCATAAACATTGCCATTTGGTGGGCATCTTTATTGGTGATTTCTATGTAAATAATTAATACACAATTTAATTTTATCTATTCTCTGTTTTGTTGGGTTGTTTTTGCAGTGACCAGTATGGGAGGCCAAATGGTAGTGTTTTGAACATAACCATCAATCAAGTGAGAACTTCATTTGCATTTATTAAGACTCAGCAGTGAAATTGTTTTCATGAGGGTGCCTGTATTACAAAGAGGTCAAAAACAAATCCCGCCTCACCAGCTGTGCTTTCTAACCTGCTGAGATGACCACAATCTCTAGGATTGCTAGCTCCAAAATCCACTGGATTGATAACTAAAGAGAACTTCAAACACGGAGTTGGCAAGTTGACAATAGCACATCAAAAATGTCATTAAAATGTGGTGGTTTCATTCTGTTGCTTTGTAAACATTTATATCACATGGAGAGCTACTGAGTTTGGTGTGTGTGCCCCTCCCTGGGTGTGCACAGCTCTCTGTGGAAGGGAGGGGAGAAACCATTGGAGTTCTAGATCATGATACAGTGGTACCTCGGGTTACAAATGCTTCAGGTTACAAACTAGAAATAGTACCTCAGGTTAAGAACTTTGCTTCAGGATGAGAACAGAAATTGTGCTCTAGCGGCATGACAGCAGCAGGAGGCCCCATTAGCTAAAGTGGTGCTTCAGGTTAAGAACAGTTTCAGGTTAAGAAGGGACCTCCGGAAGGAATTAAGTAATTAACCAGAGGTACCACTGTATAAGGGGACCCAGGTGGTGCTGTGGTTAAACCACTGAACCTAGGGCTTGCTGATCAGAAGGTCGGCGGTTCGAATCCCTGTGACGGGGTGAGCTCCCGTTGCTTGGTCCCAGCTCCTGCCAACCTAGCAGTTCGAAAGCACGTCAAAGTGCAAGTAGATAAATAGGTACCGCTACAGCGGGAAGGTAAACGGCGTTTCCATGTGCTGCTCTGGTTTGCCAGAAGCGGCTTTGTCATGCTGGCCACATGACCTGGAAGCTATACGCCGGCTCCCTCGGCCAATAATGCGAGATGAGCGCGCAACCCCAGAGTCGGTCACGACTGGACCTAATGGTCAGGGGTCGCTTTACCTTTACCTTTTACCACTGTATAAACTTTTCTTGGCCATTATGAGGCTAAAGAAACATTTTAGAAAAAACGATTAAAAACTGAGATTCATGGATTTGCACACCTGAGTTTTATGGAACACAAGCTAACTCACCACCATTCATAGATTGGCTTATAAATCGTGTCCTCCATCATAGAGTGTTGGGGTGAGATCACCTAAACTGCCTCCCTGTTGTGGGGCGGGACCCATTTGGATAGCCACAACACCCCATTGGACGCCCCTCAGTTGCTGGGGCAGAAATTTGGCTTTTGGGGAAGGTTATTGGCTACCGAGGGGGCTATTTAAGTGGCTGCACGTTATGTGGAGCTTCCTCTTTGTTGTGACATGCATCGGATCTCCCTCCCTCCCTATATTCAGGGTTGTTTGTCTGGCCTTGCTATGCTTGTCTAGGGGTCGTCTGTGTTGGAGCAGGAGCCCAGTAGGAATTTTGCCATTTGGCTGATTGGCTGGTGCCATTTGGTTTCTGCCTACCGTGTAGCAAATCGTCACAACTTTGTAAGGTTGGCGGTTCATTGGTTCAGTGTTTTGCAGAGGGGAAGTGGTTGGCTGTGCCTGCCCCCCCCCCCCGTTGATGCTGCTAGGGAATTCCGTTAAAGGAATCCAGGGACTCGCCTTGCTTTCGTCCGAACCCTGTCACGGGGCTAGGGCCACGCCAAAGTCTCTGGGAGCATCTGGGGTGAGCTGGGAGACTGAAGCCAGCTTCGGGCTCCCCCAGAATGTTTTCCCATACTGACTTCTGGTGGAGCCCAGTTGTCAATGCTGCCCTGCTGAGATCAGGTGCAGCTAGTCGGGAACCATTGCCTAAGCAACCACTCACATGCTGTGATCAATAAAGTTGTGACCAAATCATTGCCAAAAACCTTAAACTAAAATTCTGTGTCAATTGTGTATTTATTTCGGGGGTGGTTTTGGGGATCTTCACATGCAAAGTATAAGTTTGCTCAACAAAGCTTTAGACATAAGTTTGCTCAACAAAGCTTTACACATAAGTATTTGGCCAACTCTTTAAACGACTAATTTTACACTACAGCATTTCTGTATTTGGCTATTCATAGAAGGCATTGGCATTTATTATGTATTATACTCCTTACCAGAGATTGTGTCCTCCCTCAAAGAGGGCACGTGTTGCAGTGCAACCTGCCAACCAAACCCTGTGTTGTGGGTGGGTACGATTGGATAGCCACAACACCCTATTGGTAGGTCCCTCGATGCTGGGTTGAATCAGGCCAATGGGACGCTAGCCAAACCAATCAAAGGACCTATATATGCCCATGCACATGACCCAGAGCTTCCTCTTTTTGTCAGTGCATCGGAACACCTGCCCACCTCTCCCTACTTTTAGGGTTTGCGCGCTTGACCTTGCTATGCTGTCGTGTGTCGTCTGTCGTTGGGACAGGGGCACGGCAGGAATTTCCCCCACTTGGCTGATTGGCTGGTGCCACTTGGGTTTCGCCTGCCGCGTAGCAAATCGTCACAACTTGTAAGGTTGCGGATAGGCTCTGGTTCAGGTCTCACCATCCCTATGTGAAGGGTATTCTGTTAAAGGAATCCAGGGACTCTATGGTTTGGTCAACCCTGAGAGGGGTTGTGCCTGTGCCTGAGTCCAGGGGGACATCTGGGTGGTGGACATAGCATGTCCCTGGCTTTCCACCTATCCAGGTGTTCACCCTTAGCTGACCTATGCTGGAGCTCTGGGTCAGCGCTACCTGCAAGGGTGCAGGGAGCTAGTCGAATCAGAGCCTATGCAACCACTCACTTGCTGTAATCAAGAAAGTTGTGGCCTAAATTCTGCCAAAAACCAAACCAAAATTTGAGTCTTTTCTGAAGTTATTTAAGGGGGGAGGTTCAAAGGTCTAAACACACAAATAGCAAATTCTACACCAGGGTGCCGAAGACTTTAACTAAATGACATTCATTGCCACGGCTCTCTCCCCTGATTTTTCACGCCTCCTTTCCAGTTTGTAATGAGATTCTGATACAAATGCAACAATGAGGTTAATAATCCTTACTTATCTCCTGCAAAGGCGTGCTGTGAAAAACATAGCCCTGTGTATTGCTACTGCTACACAGTTCTGAAAAAGTCATCCTAAACTATTCTTCCGGCTTAAACAGTTAAGGAGATTTCTTTGTTAAGGCTGCTGTAAATTCAGTTCCCACCATCCTTCAAAAAGAAAAGAAAAGGGGGGGGAGGGAGGAAGGAGAAGCCAATAATATTAACAAAGGAAAGCACAATACACTATTGAACTAGAGAGCCACAATCTTCAAAATGTCTCAGGGCTTGTCCAGATGGCAGCCTCCTGCACTCCCAGCTGGGCACTGTCATGCTTAACTGGGATTATGGGAATCAACCAAGGGAAAGGCCAGTCGCTTGTCTTGCTTTGGACAACCCTGTGCTAAGCATGCTGTCCTTGTCCCAGTGCCAGCCTTAGACATTTCTGCACCTACCACCAAAAGCAAAATATTACCCGCCCCCAGTCACTCACCTGTTTTATTAATAAAGATATTATGGAGGCTTCAGGAGAGACAATGCAGCCCATTCTAAAATCTGCTGTCTAAAGCTTCACCTCACTTCATGGTACAGCTGCCTTGCCTTGTGTTGACCTCTTCCCAGGGCCATCTTAAGCATATCGGGAGCCCGGGCACCGTGGTGCGATGATCGCTCCAGCGCCCCTCCCCTCCCCATTTCTCACCGCGGCTGTCTGGCGGGCGCAGCGCCGCTGCAGCAGGCACAGCCGCACGGCGGCGCCCTGGTGCCCTGCGCCACCCAGGTTTGCCTTAGAGCCGGCCCTGCCTCTTCCCTTACCAATCAGCATATGAACTGTGGGAACTGCAAAATATCAGAAGAGTGTGCACAGTGGTCACTCTTGACTGGTTGGCAGCTAAATCTATGGATAGATGTATTATATAGGCTGGAAGAAGAGTCTGACATGACTAGACTAGACTCACGAAGAGTCGGACACGACTAGACGACTAAACAACAACATAGGCTGGATGGTTTGGAGACATGTTTATTTTTGACTCCAAAGTCCAGCCCTCCCCACCATGCAAAGATGTGTAGCTGCACAACTACAGAAACATATTCAAGTAATTCCAGGTGTGGAAGTGAGATATTTTACCTTTTCCTATTCAGTTGTACTCAATACAAAACATTACACTACCTCACGTGGGCTACCCCTAAACAGGAAGCCTTTTCCAGCCATTTATCCACTGGGGGCCTTTATGTATGATGGAACACTTAACCAAGTTAGGAGCCACGTTACCTAGTGTGGTTGCACGCTGTGCACAATTCCTGATTGTGTCTACAAACAAAGAAGAGGGCTTTACAAACCAAAGGAATCTCATGTACACAGAAATTCGATGTACCAGGAACATTATTTTAAAATATTATTATGGAAATTATTTGAGAAATTACAGCACATTCCTATACATGTCTATTCAGTGAATGAATATTCAGTGGTGCTCCTCATGAATATTCATCAGCATTTTAGTGTGATGTTCCCCTAACAGACTCATTTGATGCAAACTTCCTCAGTATATACATTTTTGCAAAGCAATTCCACCTAATGCAATGTAATGCATTTTTGCTTGTTATTTCATATTATATACTGTACACCAGGGGTAGGCAACCTAAGGCCTGTGGGCCGAATGCTGCCCAATCACCTTCTCAATCCAGCCCACGGATGGTCCGGGAATCAGCGTGTTTTTACATGAGTAGAATGTGTCCTTTTATTTAAAATGCATCTCTGGGTTATTTGTGGGGCCTGCCTGGTGTTTTTACATGAGTAGAATGTGTCCTTTTATTTAAAATGCATCTCTGGGTTATTTGTGGGGCCTGCCTGGTGTTTTTACATGAGTAGAATGTGTCCTTTTATTTAAAATGCATCTCTGGGTTATTTGTGGGGCCTGCCTGGTGTTTTTACAAGAGTAGAATGTGTCCTTTTATTTAAAATGCATCTCTGGGTTATTTGTGGGGCATAGGAATTCATTCATTATTATTTTTTTCAAAATATAGTCTGGCCCACCGTATAGTCTGAGGGACGGTGGACCAGCCCACAGCTGAAAAAGGTTGCTGACCCCTGCTGTACACCAATATATGCATGAGATCTATGGATCAGTGGTATACAAATTTAACAATAATGGTAAAAATGTGCATGTCTATGTACACTTCTACCCCAGCACATGCATTATTGTACACAGTACTTTGGTGAAGAACTGCAATGCTCAATCTTGACAATTTTACGTTTCAAAAGGTGGCTCTGTTTTCAGTTCATATATTGCTTTAGATAGTGTGAATTAGGTAGGTGTACTTTTAAACGCAGTCTAATCGAATTTCTCCCCTACCCCTAGAGGAAAGTAAGATAGCTTCATTTCAAAGTAGGCTAAACTCAGTTTCAGGGTTGCTTTTGTAAAAGTAGCACCAACATGTTTATTGAATGTGGAAAGCATGCATTTTGCTTCTGCAGTCCTTTTGTCTTTGATGAGTACTTGTTAGGACACTGCAAATACCAATAATACCCTTTAATCCAAGAGGGATGCTAGTGAGACCTTGTAAATATACAAATTCAGAATATATCACATGCTTAAGAAAAACAGGAACACAATAAAGGATGGGAAATGCAAGCTGGGTGAATAATTGATGTGCTGGTGGCCTGTGGTTGCGTATCATTAATATTATCCCATCAGAACTTCGGGTCTTGGGTTGTGACAATTTGCGATCCAAGCTATAATTCCTTCCACCTAGCACCTTTTGGAGCTTTTCTTTTTAATTCCCCTCCCACTAATCATAAGTCCCTAACCATGACAGCAAGCCTTAGTAAATAATATATCAAGATAAATGATAATTGTTCTGCCTTAAATGTCTCCTAATGAGCACCATAAATTAAAAATTAATATTGCAAAGACTGTATGAATAGCATCAGTGCTATAAACAGACCAGCAGGGATCGAGAATGCAAATGAAAGTGAACCACCTCCCTTATCCTCTCCCTCACGGTAACTGAAAAATCCTAGAGCCAGCAAATTGTTAGGCATTAGAGCTAATAAACAAGTTTAATGTAGTTGTATAACAAGCAATTCGTCCTTATATTTTATTCCAGGTTTGGCAGTTTTTCGTTGTTTTATGGTCCCTCCAGAATTATTGTTTCTCTCATTAGGAACAATGAACTAATTTTAAATTAAAACATTGTCTTGGGTCCAAAATTAGCAAATGAATCAGTTTAGTGCTGCTTCTTGCGACGATCGTGAATGCACACTTCTACCCACTGAGCTACCCATTCATTTCAATGGAAAGAGAGCTGATCCAAATGTTCATGCAGATTAATTTTCTCCACTGAAATGAATGGAGATGTCCTTTCTGGATAGAGAATGTATCTCTGTTCACCAAGCAGTGAGCACCAAAAACCCCACACGTCTGTTCTGCTCTCCCCCTCCCAACCTATACCTTTACCTCCCTACCCATGGGTACAAGGAATGGTGCCTTAGGAAACAGGGTTATGAATTGAGCACCTACACCAAGAGAAGTACGTAGGGTTAATCTGTTAATCCCAGGTGTTCAACTGGAAGAAGGGATTGAATTTTACAGTCAGAATCATTACTTTATTCCATTACCCTTGTTTTTGTTTCTTTGGTTAGTTTTTCTTCAGTCACAGCATTTTGATGGAACAGTGCATGTATAAGTAGGAAATATACTGGAAGGAAGACATCATTGCCTTTAAAATAATTAGCAGGACAATGAGACCATGAAGTGATAAAACCGAATATCCTGGCTTTTGGTGGTGAATGCTTTTAAATTATACAAAAGTTCACATCCTTTAGGCTTGCTTGTGCAAAAACTGAACCCAACAGCAGGCAAAACTGAAACTTCAGTGATCAAAGAACGGTCTGATACAACACAATTTTGAATTTTCTATTTTTCCCCATGCTGAATTGTAAAGACAGATGTCACAAAACCTACATAGTGTTTCTATTTTTTACATATAAAAAAATCACCCACAGGCTGCATCAAGTTGTTCATAAACTAAGCTGTTCTTAAACCAAGGTACCACTGTAGTTCCCTCTCTTTTTAAAGTAGCTTTCGTTTCTTGCCTGGGAACATAAAAACTATTGTACAGAATCCCAGCAGCCATTAATTGGCTTTATACCATAGAGAGTAACCAAGCTATACGGTGATGTACTCCAGCTGAAAATTTGGCCAGGCATTTCCACGTTCCATCCTTCCATTAAGAGAGAGAAATCCATTGTTGCCTGAAATGACAAACTTCAGCTTTGCCCTCTGTAACCTAACAGCAACGCCTTCTTTAGCCACCTATGGCATTGCATTATCACCCCTCAAGTCTGGCCTGCTCTATGATAGAGACACCTGCTAACTAGGAAATGAGCTGAGACAACCACCTTGTTTCACATAGGCCATTGAACAGCTGTCACATGGTAACAACTTCCAGGCATGGCTGACCTGTAACAAACCCTAACCTGTGACCTAGAGGTGAAAGGGTCTGGATCCAATTACCAGTCCCTGGAGTGACCCAGGCGGTCCCCCTATGACCAAATCTCTAAGGCAAAAAAACTAAAACGATGTCCCGCCTTTCAGGCTGCTTTTAAGTGTTATATATGCCACTGAAAAAGAAAAGCTATTAACACAGAAAATTTTATTACTCGCATAATTATTTCAGAAAAACCCAGGCCTAGGTTGCCACAGTAAATTCCTCTTTGCCATTTGCTATCTGGTCTACGTGCGTGGCAAAAAGAAGAGGCGGGGGAACAAACATCCTTCACTTCTTCATTAGTTCTTCGGCACAACTAACGTTCAAAAAGAACGATTGATTGCAGCAGAGCGACGAAAATCTGTAGGTAAAAAATAATTCTCCCTTAAATATTATTAATACAAATATAAATTATTTATAAAGCAGCCTAAGAGGCAAAAGCTGTGGTGACAAAATGACCAGTAAATCGGAAAGTTCCCTGTTTGACTTTCGCTTCTGTTATGAACTTGCTAGCGCTACTATCTCTCCACTGAAATGAATGGAGATGCCCTTTCTGGAAAGAGAATCAGACAGGCAACATCCAGTGCTTTTTTTCTTTAAAAAATGTTTTGACTCAAGAAAATCACCATTTTATAGTTCAAATTGAGAAAAATAAACGCACTAAATGGACAAAAGTACAAAGATGCACAAAATGTTTAGGGGTATGCGTGCCCCTGCACCCCCCCAAAAAAAGCACTGGCAACATCTATCTATGTTTTTCTCAGTGCCTTTTGAAGACCTTTCTCTTCCAACAAGCATTTTAAGTGAAAATCTTTTGTCCTAGCCTTTATTTGCATCGGACTAGAAATTGCATTCACATATGCTCTTATGGCTGTGCTTTTATTGATAATTGATTCGGGATGTTTCAGGAGAAGTGAAATACAGTGGTACCTCGGTTTGTGAACAGTTCCCAAACAACTCAGAACCCAAACGCTGCAAACCTGGAAGTAGATGTTCCGGTTTTCGAAGTTTGCCCCAGAAGCCGAACATGCTCCCGAGCTTCGCTTTTTTACTGTTGCACAGCAAATTTCAGTCCCCCCCCCCTTGTAATTAAGCCTTTTTTCTTCCCACGTCTGCCCTTGTGCCACTCATCGGACTCCCCACCACTGTAATTAAAGCCTTCCATTTCTGATTGCAGTGTTCTGATATTTAGCACT
The DNA here is from genome assembly GCF_965207765.1 of Zootoca vivipara. Classification (NCBI taxonomy): domain Eukaryota; kingdom Metazoa; phylum Chordata; class Lepidosauria; order Squamata; family Lacertidae; genus Zootoca; species Zootoca vivipara. The sequence goes on along the minus strand of NC_142586.1, from coordinate 6,634,940 downwards.
TTCATTTTTTCCCCTATTTTGGGGGTTTTGTGGCTTTTTTGTTTTTATGACTGTGACTTGTTTTTTGTTTTATGATTGATTGATTGATTGATTGATTGTGTGACTGCGGAAATGGATAATGCCCCCCCCCATCCAAACAATGACTATCATCAGTGCAAGTAAGGAAAAAAATTCAATTTTAATTTTTATCATCTACAATACTGTCTTATTTATTTTATAGTTCTGATAATTGATTATTGCTTTCATTTTTTGGATCAATGGTCTTGCTAGATAGTAAAATTCATGTTAAATTGCTGCTTTAGGGGTTGTTTTTAAAAGTCAGGAACGGATTAATCCGTTTTGCATTGCTTTCTATGGGAAAGCGCGGCTCGGTTTTGGAATGGTTTGGTTTTGGAACAGACTTCCAGAACGGATTAAGTTTGAGAACCAAGGTACCACTGTAAATAAAATTACTCCCTATGACTATTATGTTATGACAATGACTCACATTTCTCCCAATTTATAGAATGCAGGCTAAGGTCACTCATTGAATTTAAGAAGTGGGGATTCAACCCATGTCCAAGCCTTGCACTCTATCCATTATTCTTCATGACATAAAAATGTTACATGTTTTAATACTAAGATGCAAACCCTTTGAACTTCTACTGTAGTGAGCAAAAACCGTTCCAGCACTTTCACCCATACGGTTACAGAAACTTTCAACACTATATAGCTTTGGGAAAACATACCACTCTGCATCCTCTTTAATCATCAATGTGGCAACATACACATCAAATCCATGCAAAGAGGAATCATCGCTTTGTTTTACAAAACCATACACAAAACTCTGTGAGGTTTTCCACATTTCCGCACTTTGAAGATGGTGATCTGCTTTATAACAGGCACTGTCTTGGGCAGCGCAAAGTCGAGTGAACTGATACATTAAGAAAATAAAGAGAAAGGAGGAGGTTGCTAAAAATAAGTCACTGGCAGTTGACTGACTTCTTAAGGCTCTGAACAGTACCATGCAAAGCCCTTCGGGTCTAAGGAAACATCGGCTGCTTGCTCCAGGCCCTGTGGCAGCTTGCTATCCATCTGCCCAGATTGCCCATATCTCCCTCTGTCTGACTCATAAGAATGATACATTTGTAAAGGAATGGTTTTTAGGAGAGAGAAAAAAATACATATTCATTTCCAAAAGTGATTTAGAAAAGATTAAAGGAGTACCAGTCCTATATGTATGTGTGTGTCGTCTTCTTCTTTGGTGATCACTTGTAGCCGAGTGAGATTGTCTTCCATGAATATGGTCTTAACGGTCAAAATATATAATAAAAAAATAAAGAAATGTCCAGTAGCACCTTAAAGGTAAAGGTAAAGGGTCCATTAGGTCCAGTCGTGACTGACTTTGGGGTTGTGGCGCTCATCTCACTTTATTGGCCGGGGGAGCTGGCATACAGCTTCCGGGTCATGTGGCCAGCATGACTAAGCCGCTTCTGGCGAACCAGAGCAGCGCACGGAAACGCACCTTAACTCTAAGTAGCACCTTAGAGACCAACTAAGTTTGCTCTTGGTATAAGCTTTTGTGTGCATGCACACTTCTTCAGATACACTGAAACAGAAGTCACCAGACCCTTTAGTTTAGTGATAAATTGTAATTCAGCAACTTCTCTAGTTAAAATTTATCACTAAACTGAAAACTAAGTAGAGAATTGGTCTTAATAGAGATACAGTGGTACCTCGGTTTAAGTACACAATTGATTCTGGAAGTCTGTACGTAAACTGAAGCGTACTTAACCTGAAGCGAACTTTCCCATTGTAAGTAATGGAAAGTGAATCCGTTCCAGACAGGTCCGCGGAGTACTTAAACTGAAAATCCAAAGCGTATTTAAACCGAGGTATGACTGTATTGGATTCGTGTCTCATTACATATGCTAATCATCTGCATACTATCACTTGATTTTTCCTGTAGGACTAATTGCAGTCCTTAACAGTCATCAACAGGTTTACCATACCCATTGAGTCAATCACTCATCTCCTACTACCCTCCTGAGAAAACCCCCACCCCACCCTCCCTATATGTAAGGGTCTGGTGACTTCTGTTTCAGTGTGGACACTCCATTATTGCTACCTGAGAAGGCCAACCACACTCTTACATTGCCTTGTCCTCCTATGTGATACTCCCAGCCAAAGGGGTGAGTTCTGGGACTTGAAGGGGGCATTGCACACCCTCTCAACTGCAACATATGGTAATAGCATAGATCCCCATGCCTTTTGTCCCACTGCAAATATAACCTCTAATCATAGCTGCCAAGTACCCCATTTTCCCCGGGAAACCCCCGTTTTTACTTACCTTTTCCCGGCGGTCCCCCCGTATCACTTCGTCTCCCATTTTTCTCTGTTATTTTCTCCTGCCGGTGGCCTTTTTCTGATTTGCCCATCTATGGGCACCGAAAATGGCCGCCACCGGCTTCGAAAGTCGCGTCTATGCATGTCCGGAAGTGTGTAGACATGACTTCCGGTGTCGCTCTGCCCATCTATGGACACCAAAAATGGCCGCCGCCGACACCGGAAGTTGCGTCCACGCACTTCTGGACATGCGTAGACACGACTTTCGAAGCTGGCGGCGGCCATTTTGGGTGCCCATAGATGGGCAAAGCCACACCGGAAGTTGCGTCTACGCAACTTTCGGTGTCACGCGGCTGCCGGTCCCGGATTCTGCAGTCTGGGACTTGGCAGGTATGCCTCTAATAATCATTTTCAAGTCCCTGTTTTCCATTGGACAGGTTATCTCATGCTGACCGGATCTGAGCAAGTCATTCCCAGGCAGATCCACCCGCTCAGTTCTACCTCTCCAAGATGCCATTGCGACTCATGATGCCAGCCAGATGTGGGGCATCTACTTTGTGTTTACACAGTGCGCTACAACCCAGCCAGAAGGCTGAACCACAGTGCTCCTGAACTGACAGCTCCTCCTGACCCAGGACAGCCCAGCCTCTGCTGTTATTATAATGGGAGCATCTATTATAATTTAAACAAAACAACAACAACAACAATAACAACAACAACAACCCTGAACTGCAACCTTAAATATAATGTTCTCCATAATAATCAATGTTTCACAAGCAGATGTACAATTGTACCTTGGGACGTATTCATTACAGCTCAAGGAACACACTCATGGCATTCAGACCATATTCCATCCATATGCTAGTGTGCTTTTAAACCCTGAGTTTATTGGCTTTGGATACTGTTGTGGAGTAAGAAGCTCCCAAGATCATAATTTGTACTTATTGTTACAATTCAAGACAATCCCTCTGAAGCACAAATTTTCATTATACAAGAAGCCTTTCTTTTTTTCTTTTTTTGGATCAGGAAGAGCCCCTGGCATAGAATATATAAATTCTTAGTATGAAATGTTAACATCATTTGAGTAAATGAGGAAAAATGAAAGCTCTTCAAGAGAGACAGTGGAACTAAATCATCAGTACAGCTGCTGAACTCACAATGAAAATGAGAAGCATTGTGGCCTACTGTTCAGGATTACTTTAGTGCTATAAAATGCAGAGTATTGAGCTATCGTATTTGTAAGTTGTTATAATTCAATGAATGTCACGACTTATCTTTTATTCATATAGGTACATTCCAATTACCACTGAAGGAACTTTGTCAAAGGTTAACTATCTAAAATTGCTCAGGCAAATTTAGTCTGATTTGTACTTTTTTTAAGCAATCAAAGGTATACATACTCCATTTTTTTAAAAAGAGATGAAGTAAAATATGGACAAACAACTTTTAGAATACTGTTATAAATAGCTTAGTTAAAATTAGGGCAATACAACTAAGTTCTCCATCACAGGAATTGGAGAGGAAGCCATTTTGGGTGATTGTCTCGTTCCCCAAATCCGCTCTGCAGCAGCTGCAAGAGGAGAACAATTCACTGAAAACTGTCTCCATTGGCAAAGCAACACGAAATGGGTATCAATACAGTGGTACCTCTGGTTATGAACTTAATTTGTTCTGGAGGTCCATTCTTAACCTGAAACCGTCCTTAACCTGAGGTACCACTTTAGCTAATGGGGCCTCCCGCTGCTGCCGCGCCGCCGGAGCACGATTTCTGTTCTCATCCTGAGGTAAAGTTCTCAGGTACTATTTCCCAGTTAGTAGAGTTTGTAACCCAAGGTGTTTGTAACCCGAGGAACCACTGTACAAATATGCTGGCCACCCATGACAATGCTTGCCCATAAATGAAAAATTCAGCTCAGTGGCTAAAAATCTTTAACTGCAAAAAAAAAACAAAAAACATTTGAACAAAATAATAATTTTTCATTATGCTGATCTTCAAAATATGTGGGGTACTGGCAAAGAAAGGCCACTTTCTGCTGTTTTGTACTACATTGATAAGCACTATGGACACTGGGCATTATGGATAAACAGCCAGTTTTAAATTTCCAGAACTCTTGATCTGGAACATTTTGTTAATAGCATGGTTAATTATCCTTTGGTTGCAACACTTCCTTTCAAAGGTATTTATAATCATCAATTGTTTCGGGAGCTTAATAAGACAAACAGGTTCAAATAAAGTTCCTATCACAGATTATCATTTGCAGTTCTTGGGTTGTTTTTTAAAAAAACTGTTAATTGGACGTCTGCTCAATATAAGATGCAAGTTATGAGACCATGCAGAAATCTGGACAGGATTTGACTCTGCAGGTGAGAGAATTTTGTCATCTGCAAGAACGAGAAAGATTGCATCTAATGAAATTCTCTCTTCTTCCCCACTGCTATTCAAAGTTTAGGAATCCACTGCTTCATCCCAGATGCAAGAGAAAGGTACACAAAGCAAGGCATTTTTTGCACGTGGCCAGGGAAGAGCAGAAAATCACATCTTTCTGTGAATAGTGGCCTTAACATGGCTTTCCCTCAGGGTGTGCACTGATTATTGCTGGACAGGGCCCTATGCTGAATGTAACCCATTATGTCTCCATTCAGATATTCAGGAAGCCTATTGTTTCCACAACAGAGTCCTATTGTTTTAAATGTACAGCCCCAACCTCATTTTCAAGCAGCTTTTGGACAATATAGGGGGGGGAGGGAAAAAAAGCGGAGGAAAGGAAGAAACTCAAGGGAAGCAGCTGATTAGATTCTGGCAAGGAGGACCAAACATCTGCTTTAAACAAAAGACATCTGCATATTTCACATTTATTTTTCATAATTTACAGAAGCAACCTGCCAAAATTTAGCAAGGGAGAATAAGCTAGCACATAATTAGCTAAAGTTTGCTTGCTTTAGAAGTTATTAGCATGAAGCCCAGTAGCTCACCTGGGAGGACATCAAGGCATGTAGATAACTACAGTTTGATTTTGCAAATTCAATTTTCAGTCTGGTGTGCCAGGCCAAAAAGATTCATTGTTGCCATGTATGTAGGGGATAGGGTGGGTGGATGTGCCAATTAATGCCATCCAATGAACAATCTACCGTCCCTATGTCAAGCTGCCTCCCGGGCTTTGGCAACATCGGTTATTAAGTAAGATTTGATTAGACAGAAGGCTTTCTCTGCAGCTACTAAATGAAACAGGGTGCGGGTTATTGAATCAAATGGGCACGTAAGCAGCATGTGTACAGATGGTGTTGCAAGCAGAAGGATTCCCCTCCTACAGACCCACACCCAAAACTTGCTTGATCATGCGCAGAAGTAATCCTCAGTCCACAACTGATTGGTGGAGGTGTGTTTAGAAAGCATAATGAGAAGGGGTGGGTGGGTTGCGTGTGTTAAAAGGTACCTCTTAATGTGCTCTGACAAAAAAAAGCTTCAGGTGTAACTTTAAACTAAGGAGCAGTACAGGAAAGAAAATGTTTCCCGAAAAGCAAAATAAAACGAGGAGATTATTTCACTACCAGCCTATGGTAAACTCAGAAACCTTGCGCTAGAAAGGGAGTGTTTGAAATGCAATGGAAACAAAATAGAAAGGAAAGCTTGCTCACGAGCTACCTTTCTGGCTGCAGCATTTAATCTTTCCGCAATCTACTGCTAGGGCTTTCTGCCATTCATAATGCTAGACAATACATTTTGAGGCATGTCCTTGACTAGCTTCCAGACACAGAAAGCTAGTGGCCTACATTGGAATGGACAAATCCGTCCATTTCACTTTTGTCAATTTCTTATTTTTCCAGTGTGTTCAGTTCTCCACATTTCCACAGCAGTCTGAGGCATGCATTTTTTAAACAAAAAGAACACACACCAGTATTTCAGCACATTTTTCTCCCAGTATACACATTTCTATGCAATATTGCCTAGTACAAGCATGTTTCCTTCTTAAGGAAATCAGCCCTGAGTGCTCACTGGAAGGACAGATCCTGAAGCTGAGGCGCCAATACCTTGGGCACCTCGTGAGAAGAGAAGACTCCCTGGAAAAGACCCTGATGTCAGGAAATATGGAGGGCACAAGGAGAAGGGGACGACAGAGGACGAGATGGTTGGACAGTGTTCTTGAAGCTACGAACATGAGTTTGACCAAACTGCGGGAGGCAGTGGAAGGCAGCAGTGCCTGGCGTGCTCTGGTCCATGGGGTCACGAAGAGTCGGACACGACTAAACGACTAAACAACAACAACAGAAGCATGTTTGCCAATCAATTTTCACTAATGCAATGCATTATTGTACGCTGCTTCCATTAATGTATACAATTTTAGGCACACTTTGTTGGCTAAAGAATTGCATTTGATGCTTTGGTGGTGTTTCCTGCTTGGCAGGGGGTTGGACTGGATGGCCCTTGTGGTCTCTTCCAACTCTATGATTCTATGATTTTTAAACAATTGGGAGAAGTGCGAATTTCAAAGGACAATGTCATTTCAGTTCTTATATTGCTTCAGAAAGTGTAAATTAGGCAAATTCACATTTAAAGGGAACCTGAACCACTTTTCTCTCCTCACCCCACCCCAAGCCCTATAGCAGTGGGCGATACCATATCATGAACTGCTCATTCAGTTACTGCTATAGTAAACTGGGATGAAGAGGTCTTTTTCCTGTGACAGAGATCTGGCTTTAGAACTCCCTCCCTTTTGAAACACAATTGGCATCATCTTTGATAATCTCCCAACACCAGATAAATTATATTTTTATTCTCCCAGGCTTTTAGTGGGGAATGATGAGAGACATTTGGTTGGATGTACCTGTTGCTATAATGTGGCTGGGGAAGGTTTTGGTATTTGCTGCTGCAGCATTGTTTGTTTGTTTGTTTGTCTTATATACTGCCCTTCGTCGAATGATCACAGGGCATTTTCATTGGAGTAACATCTGATATTTGTTTTTGACTGCTGTTTTATAAAGTAAAATTATTTGCTTTATTTTTTGTTACAGCTTTCTTAGTGGTTGTTATTTGCTCTGGGATGAAGGTAAATTAAAATAATCAGCAAACAAGCAAGGAGACCCAGTGTAGTTTGGAATGATGTTGTAAAATTACCTGCCACAAATTCCCAGGGACTCTGCCCAAATTCCCTACAGCTAGGGCACCTAGAACTCTAAGCCATGAATTATCTCAGGGTTCTGCACCAGTTCTCCTCCTTACTGCTATTCTTGAAGACTTCGGCAAGAAAGAGCAGGGAAATCTGTAGCGAGAAGCCAAGCCCATAAACTGTCCACCTCTGCGGTTCAGCTGCAGAGTGAGCCTTGAATATCAATGAGCACCCCTCATTTTTCTGTAGCCTGTTTGGCTACAATTTCCTCCATCTTGATGTGCTGGTGGCTGTCACTTGTGCCTGCTCATCACTGAGGGCGTTGTTCAAACCAGGATGAAAATGGAAGTATTAAACAGCCTCAACGCAGTCTATATCAGCTACTAGGCAGTGCTGAGACATGGGGTGCCTGCCTTGGTACAGGGCCATCTCTCTTGTAGACGTCTGACTGGGGTTTCAAAAAAGGATTGCAGAGACTCATTCAATGCCATTGGCATGCCACAATACAGAAGCATCTTCTACATATGGGGAAGCCCTGACTAGGGCAGCCCCTGTAAACTCATAGCAAGCGCCTTTCAGTTGCATTCTGTAGGACAGTCCTGAGGACAGCAATGACATTCAAAACAAGTTCCAGTGCTAAACCCTGGTGAGACATTGTCAAATTAAATCTCTTGCTTGAACTAGCTAATGACACAGTGACTAGAGACAGAATCAGATTACCTGGGGCGTTTATATTGCTAAAACAAGATTTTACAAGGATGTTTACCTGAAAATGAATCCCATTACAATTAGTTGGATTTACTTTTAAGTAGATATACATAGGATCATGTTCATAATTTGCTTTTCTGGTCCAGCAGAGGGGAAAAATGACTCTTTATAGAAATAGAGTTATTAACTTTTTGTAATATCATTTTCAGACTGAAATAGACTGCAGACTCTCTCTCTCTCTCTCTCTCTCTCTCTCTCTCTCTCTCTCACACACACACACACACACACACACACACACACACACACACAGTTAAAGCCCCCAAATTGCTTTTGCGCTCAGGTGAAAATCTGAACCAGATTAGAACCACCAGCTGCTTTCACAGAATTATTAATACTGTTTTATTACCATGTGTAAAATTGCTTTAGAAGAGTGGGATTAAACTGAAGGTTTGTAATATATAAGGCCGCTATAGCGGTTCCTATTTATCTACTTGCATTTTGATGTGCTTTCGAACTGCTAGGTTGGCAGGAGCTGGGACCAAGCAACGGGAGCTCACCCCGTCACGGGGATTCGAACCGCCGACCTTCTGATCAGCAAGCCCTAGGCTCAGTGGTTTAACCCACAGCGCCACCTGGGTCTTATTAATAATATAATGGCCAGTATATCTGAAGGCTGCTCTTGTAGCTATAAAACATTTGTTGTGTGTTGGGGGGGGGGAATTGAACTGAAAACTCTCTGCATTGGTATGATTTAATATTCTTGCCAGATGACTAAAAGCTCTTGCATATTTAGACAGATAAGAGGGATTGAACATTAAAAGTGTTTATAACAAATACAGCAAACACAGCCAGACATTTGAGTAATTTTTCTTAAAATGTGTGCCAGGCTGATTTGTCACAGAAACGTTAGAAACAAGATGTGTTTACTATTTCAGAAAACATTTATTACGCACAGGCTCATTATTTGCTTTTCATGGAAATGTGAGTTAAAAGGTGCCCGTTGTTAGAATAAACATAAATGTGGGCAAGAAATCTTACGTCTTTGCATTTGTGTTCCAGGCTCGCCATCATTAAAATGCCAAGGAGGCTTCTAGTTACTTTCAGCTTGTAGGAGGGTAGAGTACCTGTGTCCCTTCAGATATTTTGGGGCTTCATCATCCCTGACCCCCGAGCATGCTGACTGGGGCTTATGAGAGTTGCAGTTCAACAACATCTAGAGGGCCACAAGCTTCCCATCAAATCCAGGAGGCATTTTTCACATATTCCTTTGAACACGGCAGGTACAAGCTGTCTCTATGCATGTGCAAGTGTTTCTGTGAAAGAATGCACACTTGTATGGTGAGGCCCAGGGGCCCAAATTTCCTCTTAGATCAGTGGTGTCCAAACTTTTTTTCAAAGAGGGCCAGATTAGATGAAGTGAAGGGCTTTGGAGGCCAACCAAAGGGCCAACCAAAGTTGTTGAGCTTTTTTAAGGATTTTACCCCAAAGTTGTTGACCTTCTTTTAGGATTGAAGTTGTTGAGTTTTAGGATTGAAGTTGAAGTTTTTTTAGTATCTTACCCCAAGAAATAAATTACCACAGAGGCCAGATTAAACTGACCGGAGGGCCAGATTAGGCTCCCGAAACGGACTTCGGACATCCCTGCCTTAGATAATAAACACACGGACATAAATATTTCGAGTTAATGGGATAAATAAGGCCACAACTTTATTGGTTACAGATGTGAGTGGTTTGGCTTAGGGCCCGGATCATGCAGACTGTTCAGATGAGCATTCAGAAAGTGTAGCACCTCTTCAAATCACATTCCAAAACCATCATGCCATACAGATTACAAAATAGTGAGTTTTGGAGGCCTTGGGTTACAAGACTGCCAGCTCTAAGAGCTCATGTGCATTGAAACACAGGCAAAAAAGAGGTTTCACTCTGAGTCAACTGAGGGGGAAGAGCAGTTGGAGACAGGGAGTGCAAGTGAAACAGGTGCTCCTCAGATGGTGAAGATGCAGTAGCAGGGACTCCATCTTTCCTCTGAATATGGGATGAGATGGCTACAATGTCGTCCTCTAGCCATGGCTGCATAGACTGACACTTTAGCTAAAGGTTGGCTTCATTATAGATATTACCTTATTAAGAGGGAGCCCTTGGTCTCTTGTAAAAGCCAACTGGTAGGTTTAGCATCCATATAGGGCTGAGACATTGTAAACAAAACACTTTGAATTCTATGTTGAATACCCCAGTAATGAGTCATGTTTGGAGAAGAAGAGGTTGATTGGAGTATAGAATGTTAATGTACAGTGGTACCTTGGTTTACAAACACAATTGGTTCTGGAAGTCCGTACTTAACCTGAAGCGTACTTAACCTGAAGCAAACCTTCCCATTGAAAGTAATAGAAAGTGGATTTATCTGTTCCAGACGGGTCCGTGGAGTACTCAACCTGAAGAGTACTTAACCCGAAGTATGAGTGTAATTGGTTCCGTAAGTCTGTACTTAACCTGAAGCGTATTTAACCTGAAGCGAACTTTCCCATTGAAAGTAATGGAAAGTGGATTAATCCATTCCAGACAGGTCCGTGGAGTACTTAAACTGAAAATACTCAAACCAAGGCATACTTAAACCGACGTATGACTGTAACTTGGAGCAGGGCATTGGAGGGAACATGTAGTTACACAATTGGTGGTGGTGGGGAAGGTGGAATTGGAGATAGCTGGGTGGGCATGGGTTTAGGACAGGCATGTCAAACCTGCAGCCCTCCAGATGTTTTGGCCTACAACTCCCATGATCCCTAGCTAGCAGGACCAGTGGTTGGGGAAGATGGGAATTGTAGTCCAAAACATCTGGAGGGCCGCAGGTTTGACATGCCTGGTTTAGGAGATTGCCAGCTCCAATCACATTGCTCTCATATTTCAGTTCCGGAGGTCCGCTCTTAAGCTGAAACCGTTCTTATCCTAAGGTGTGCTTTTGCTAATGGCACACGATTTCCGTTCGCATCCTGGGGCAAAGTTCACAACCAGGAGCAGCTACTTCTGGGTTAGCGGAGCTCGTAACCTGAACCGTTCGTAACCATATATATTCTTTCTTTCATTGTTCCTCCAAGTAACACTCAGTCTGTGGTTAATTCCAGTTAATTGTCTGAATTACCCATGCTTAAAGGGCCTGAACAACTGCCCTAAAACATCCAGCTATGTAGCCCTGCTTAGACTCCGATATCACCTTATTTGGGGGGGGGGGCTAAGTAGCTACCTTTCTTTGCTACGTTCTCAAAACTTCTGTTAATTTTAATAGGAATGCAGAACCCGTGTCCCTTTGGATGCTGCTGTTACAACTACCACCACCCCTGGCCATGCTGGCTGGAACCTGTGGGAGCTGGAGCCTGACAACATCTGAAGGGCCACAAGTTCCCATTCCTTATCTACACCACAACAATGAAGAATCTGCTGCCTGTTCAGTGTTATGCTTCTCATTAACCGAGTCACAGATGGAAGCCCTCTGTGACGGATTGGGCTGGTTTGCAAAAGAACTCCAGGGTGTAAAGAGTTAAACCTCAACCTCCTAGATAAATGACGCATTCCATTTCTGAGGGGCGGGACTGCCATGAGTTTAAAAGGAATGGGAGGCAGTTAATTCGGTTGAGAGCATAGCTGCCAAGTTTGCCCTTTTCTCGCGAGGAAGCCTATTCAGCATAAGGGAATTTCCCTTAAAAAAAGGGAGAACTTGGCAGCTATGGTTGAGAGGGATGTGGGAGTTGAGAGGGAGTGTGTGGGTAGGAGTAGGAGATCTTAAAGTGTTCTGAGAAGTTTTCTAGAATTATATTATCTAGCCATTGTTAAATGAAACTAAGAATATTATCTAAGAGCCTGTACACATGAAACCATTACGCTTTCAAATGTCCTCTAGTTTAAATAAAGCTTTCTTAAATGTTATATTAAAAGTGGATGTGCCTAGTTATTCCAGCTACGTATCCTAACTTAAAGGGGTTGTGACTGTAAGGAGGTGGTTAGACTTAACCTGAGGAGCAGGAAAATAGTTTAAAACCTCAAGGTCAAGCCCAGGGAAGACAAGTGCTAGGAGGAGGTGCCACATAGTAGCAACAGGCTGTGGAGGTGAACCTTAGGTTAAAAAGGGAATCCTTACAGTGAGCACAAGGTGGTTCCTGATACCCTTGTCGGGAGTTAGAAAGGATACTGAGCTGCATTACGACAGTTTGATTACTAGCAGACCCCAAACTTAAACAGGCAGTTTATTTGGGGTGTAAGAAGGATAGGTGGGTTGTTTAGGGAATAACCTATTTCCTTCAACACTCGGATAGAGTTATACAAAGGGAGGCACATTGCTTTTGGGTGGTATCCGCACATATTAGGTGGGATCATCGAAAGTATTTGTGACAGCGCCGGGACTGTCATAATAATTGGTGACAACGTCCTGGGTTCGTCGCACCCTCCTCCAACCCAAGAGTCAGGACAGCATTCTTAATAGTTTATGGGCAAAATAAATCTTCCTTGATGCCAACCAATATTTAAACCTCCCCATGCTTGCTTTTCCACTCTCAAGGCATTGTGATTTAATTGTTCTGGTTTTCCACAACGTTGGCAAAAACATGGTCTGCCGCCTCTCTTAGCAAGCGTGTTGTCATTCGTTCTTAAAATAGCATGTAGGTACAAGAAGCCTCCAAGCTGGCATTGTGGCGTTTCTGTTAAGCTCCTTTCCCAGGCACAAGGCAGTGTTATGTCAGCCACAGCCCCTCCTCCCGTCCCACCCTCTGTAATTTATTTCTGCCGAAAACATGCAGTTCCCAGCAGGGTCACCAAAGTGTGAAGCAGCTCAAAGGAGCGTTCCTGTTCAGTGTTTTCCTCTTCTGTTCTTAAAAAGAAAACAACCAAAAAAATCAGCTGCCCTTACTTCTAAAGTCCCTCCCACTGTGACGGACAGAATATGGGTCACTTAAACTCTTCGATCTGTTCGGAGTGGTGGACAGACATCATTATATGTCACTAGTGATGAAAGTCACAGCCTGTGACAAGAGCAGCTGCTTGCCCAGCAGGAGGACTAAATACTCCCTTGCCGATTGTGGCACTTCATTTCACCTGAAGTAAACTTAGCCTTTGTTTCCCCAGTTTATGAACTGTTACTAATTTACAGTATCCCAGTGGGGGCGCTATGCTTAGCGCTGTGAACTTGTAGTAAGAAGAGGGAGAAGCTGAGGAGTAAAACCTCGGTGAGAACTGTTTAATTCAGCGTGACTCTACTTATAGAAGTCAACCCTATAGGACACTTATTCAGGGAGGTTTTCCCCCCATTTAGCATTAAAAGAAAGAAACCAAAACTATGGGGCCAAGACAAAGTTCACTGGAGTTCACTTAATTCGGAATTGATACAGGAACAGTGGGAAGCGGTATCGGACTTTCAACTGATCCCACTGCAAAGGACTCACTGGTGAAAGAGTCTCAGAAAAAGGTCTGTTGCTAAAATGATGTGGATTTAATCTCCTCTTTAAACTTTTGAAACAAAATAGCAGGTTGATACTGAACTAGAACAGAGAGCATAAAACGTCTACAAGGGTCCAGCAGATTCTGCTAGAATATTACAAATTATCCCCTGTATAACGTTTTAGGCTCTGTCTGTTTCTCATTCCCCAAGTCTTAAATTCAACTCATGACAATTCTTTAGCATTTTAGTGTGATTTATGCTCTCCAATAAACACATGTTAGATGCAGTTTTGACTAATGTACACATTTTTGCAAGCCATTTCCATCAATATAATGTATTAATGTTATTTTATATATTGTTATGCACAGTTTCCCTTAATGCATGAGTATTTGGGGCATTGCTTGGTTGGAGAACTGCATCACAAAGTTCTGAAAAGTGCAAATGGCTGTGAACCGATTATCATCGTTTCAGAAAACAAAGATTTGAAAAATCCGGCTTCAAATACAAACAACCAAATTCCTCCCCTGTCCTACTGATGGCACTATTTTGAGGCAATATCCTTTCATCTTGATATTTGATTTAACAGCAAACTTGCTGGGAAGAATCAAAGCGAAAACTTGTCAGAGGACACTCGGTAGTTGAATTCTGCTATATCTGCACTGACCTGCCATCAAAATTAGTGTTGTTGTTGTTGTGTTTTTGGTATGAAGTTATTAAAAGAGCTTGGACCCACCATGTTCCATCATACTCTTAAAAGGGCTATGGCAATTTTTGTATTGATGAACATTGTGAACATACATGAAACTGGAAGGCCTTGCACCGGTGTCAAATGGCACACACATAGTGTAGCCAGAATGCCCGATTCACCAGTCATGGCCTACTTAAAAATAAGAAATATTCAGCTGTTGACATCCATCTGGCTCAGGACAATGGAGGAGTGCGCCCTTGGGGATGAAGTCAAACTGCTGGAAGGTTACAGGGCCTGCTGTGGCTGTAGAGACTGATACAGGAGAGACATGTTTTGCTGCAGCTGGGGCAGATGAAGGTGTCCAGTTGTGCTGCTGTAGACACACCATGGTGTTTCTTCTCTGCACTCCTCACACACAATTCAATAACAATTGGAAACCCCCTTTTTAATAAATAAATAAATAATAATAATAATAATAATAATAATAATGTTAATTACAATTAGTTTAAGTAAAAGTTATGCACCGCTTATGTACCGGACTTGTTGAGCAGCCTCTAGCCCAAAATATCCTAACCAGGGCTTATTCTTTTCCTTCAGCCAGAACTCATTGGAACTCAGTTTGGCCAGGTGTTCATGGTGAGTTATAGCACCTGTTGTTTTTTTTCTAGAAAAATAGCATGGATCTTGACCATGTACATTTTCCTGAGTGTTTTTTTTAAAGAATGCCATCATTGTAAATGGAAAACAAGGGTAGAAAGCATGTCCATAATGTGCAGCTGACAAACTGCATTGATTATACCTTTTAGATTTCTTTTTCAAAGGGAGGTGTGTTACTCTAGAATTTATGCCTTTTGGAGTAGCAATCTGGGTCGTAGGGCCCCCTATCTTGCTGGAAAATTCATATGATAAGAAGAAATTTGTTTAAGTTGAAATCTGGGGCCCAGCTAGTTTATTCTCTTTGGAAAACCAGCTCCCCATTATAAATACTAGTGCTCTTGAAAGTCTGGTGACCTTTCAGAAGAAGCAGCAGCAAATACCTTTACTCAGTCTGAATAAGATACTCATATGTCTTGTCCATTAAAACCATCTGCTGTTGTGTATACCACTGTAATTCAAGAACCTTTCCGAAAAGATTTTTAACTAAAGATTTACTTTGGAAACACTAAAAAGAAAGGCAACAAGAAAAGAGCAATTACCTCATTACTCTCGTCATATCACTTGTTACTATCGGTCCGTCTCCATTTTATATAAGCCCCCAAAAGCCATGTAGAAAACCATGAGACATCTTGGTGACAGATAAATTGGCAAAAGGCAGAAATTATCCTGAAACCACACTACAAATGAGTCATCTGTAATTTGTTCCGTCTCCTCCTCTAGAATTAATTTTGTGTTTGGGGACTTAAAGCACAGATTAACAACCTCATAAATATCATGCTACTCAAGGCCAATGCCATCGAAAACACACAGAAGAGAGTGCAAAACAGGATAAAAACCTTTCAGGCTGATTTGTGAAATGCTCTGGCTTGCTCTCAAGAAATCATCAACTGTGTAAATGTTGCTTTCTTTCAGGCCATTTTCACACACAAGGTTTGCTTCCGTTGGGTTTAACAAGAATGTAAAACCTTCATTGGCTAGAAATTTATTTTTCACAGTACCAAAGGCCCCTCTTTTGCTTTCTGATTTCCTCATGAGCAATGATCAGCTTGTCAGCATAAACAGCACAAAAGAGGATCAGAGACAATTTAACAACCCCACAAAAATTTAAGCGAGTTGCCACTCACCGGTCGGTGTAAAATTTGTGTAAACTCGATGAGTTTAGTGTCTTCAGCCACTAATATTTACAAGTTAATTGGATGTTTCATTATATAAAATATAACATCCCACCCTCAAAAATTTCAAAATTCATTTTGTTTGAACAAAAACTGTTCTCACCAAATGTGGAGTGAGTGAAGAGTACGTATCAAGGACATAGTGTGAACCAACTTCTGGTTTAAGATTAATCTATATAAGCCTGGATGTTTGCTTGTGTTTTGTTTTTAATTAAAAACAATTGAGAGAAGCAGCAGGAGTAGGTGTGTCTCTGTTACTTAATCCTCCTCCCATGCCATTTTTAATACTTCAAATTACCCCTCCCAAACAGTTTCCCCTGTGAGATGTAAACTGAAAGCCCACAGGCTGTGGTTACTGTAGTGATTTACACATAAATGTATTCCACACAATCCTTCCTGTCACTGCAAAGGGAATCCCTCATCTGGGCCTTGAATTTGCTCTTCTCTACAAGAATGAGTTTCAGAGCTTTACTGGAAACAGTCTTAAACTAGTTACTAAATAAAAAGTAACACATTGCTCTTCAACTGGCAACATGGTCCAGTCTTAGTTCTACTGCTGCTGGCTCCAATGGACTAAGATGCTGAGTTCTCAGGTTTAATCTTCCTGCTTACAGAGATTGATGACTCATCTTGGAAGCCCAAGCTGCAATCAGGCCAAGCAATACACCTTTCCACATTTACCTAAAGACAAACCTCTCATGCCTAATGCAAACCCTCCACATAGCATTTTAAATTCAATGCATCCAAACATAGGATTTTATGCATATTAAACTTACACTTTTAAAGGTTCCTCCTGAAAATTGTTTTGCCTTACATACACAACCTGCAGTTTCCCTTGAAAAAATCACAATAACATGAATATTTTGAAAAGACACTGGAAATATGTCAGTGATCCTGAGCTGGACATCACTTGAACATCAAAGCCTTGAAATCTCTCTAAAAACCAAAAGCAAATAATTGAGTGCCCTTGTTTAGAAGAGATGTGGGGAGACAGTTTTGTTCACAAGGAAACCGCTCATCTCTTGAAAACAAACCTCTTTTTTATAATTATTAAAACACTCAAGGCAATAACAAGATCTATTGTGCTTTGGCAAAAACAGCTCCTTCCTCTAAAAACAAAAAAACAAAAATAGGCAGCCTATTTTGGAAGAGCTCCACAAATACAAGCTATTCATCTTTAGGGATCTGAGGTATTGTAAACAAGTCTTATTGCTAAAATACAGTAGTTTGGAAAATCTGCCCTCAAAGGCCTGAAAAACATTCATCTTAACAGAAGAATGGAAGCCCCAGTGGAATATTTCCCACCAAAGCCAGGAATTTATTCATGTCTAGATTCCCTTCCAACTTGTATCCCCTAGTTAAGGATGCTATGTCATGAGCTGATAATTTAATCCTGATTATTAAGACACTTATTAGGGGCTAATACTAATAACACTTGAAAAATGTCACGTTGCAAGTCTGCCAAGGCAGTAGAATGAAGGTTTCTTCTTGTAGAATATAAGCAGCACAACCCATCACCATAGATGTAAAAACGCTGAAGAACTTAAGAGTTGCCGATTTTTTAGACTTTTAAATGTTTCCTTGGCAGAGATGAATTAAACAGAATATGTTATATGAGAGACAAAAAAGTAGAGTGGAGGGAGAATTGTTAACCATTTTGTTGAATTACTTACGTCTTTCCTTTTACAAACTGCTTCCTAATGTACTCTAGGTTGGCCCTGTAAGATTTGTCCCTGTAAAGACAAAAATGATCAGGGCCCCATTGTCCTTTATATTAAGCATGTAGTTTGGTCAAGAGAAGCCATGGTTTAACCGCACACTGGAGTTAACTCTTTCCTTCCATGCCATGGTCCTGATTAAAATCTCTCTCCCCTCACGGCAGAAAAACTGCCATGGGTATGCCAATGGCAGGTAATCCCCCCCCATGTAAAACAAGTTCTTAATTTCCCCCCTTCTAAAAAACATGGCTGCTATTTAAAGGAGGAAGGAGGAAAGCAAAACATATACACACAGGACCCACTTTACGAACATTTACTATGCGAAAATTCACTTATAAGAACACAAGGAATTAGTACCCTTCACTGTACACATCACAGATTAAAAAATCCAAACAGAGAACATTTTTTACTTCCTTGTTTGCCTTTAGCTGGTTGGCTGCGAAACAGAGGGAGGGGGAGCAATCAGACAAATCAGAGCATTTTTTCCCGGGTTTTCCCCGGGTTCCTTTGGCTCGGTATCAAAATTTCAAGTTGTGGAACACATTAGAAATTTCCCCAAAAGAATCAATGGAAATTGTGAATTCTTAATGCAAACACTTTACCTTTACCTTTGCTTTTACTTTTTATATTAAGCATGTAGTTTGGTAAAGAGAATCCATGGTTTAGTGCACCTCAAAAATGCACTAGCAACATCAAAATCTTAGAATCAAGAGAAGGATTTACCAGGATTCTGGGGTATGACTAAACTTCTTCAGTCTTACACAATCTTTTGCTATCTTTCTTCTATCATGTATTTATACATTTGCTCTTGGGAACATTATATACCCTCTGAATATTTGAAGTGACCAAGCAACCAGGATAGCTATAGATGTGATATTTAATACATTCAGACATCTTGATCAGGTCAGAAATATAATCTAAACCTTATGTGTTAATGTCTACTCTTCACTTCTTCAAATCTGAATTCCATTTCATATTTTCAGTTATGGTTAAAGAACTGGGAATAAACGTCAGAACAAATACTGGTGGATAACAGCACCTGTTTAGGTTATAAAGTGCAATCATGTTGTCTTGTAGATTGTTGTGCATTTATCAAAAAATTGGCATTTGACACACATTCTTTGCTTAGGGTTGTATGGCTGAAGGGAAGTATTACATGACCTACTGAATGAAAACTGAACCATGAAAAATGACAAGCGGTGTAGCTTCATCAGTAAACTTGCCAAATGCTGGTACACTTCTGCTAGACCCCTTTAAATATGAATGTCAAGCCATCCTGAGATAATTCCGAGCCACAGAAACAGCAATGCATTATGACACCAGACTTGCCACATAACCATAAGAGCAGCATGGCCAACTGTGGAGCAGCAAAACTAAATCCATATTGTATAGTATTATTGCATTTATTTGTTTCAAGCATGGCCAACTTTCTGTCAAGAAGCTCAGGGTGTCACACTTGTGGCAGTGAAGCCATAATAATAATAATAATAATAATAATAATAATAATAATAATTAATAAATAAATTTTTATTTATACCCCGCCCTCCCCAGTCAGAACCGGGCTCAGGGCGGCTCACACCAATAAAATTACAATAAAACATAAAAAGCAATTAATTAAAATACAGATTAAAATACAGTATTAAAATTTAAATTGCAGCCTCATTTTGAGTAGTCAAATTCAAGGCATGAGGGAGGAAAAACGCAGGGGTTAGACTAAGTCCAACCCAAAGGCCAGGCGGAACAGCTCTGTCTTGCAGGGCCCTCGTCTCCTCTGAAAGAGCGTTCCACCAAGTTGGGGCCAATACTTTAAAAGCCCTGGCCCTAGTAGAGGCCAATCTAGCCACCTTATGGCTCGGGATCTCCAGAATATTGTTTGTGGACCTTAAGGTCCTCCGCGGGGCATACCAGGAGAGGCGGTCCCGTAGATACGAGGGTCCCAAGCCGCATAGGGCTTCAAAGGTCAAACCCAGCACCTTAAACCTGATCCTGTACTCCACCAGGAGTCATGACACTGATTGGATGAACTGATTCACAAACATTTCAATTCAAGTGCAGTTCACATTCTGTGAGGGAAGGGAAGTTATTTGTTTGGCTGGCACTAAAGCCTTGCACAGCTGTTAGGGACAGAATTAGGTCAGAGAGAGGGAAGAGATCACTGGACAAGGGGAAAATGAAGGGACACAGAGTGCAGAGCTAAGGTCCGTAATCTGGAAAGAAGAGTAGGGCATATAGACTAAGAAAGAGATAGCCAAGGAAAGCCAGAGGGGATGGGGAACTTAGGTGTGAACCTTCGGCTTTGAAAATAAGGGATCAGCAGCAGCCTCACCTGTCCCGGGGATATACGATAGCTACGGTATATCTAACAATCCAGGATAGCAGTGGGAAACAGCGCTGGAATAAGGGAATTTCCAGTGGGGAAAAGGGAAGGCTGACAGCTGTGGCTTGGAATAAGGGAGTTTCCCGCAAAAAAGGGAGGGTTGACAGCTATGGGCTTCTCAGAAAGTTGAGTCTGAAGAAACCTCATACCATTTAAGGCCTACGGACTGCATGCTATGAGCAATAGGGAGGCTGGCAAGAGAAAGAGTGGCTGGACAAATCTGTCCATGAACTGAATAAATGACAGACAATAAAGAACCAAGGAACTGTATCGCTGACCCCACAGAGCTGCAATTCTAAACACCCTTAACAAACTACCATTTCCAGGATTCTCAATGACCATTAAAGTGGTATAATAGTACTATAAATTTATGTTGTGGGTGTGATTGAAGAAGCAGAGTTGTGAGGCTGTTGAATACTACACATTGATGTGAACTTACTAGCTAATTCTTACTAAGTTGATGATTCACTAACATAATGGTAAAGGTAAAGGGACCCCTGACCATTAGGTCCAGCCGTGACCGACTCTGGGGTTGCGCGCTCATCTCGCATTATTGGCCGAGGGAGCTGGCGTATAGCTTCCAGGTCATGTGGCCAGCATGACAAAGCCGCTTCTGGCGAACCAGAGCAGCACACGGAAACACTGTTTACCTTCCCGCTGTAGCGGTCCCTATTTATCTACTTGCACTTTGATGTGCTTTCGAACTGCTAGGTGGGCAGGAGCTGGGACCGAGCAACGGGAGCTCACCCCATTGCAGGTATTCAAACTGCCGACCTTCTGATCAGCAAGCCCTAGGCTCTGTGGTTTAACCCACCACACCACCTGGGTCCCTGATTCACCAACATACTAACCCAGAACACCTTTCAGTAATAATGTTGGCCCAAATCATTACACTGAAATTTGTTTAGTGGCTAGAGTGTACTTAACACCAACAGCACAGTAGAAAATGTCATAAATGCCTCTCTGTACAGTGAAACATTCTGCACATATATTTAACACTCGGGTGCTAGTATTTACACTACTGGTAGGAAATGAAGCAGAAAACAAAGTGATCACAAGCTGGAACTTCTGCTTCTAATGAAGATATTATGTGCAGCCTAACTGTCTGTAGTAAAAACCCTCTTCATTGCAGCATTACAGGAATTTTCATTTAGTTGGGCTATCTACATCAGATGATCTCTTAACCCTTCTGCAGATAATTAATAAAGATGATAAGATCACCCTTTGGAGAGAGAAGAGCTGCTTCTATTACTGCAGCTGAATAAAATTC
This sequence comes from Zootoca vivipara, assembly GCF_965207765.1. Taxonomy (NCBI): domain Eukaryota; kingdom Metazoa; phylum Chordata; class Lepidosauria; order Squamata; family Lacertidae; genus Zootoca; species Zootoca vivipara. Next base: position 6,613,498 of record NC_142586.1, on the reverse strand, counting down.
ACAATAGTACCTTGCATGGCAAAAAAAAAAAAAGGCTGCAATTCCCCTGCGTCAACTTTACACCAAGGCAGCCAATTAAAAACATCACTATGCATCTTCCAAACATTTCCCAATCTTAATCCATGTGAGAATATACCTTTTGTAAGTCCAACGACTGCTCATGAAACAGAATTCAGTTCATCCAATCTAACCTTTTCATTGCCGTGCACTCTTTCTGTAGTGCAGTACCTTTTAATTCACTGGCACTAGGAAGGCATTTTAAGCTAAATGTCCCCTTCTATTCAGCCTTGCAATTCTGTCTCAAGAGCTCTTGAATGGATCGAATTGATCCACTTCTTGCCAGAGTAGTTGGGCTTTCCTTCAGCTGATCACTTACATAGAGATGGAAGAAAAATTCAGTTCACGAGGCATGTAAAGATAAATCTGTCAATTTTTCACTTTTTAAAACAATATGTGAACTAGCCAGCTTTTGAAATTTGCACTTATCCGAATTTTGCGATAGAAATATTTACAAAAATGCATATATTGGGAAAATGTGAATTAAAATGAAGATATTAGTGAAAATAACACAAACAAATACATTTTTAGCCAAAGGTTTTTGAAAACATTCATGTCAAAACTGCATTTAAAATATGTTTATTAGGGGAAATTTGTACTAAAATCCTGATGATTTTTCATGGTGATTTTTTTTAAGGCAAATTGCTGCAAAATGTAGTGAATTAAATTTCAGACTAGAAAAATGAGAAACAGAACTGAAACTGACAGGATGTTTTACTGTCTGATCTACTGCAAGGAACAATTGAAGTAAATCTGCCATGGACCTCACTGATGTACAATAGACACGACTGGGGTGAAGATGTAACCTTGAGTAGAAGGGAGGCAAACCTCCTTCAGCCTGAGGGACACATTCCCTCATAGAAACCATCAATAATAATAATAATTTATTATTTATACCCCGCCCATCTGGCTGGGTTTCCCCAGCCACTCTGGGCGGCTTCCAACAGAAACATTAAAATACACTAATTTCTTAAACATTAAAAGCCTTCCTAAACAGAGCTGCCTTCAGATGTCTTCTAAAAATCTGGTAGCTGTTTTCCTTTTTGACATCTGATGGGAGGGCGTTCCACAGGGCAGGCGCCACCACCGAGAAGGCCCTATGCCTGGTTCCCTGCAACTTGGCTTCTCACAATGAGGGAACCGCCAGAAGGTCCTTGGAGCTGGACCTCAGTGTCTGGGCAGAATGATGGGGGTGGAGACGCTCCTTTAGGTATACTGGACCAAGGCTGTTTAGGGCAAAAAATGACAACTTAATGTGACTTTTTGTACAGGAAGCTCCAAGGACAGGCACATGCGATCTCCCACTCTGAGCCACCATCGAGGGCCAAAGACTACACCTGCATGGAAGTAGCAGGTAGTCGGTAGAAGGACCCTGAGTGAGAGGCAGGGAAGTGAAGATCTCCCAGGGTGGGCAGGATTGAGAGCTACCTTTGAGAGAAGGTTCAGAATTTATGTGCTCTCTTTGTGTTCTACACAGCCTGTTGCCATTTTCCCCCCTCTTTTCATGCTGCTGTGAGAATCTGCATTTTATTATGTATTACTTATTATACTGGAGCACACACATCTTACTAAAAAAAATTCTTTGGGGATAACTAACTTCTTCATTTCTCGGGGTGAAAGCAGAGCTCTCTTTGCTTTGCTATATCCAGCGGTAGCTGCCTTTGTTATGACCCTGACATAGATTTTGTGTGTGTGTGTGTGTCTGTGTGTACACATTTTAAAATATACCCTTAACTTTTCCCCTTTTATAGCTCTGAGGTAGCAAATACCAGAGGCACAATTATTCAATTGTCCTTCAAAAGGTCTTTTGTACATTAGGCATTTTCCCCCTTTATGCTTGAGAAGACTACATAGGCTCCAGCTTTAGGGAAGAAACGGAGTTGGACTATTTTGTTCTGTTCATTTCAGTTAGCTAAATTTGTGGTTTAGGCATCTGTTGGAAAATGTCATATTGGTTAACATTCTCAGCTACATGCTTAATGTAACTAGCCACACAAGCCACACTTCTGTCGGAGCAGACTATGGGGTTTTTGCCTTTGCTCGTTTTCAACCTCTCCACGCCACTTGCTGAATATGGCCTGAAATAGAACAAAAGTAATTCAAGGAGTTGGTTGGAATGTTGTGTTAAGTAAAAACGATGTTTTCAGAATATTCCACCACATGTCAGTTGCATTAGCAGCCCTTCGAGATTGACATTAGTGATTCAGAAGAAATAATTTCACATCAGCTCCAAGAGAATCACTACTGGAACAATATATATAGTACACCACAGTCTTAGGGACCTCGTTCCTTTGGCAATGGTTTTTTAAGGCACAGCATGCAAAGACTACAGCAGCGTTTCTCAACCGCTGTTCCGCGGCACACTAGTGTGCCGCGAGACGCTGGCTGGTGTGCCGCGACGTGCGGCGATGAGAAGGGCGATTTGCATTGTCACGTGCCTGGCGGCCGCCAATAATCAACACTGACCCGCCGGAAAGGAAGCCGGCCGGGTCACGACGCGGGGCGAGCGCAGCTCTCAACAGCCACCACCACGGGAGGGTGGTTTTAGACAAACTTAAAGAAGCTGGCTGGATGAGCTCAACCTGAAACTTGCTGAGCAAAGGATTGTGCTGGCAGAGAAATCAGCGGCTTGTGAAGCCTTATTACAGGAGATTGCAACCAACACAGCAATTGGCAAGTGTTTCTTACAGTCATAATTATATAGTCAATATAGGGCGGCACAGAGTTAATTTTTTTAACTTTTTTAATGGTGGTGTGCCTCATGATTTTTTTCATGGAACAAGTGTGCCTTGGCCCAAAAAAGGTTGAGAAAGACTGGACTACAGTACTTATAAAGAAAACATTTTCAGAAGAGATATGCCACAAGAGCAGGCTATTGAGGTCACTAGGTCTTAGTCCAGGGGTCAGCAAACGTTTTCAGCAGGGGGCCGGTCCACTGTCCCTCAGACCTTGTGGGGGGCCAGACTATATTTTTTTGGGGGGAATGAACAAATTCCTATGCTCCACAAACAACCCAGAGATGCATTTTAAATAAAAGGACACATTCTACTCATGTAAAAACATGTGATTCCTGGACTGACTGCGGGCTGGATTTAGAAGGCAATTGGGCCGGATCTAGCCCCTGGGCCTTAGTTTGCCTACCCATGGTGTAAGATTTGGCTCTTAATCTTCTTCATGTATCATCCACATGCTTCTGACTTTTCCACAGCTTTAAGGGCCGGAAATGCCCCAGCCTTTTAACCGACTCTGGAGGGCAAAGTATATATACCCAGAACACACACAATCCTGGGCCCACAGAGGCCAATAAAGGAAGGAAGTCTGCTGAATCTGTCACACTGCCACTATATTTAATAAATCTGGGATTATAAAATAGCCTACTTTTCCAGGACCAAATCCTGAACCTTAGTTATTAACACCCATAATTAGTGGAGAGCCTAGAAATATTCCCACAGCTCTGCCTATCAGATTTAACCAACAGTACAATCTGCTTGACTTTAGCAAGGGGAAAGAAATAAAAGCAATTCGCCAGAGGAAAGAACAAGATCAAAACCGATGTCTGGCTTGTAATTAAATACTGCAGTATTGTCTGCAAGAGAAACAGAAATAGTTTGCATATTTTGTGCCTCCTTGAATAATTCAAACTGAGAAGCTTGGGAATGAAGTATCAACACTAAGCTACCAAGGCTATGATCTCAATCACCAGCTTCTCCTGGGAGCAATAACTCTCACTTTTAAAAATGAGATTATTTTTAAGATTCTCCTTACCACAATTCATTGACTTTAGATAATATTTTGGTATCATTCAACATCTCCTAGATCAGTTTCACTGATGGCCTTGGCTAATAGGCACCAACATCATTGCACTATTAACTCAATCTAGACTGATTCAGCATAGGCATAGGGAAATCAGGGCCCTGCTCATGAATCAACAGATTCCTTCTTCCTTGGGAAAGAAAAAAACAACCCAAGCTCTATATTAGGTTAAATATAGATGAAGACTACCCAAAGCAATTCATTAGAAGCAACACATTTTGGAGCAATTAATTAATAAAACCCAAGTTCACAATAACAACCACATAAGAATTCTTCTATAACCAGCGATAAAGCACCAGAAAGGGTTAATTACAACTCACAAGAATAAGTCAGCAACACCTCCAGGTGTTCAGAATCTATTTGAAAAAAGCTAGTGTGGGAACCAGACACACATTTTATGGAAGAGAATTCTCCCAAATGATGGGCCACCAGTAAGTAGACCCTGTCTCTTGTGCCTGCCAATGTGATGGACCTTACCACCTGCCCAATGAGTAAACTGCCTTCAAAGGCAGCCCCATGTTGAGTGCATGACAGATATCCAGTCTAGATGTAAGCAGGGCATAATCTGCTCTGGCAAGAATGACTTTCTCTCTCCTGATCATAGTGCAGCAGGCAATCAATAAAAGGCACTCCTGGCTACCAGTGCCACATCCACTTCCATAGATAGTAAAATGTCCAGGGGAACAGCTAGTCCCGAGAGAGTAAGTCCTCCCTACCTGGCAGCTGGATGGTGTGCCAAGGACAAGGCCAAAATCCAAGGGTCACAAGTCTGAGACCCAAAGTCCACAGCCTGAGATCCAAAGTTGAAGGCCAAAAGTCAGGATCAATCCAAGTCCGAAGTCAGGATGCAGTCCAGCATCACAGCCAAAGTAGAAACCCATGAAGGTCCAGGAATATCCAAGACAAGGTCCATCAAAGTGTGCAGTTGAGCAGACACAGCGCCTCAGTTTGGCTACCTTCTTATACTGTGCCTGCTGGTTGCAGCATTTGAGCTTGATGAGACATGTGACCTTCACCTGCTCTCAGCTTCCCCCAGCTGAGGAATCACATGCCTTCTTCCCCACCTGGCCAGCTAGTGAACTGGGCTGCAGGCCCTGACCTATCTCTGCCCTGCCCGCTGTTCCCTGCGTCTCAGGACCTGGTGTGTTCATGGGGATGGGGGCCTATCCAGCTCTGGTGAGGGGTCCTGCTGCTTGGCTTTCTCTGCACTGGCCCCTCTTATCATCCTCTGTCACCCCGTGAGAACTACCTACACCAACCTCTCCTTCCGTATCCCCAGCTTGCCCCCGTGTGACCCATTCCCAGCTGTACCCCTCGCCGGGATCCTCTTCCTCCTCCTCCCTGAAGTCCTACCAGTTCATGGCAGAGTACAACCCCATCCAATACTGGTCATTTGCTCTCTCGAGATCACCAGACTTTTATGCCCACACAACCTCCATCTTATCTGGATTAAGCTTCAGGTGGTTTATTCTTATCAATCCAAAACTGTCCTCGGACACCCATTCAAGACTGTCTGGGACCAGTAGGTGAACAGGAGAGGCAGAGCTTCATGCCATCTCTAAACTGATGACACTTAGACCAAACCTCCAGATAATTTCTTCATGCAGATGTTGAAAAGGCAAAAGACCATGAGTGCCACCTTCTGGATTCACTCCCCCAGAAAAATTAGTTGCTGATCAAAGAATTTCATTCTCCTCAGCTCCTTGGAGTGCTGAGGAGGTGATATGGCTCTCTAGTTAATCAAGGATAAGTGAGCATAGAGATAGGGGGTCCCCAATATAACACCTGTAGACACCATGGTGCCTCCAGACACGCCACCCTGATCCTCTTATTTGGGGAGGAAAGTGTGACTTTTTGTTGGGGTGCCTGCTTTTTGTCTGTATTTTGGGTTTTTTTTTGGGGGGGGTTATGGGGGATAAGGAGTTCTGAGCATTGCCAGTTTTTCTTTGGTAAAATGTGTATATTGTGTGCCAACAAGTTTCTTACATTTCCAGATATGACCCAAAGGGGAAAAGGGAAGGCACAAAACAATGGAAATAACCAACAGAGAGTGCAAACCTCTGTTTATCAAGAAAGAATATCAAATTTCACAATGAAAGAAAAAAAATGGGAGCCAGTAGTCAGGAATGATGGGAACTGGAGTCCAACATCATCTGGAGGGTGCCGGGTTGGTGACCCTTGATCTATCTTAACAATGACATCAGTTATGCCACAATAAATTTGTTGGCCTTTAAGGTGTCATGAGGACTCTGGCATTTTTGATAGCACATTTTACTTCTCTTAGCTCAGCCACGTCCAACAGGTAGATTGTAATCTACTGCTAGATTACTGGACATTTGCAGTAGATCATGGGTAGATCACTGTCGTCGTCCCCAAGAAGCTCAATAACTTTGGCTCCCCTAAAAAAGCTCAACATTTTTGCCCTTCACCCCCCCCCAAAACAAGACGTTCCTCCTCCCTAAAAAAAAGCTCATCAACTTTTACCTGAACCCCCCCCCAAAAAAAGGGGGTAGATCACTGCCAGTTTTTAACTATGTGAGTAGATTGCAGTCTCTTGGGAGTTGGTCTTAGCCTATAAAGCACATGTAATGGAAGAGCTCCTGTCCATATATATTCACATCATTGCATTTATTCATAGCCTTACTCATGAAAGCTACCAAACTGACTTCTTTGTGATCACTTCTAAAGTCCTCCTTATCATTTGGAGTATTGCTGCTGTGCTACATACAATAGATGGTGATAATATCTCTTTCAATAAAGTTGTGAGATGTAAAAGATGGATACATGGTTGGTTAAATGACAGGTGAGCAGCCAGGGACCACCACCTGATATATGGAAACAAACTTTGTCTGTGCCTGGTGCCACACCTCAATGTATAACGTGCCTTTATAGCTTGTTTACACAGTCATTACAACAGTTTCTTTGGAAATATACTAGGCATGAATATGAACAGGTTTTATGAATAAGCGGCTAAAGCAGAATCAATATTAACTACTGACAGGCCTTTGGCACTATTTGAATGCAGAATTTTTAATAGGTAGCCTAATACATCTATACTTTGTAAACTGAGTGCTTTTCAAAGAGAACTCTGGAATCCTACAGAGCTGTCTTCAGGAGCGCTTTGATCCTTCCAGAGCACACATCTTGTGTTTCTGTAATTGCTCTAGTTTAACAATGTTTCATAGCATAGCACGGGGAGTGGGATGAAGGACAGAAATCCTTTTATCAAGGCTATAAACCTAAGTAGCCAACGTGCCGGAATCTGCTGTTGGAGATCCCCAACACAAAAAATAAAATTCAAAAAATCCAAAAGAAGGGGCAGTGATGAAATTGAATGAAATGTTCATGGAACACGTTTGCGGAACAACTTCTAAGATGGCATGAAGAAGGCGTGCACTTTGCTGAAAGCCTTGATCTCTTTTAAGTAATGTGAATGCTGATTTAAACGACTGGGTGAAAGCTAAGGAAGTTATGGCTGAAGTTTTGGGGTTAAGGATGACAGCTCCCCGTTTCAAGTTGCACATGGCAGACGGGGGGGATTAAGCCAACCCGTCCTATCATGTTTCAAATGGGGGGGGGAGAGATCATTGTATGAGCTCTCAGACAATGGTGAAGATTTCTCATTTACTTTGGCTTGGCCATATTCATCTTACTTTACAAATGCATGCAGTGATTTATATCATGTTTAATTAACTGATTGAGGGCTCCTGTGGTAAAATGGCATCACATTAAGCTCTGTCCTTATGGCAAACGTGAATCACATCTTTAGCCTTGCAAGAGCAAAATATCATGGGACTTGCTGATGACAGGAAGCAGGAATCGAAATAAGGTCCCTCCTGTTGTTTGAAAATCCAGGGAGGGTGGTTGCCATATGCTCATCATTTCCAAGGGGAAAAAAATGACAAGACAGAAAAAGAGCTGCTCTAGTTCTTCCAATATGTTCAAATCTCTGATGAAAATGATAGTACAGCAGTTCTGTACTGAGGCCAGATTTGACATGAAAGCACACAGGAAACTTTCGAAAAGATTAATGAGAGATTTTTTAAAAACATAAATTACTTCCTGCATTTAAATAACTTCTGTCAATAAAGTTGACTTGTTTAACAATAAGGCTAAGAAGAACTACTAGTATAAGTATATATTTTTCCATCAGCGAAAAGAGCAACCAGTGAAATGAGCAAAAATTAGCCAAGCTTTTGGCTGCCAAAAACCCTGTGCATAACAAATGTTCAACATTAATGAACTCTGTGCAAATACAGTTTGTTTTAATTTCCAGAATACCAAATTTCAGCTAATCCTCCTCACTTGTAAACTCAGTTTTGCAAAATTCTAATTCTCCAAATGTATTGAATAGATGCATTTGTAGGTAAATATTAAAAAAAAAAACATTCAGTGTAATCTCAAGTTTGAATAAATGACAGCTGATGCTGATATTACATTAAACACCCCATAAATTTAGGAAATGTTAGAGGTTTATGGTGCAATTCTATACATGTCTGCTCAGAAGTAGCTCTCACTGAGTTCCATGATTGGCTGCAGGCTTCTGACACCATAATGATCAACTGACTTTTTGTGTTTGTTTTGAGTACAGGATTATGAGTTAGATAGAAAACATGCTTTGTTTCAATTAATTTGCACAAGGGTTAATGTACATACAGTCAGCATTCAGTGGCCATTCCCTAGGGTTCACCCTGGCTGCCTGGCATAAAATATAAACCTAAATATCAGATTTAGATCCTACTGTAATGGAAGCCTCACAACCCCTCTGAGGGGACTGTTCCTTGCATCTCTCAGCTGCAGCAGCCTGGAACTGGTGTAGGACAAATGGGACATGGGGGTGCTTAGGCCTCTTTAACCCTTTGTAAGATTTATGTGATAGATTTAGGAATTTGTTTCATAACCCTTAAACCAGGCATCCCCAAACTGTGGCCCTCCAGATGTTTTCGCCTACAACTCCCATGATCCCTAGCTAAGAGGACCAGTGGTCAGGGATGATGGAAATTGCAGCCCAAAACATCTGGAGGGCCAAAGTTTGGGGATGCCTGCCTTAAACTATAAATTTACATGTCAATGAGAAATTGTAACGATGACGGAGTTCACACAAAATAAAGACACCCTCAAGAATAGCTTGGGGTTTGGCCTACTACTGAAAGTGAATGGCTCTTGAGGGGCTAAGTAATATGACATGCAAACATGTGAAACAGAATCCCAACCCCCTGATTTATTTGGGTGTGTGTGTGCAGGGGCGTAGGAAGATAGGGGCAGTGGGGGCGGATCGCCCCGAGCGACGCGATCCCAGGGGCGCCATCGCCGCTGCCCGCCCCCTCCCCAAAAGGCACGCCCCGCCCCTGTGCGTGGCATCCCCCTCCCCAAAAGGTGCACCCCACCCCAAAACGAGCTCCATGTCATTGCGCACGGTGCGCGTCACGCCCCACCCCCAGAACGTGCGCCATGTCACTGGGGGCAGCGTGCCTGCTCTCCGCCCCCGGTGGCAGAGCATGAAGCTCCGCCACTGTGTGTGTGTTAAGAAACAGCAACAGTGGTTCACCATACCATGCTGGTCCCACATAGTCTCGACCAGGAAGTAGCAAAAACACCGCTGCCAGGAGGCCATTGTGTCGTTCTGCCCCACGCCTGTGGAAAAAGCATATTCATGAAGCAGATATTTGAAATGAAGGATCTGGAAATGGGAAAATGAATAAGTGCCCCAATTCTTCTCCACTTCCAACTGCTCTTTCATGAAGGTAGCTTTCCATTTATTTTTTCCATTAAAAATGTGTGTATAGTATGTCAGAATTATTATAATTTTTTTTAGGGGGACATTCTGCCTTTCCTATTAAAAAAACCTTACAAACTGTGTTTAGCTAATCCCAGGGTTTCAGGCTTCTTTAGCAGCTTGGTAGGGCACAGTGATAGGAAGAAGCACACATATTCTCTGATCATTGTGACTAAAAACAGCAACACAAAATTACTAAATAAGAGCTACTTTAGTCAACAGTTTAGCTCTTTCAGGATAAATGGAATAGCTGAGGCAAGCAGACAGCCGGAGAGACAATTAAGGTAGGTTGCTTCTTTGCCTAACCAATGTGTCTTTTACTAATAGTTTTTTGTGTGTGTATCTACTTGCATTCACCACAATTTGTGAATATTTTAGCACATGTGTACTCAGTAGGGTGTATTGTCATCCTGATATAAATAGAATTAATGAGCAGTCTCACTGCCATATGTCATGACATATGACAGGGTAACAAGAACATAGGAACAATACTTCTTGCTTTCATATTAAAGCTCTTTTAAACTTTTTTTGGGGGGGGGGGTTCAACCAGCAAAATGAAGTTTTGTCAAGTCCACTTAGAATTCACAAGAAGTTAAAAATCCAAACCCACTAGTGACTTGTCCAGGTAAACCAATGGATACATACAAAATAGTACAAGTCACCCAGCACTTTTCAATCACTCTTTTGGATATCCATCAAGGCACAATAATATATTTGCTGTTGCAGCTTGTTTCCAGAGCCAGGGCTGCTCTCGGTCTTCTGTCTATGAGCCAATATCTGTTGAAAGTGGCCACTGTGTAAACTAGAGATGTGGTGGAATTTTCTCCTGTGTTTTTTCCAACCAATCTCCATTAGTGGGAGAGAAAAAGAATGCATTTGAAAATTTTCAAAAGGGAGAGAAAAAAATTGGTTAAATTCACAAAAGTAGGGCACAGGGTTTGTGACATGCCTATGTAAGCTGGAGGGTATCTTTGTGTGAATCCTTTTGTTGTACAAATAATCTTAACAGTGGTCTACACTCTGCATCCTTCTTGGGTGTCCATTGTTCAGTTAAAACCCTGAGGAGAACTCCTCCTATACAGCTCTATTTAGATCAGGAAGGATGGACAGTCAGGGAGACTGCAGAAATGCTTATTGGAAAAGCCATACATTTCACCCAAAGGTATGCTAATAACCCCACACTGATTGAAATTATAAAGAAACTGGGTGGTGCTGTGGTCTAAACCACTGAGCCTCTTGGGTTTGCTGATCAGAAGGTTGGCGGTTCGAATCCCCATGACAGGGTGAGCTTCACAGTGCTATTCAAATCCTGTACTCAGGAAGAGTTTTCTTGGCAGGGTTACTGGAGTGGCTTGCCAGTTCCTTCTCCAGGTGGATCAGTTCCTTCTCCAGTGGAAGTGATGATATTCCAGCTGAACTATTTAAAATTTTAAAAGATGATGCTGTTAAGGTGCTACACCCAATATGCCAGCAAGTTTGGAAAACTCAGCAATGGCCAGAGGATTGGAGAAGATCAGTCTACATCCCAATCCCAAAGAAGGGCAGTGCCAAAGAATGCTCCAACTACCGCACAATTGCGCTCATTTCACACGCTAGCAAGGTTATGCTTAAAATTCTACAAGGCAGGCTTAGGCAGTATGTGGACCGAGAACTCCCAGAAGTGCAAGCTGGATTTCGAAAGGGCAGAGGAACCAGAGACCAAATAGCAAACATGCGCTGGATTATGGAGAAAGCTAGAGAGTTCCAGAAAAACGTCTACTTCTGCTTCATTGACTATGCAAAAGCCTTTGACTGTGTCGACCACAGCAAACTATGGCAAGTTCTTAAAGAAATGGGAGTGCCTGATCACCTCATCTGTCTCCTGAGAAATCTCTATGTGGGACAAGAAGCTACAGTTAGAACTGGATATGGAACAACTGAGTGGTTCAAAATTGGGAAAGGAGTACGACAAGGTTGTATATTGTCTCCCTGCTTATTTAACTTATATGCAGAATTCATCATGCGAAAGGCTGGACTAGATGAATCCCAAGCCGGAATTAAGATTGCCGGAAGAAATATCAACAACCTCAGATATGCAGATGACACAACCTTGATGGCAGAAAGCGAGGAGGAATTAAAGAACCTTTTAATGAGGGTGAAAGAGGAGAGCGCAAAATATGGTCTGAAGCTCAACATCAAAAAAACCAAGATCATGGCCACTGGTCCCATCACCTCCTGGCAAATAGAAGGGGAAGAAATGGAGGCAGTGAGAGATTTTACTTTCTTGGGCTCCTTGATCACTGCAGATGGTGACAGCAGTCACGAAATTAAAAGACTCCTGCTTCTTGGGAGAAAAGCAATGACAAACCTAGACAGCACCTTAAAAAGCAGAGACATCACCTTGCCGACAAAGGTCCGTATAGTTAAAGCTATGGTTTTCCCAGTAGTGATGTATGGAAGTGAGAGCTGGACCATAAAGAAGGCTGATCGCCGAAGAATTGATGCTTTTGAATTATGGTGCTGGAGGAGACTCTTGAGAGTCCCATGGACTGCAAGAAGATCGAACCTATCCATTCTTAAGGAAATCAGCCCAGAGTGCTCCCTGGAAGGACAGATCGTGAAGCTCAGGCTCCAATACTTTGGCCACCTCATGAGAAGAGAAGAATCCTTGGAAAAGACCCTGATGTTGGGAAAGATTGAGGGCACTAGGAGAAGGGGACGACAGAGGACAAGATGGTTGGACAGTGTTCTCGAAGCTACCAACATGAGTTTGACCAAATTGCGGGAGGCAGTGCAAGACAGGAGTGCCTGGCGTGCTATGGTCCATGGGGTCACGAAGAGTCGGACACGACTAAACGACTAAACAACAACACTCAGGAAGAACCTTAGAAAGAGTCCAAAAAGTTTCAGGAAATGTGACCAAGTCCACCCAATATAATAAGGAACTTCAAAAGGTGTGCTGCACTGAAAGGAAGGCACATTCTTTAGATTTGCTCTGATTTATAGGAGAGAGCGTTAAGAAAGCACACAGTATTGTTTTACATCTCCCAGTGAGCTCCCATTGCTCTGTCCCAGCTCCTGCCTACCTAGCAGTTTGAAAGCATACCAGTGCAAGTAGATAAATAGGTACCGCTGTGGCGGGAAGGTAAATGGTGTTTCCGGGCGCTCTGGTTTCCGTCACAGTGTTTTGTTGCACCAGAAACAGTTTAGTCCTGCTGGCCACATGACTTGGAAAGCTGTTTGTAGACAAACATTGGCTCCCTCAGCCTGTTGCCCAAACTGCCTGCTGAGAGGGCAGTAGACAACTGAGGGCCAGTTCATTTTAGGAATCTAAAATGGCCTTTGCATGAACAGTTCCAGCAAGCTGTTTGAGGAGGTTTTCTTGTTCTGTTCAAATAAAAATATCCTTTCCCTCATATATTGGCAAAGCAATAGGTCATCAAGCATCTTCAGTATTCTACATATGATGGGGAAGGGGGTGCCCGAGCCCAAGGCTCAGTCCTGCAATGTACCACATGGAAAACCAGAGGTTTGTGTGCGACAAGCCTAAGTATCTCCATATGCATTTTAGAACCCTCCGTGTGCATTTTAGAACCCTGGTTTTTCAAGGGTTTTGAAAGGCATGTAACCCCTCAAAGAATTAGTGAATACAGCACCAGAATACCTTGTTCAGGCTCCTGCCGCAACCTAAATAGTTCCTTTGCAACTTCCCATGGCAAAAGTCAGTGTTTGGTCAACTTGCACCTTCTGCTGGAAGGGTCTCCAGGGGAACCAGAAGTGCAAAGCACTCTAGCTTCATTGACCTTCTATTCAATGTCCTTCAGAAGCCACATTTAGGCTGAATAAGTTGTTCATTTGGTAAGTGAACTTTCTGCTGCTTCACTTTTTCTCCCAGGTTATCAAAGTAACTGAGTTAGAGATCTGAAACTTCTCTAGATGCAGTGAGTTCTAGCTTATACTTGAACTGGTCTTCTTAGCTTATGCTACACCACCCTGTTTTGTCTATGTATTTATTTTAATAAACTTACTTACATCCATGGTCCTGTTGGTGATGCTTACATAGCCTAGCAGAGTACGGTGGTGAGTTCTAGGTTACTCAACAGGTCAGAAGGTCGGCGGTTCGAATCCCTGCAACAGGGTGAGCGGTTGTGGCTCAGTCCCAGCTCCTGCAAACCTCGGCTCCCTCAGCCAGTAAAGTGAGATGAGCGTCGCAATCCCAGAGTTGTTCGCGACTGGACTTAACTGTCAGGGGTCCTTTACCTTTTTTAAAAAATACATGCAGAAACCAGGAAGTAACAGGAAGTCTGCTTTCATGAACTGTACTGGCCAGCTAGGCAAGGAGCAGGTACAAGACTGTTGCTCTCCTGATGTTGCTGGACTCCAACTCCCATCCTTTTGGACCACTGGCCAGGCTGCAACAGTGGCAACCGGAGTCCAGCAATATCTGCAGGGCCCCATGTTGGCCACCCGTGATCTAGGAAAGGGGCTTGGGAGACAGGAAGTTAATAAGCATCGAACAATATCCTCTAACCTCTAGCTATTTCTTTTTGTCCCAAATGTACTCTGTGTGTGTGTGTGTTTCAAAAAAGAAAAATAAACATATAATCAAAGAGATGAAAAGTTGACAGATTTGACAGAATGTTATTTATAGCCTTAGCCCACCTTTATGGCATTTTTATTTGAAAAGATAACAATGGAGCTGTAATACTAGATCTGATTGCACTGGTCATTTTGTGCTCCAAGGGTAATAACAAAATTAATGAGTTAACAATATCAACCAGATTTCCCAGCAAGAGTCTAATTAAAAATGCATGGCATTAAAGTTTCCTTTTTTGCTGCATGGAAAATACAATGGATGCTGGGAGTGTTGAATTTGTGCTTTGAAACTGAAGCAGGCAGTGTGTCAGAATGACCATCTCTCTTTTTTTGCATTTGCTTGTACTTTCATTTTAACTTTCACAAACCCTTCAGACTACAAGACTGGTGCCTAGCACAGCAGCCGGCAGCAGCAACAGCAACAGCTCTCTGGGGAAATAACAACAGCTCTTTTGCACAGACAGAAAAGAGGCACCATCTAGTGCTTTTTCAGGGGAAAGGCTGTTGGCGTTGGTATGGGTGTGGCGTAGGAACGGGAGGTGAGAACAATGGCAATTTTGCTTTTCAAAGGTCATAGACTCTCAATAGCTTTGACACCCCCCCCCAATAACTATTGTTTAAAAAGTAGACACTAAGCTCTAGCATGAAAAAATTGGAAAGGTAATGGACAAATACTAGAAATAACAAAAGTTGTTTTTTTCAGCTAAGGTTTTTTGGGCATTGTTGAAAACTGCCAGCTATATATTTTATTGCATTGCCTGTTTTTCTTCATTTTAGTGCAACAATATGCTGTTTTTGTCTCTTGTGAAACCACACTGTGGTATCCTCAATACCTGTGGTAAGCTGGCCCTATATAAACTCACCTAGTGCCAAAGACAACTTAGACACCTTTGTGGAACGGATCTGAAATCATGAAATAACTTTTTGAGTGACAGAAGATGACAGTTATCAGGAAGAAGCCCTGAGAGTTGGTTGCCAAAGCAGACCTTTCTTGAGAGAAGAGAGAACGCAACTTAAAAAAGAAACAGAATAAACACTTCCACAGCACCTGGATTAATTGCTGGCATCTGTTTTTGACCTTTAAAGGTGCAGATTTTGACACTGAATGAATGGGACCCACATCTCAGAGGCTGTCTCTCTCCCTATGAGATTCACCACCACCAGAAACAGCTGGCGGGGAGGAGAAACACTGCTGGTGTGTAATTGAATAATGCAGGGGCTGGATAGGGCATCAGTGAGGTTGGGGCAGAGTAGGGGCACCTGCTGAATAAATCTGGTGCTGCTGCCAGGAGGCCAGGTTTGTGGCAGAGCCCCGCTTTGCCACCCATATCTGACTCGCACCAACTTTTTGCCCTTCAAATCAGGCCTTGTTTCAGATTCCGTACCATGGAGCTGAGAATTGCAACTGTGATACGTGGAAGCCTTACTATGTGGTGGACAGATGGAAAGAAGGACAGATCTCATACTCCTTTAGTAGTTGTGCAGAAGCGGGAATTGCAGCAGTACAAAACCATAATGAGGAATAAGGATTGGTTTTGTGTTTTTAAATGGGTTTTTTAAAATTATTGTACATTGCCTCGAAACTATTGTGAATAACAGCAGCAGCAGCAACAACAACAACTAATAATAATTTTATTATTTGTAGCCCCCCCCCCCATCTTACTGGGTTGCCTCAGGTACCCTAGGCAGCTTCCAGCATATAAAAAACCATAATAAAACATTAAAAAGCTTCCCTATAAAGGGCTGCCTTCAGGTGTCTTCTAAAGGTTATACAGTGGAACCTCGGTTTATGAACACCTCGGTTTACGAATTTTCGGTTTACGAACGCCGCGGGCCCATCTGGAACGGATTAATCCACTTTCCATTACTTTCAATGGGAAAGTTCGCTTCAGTTTCTGAACGCTTCGGTTTATGAACAGACTTCCGGAACCAGTTGTGTTCATAAACCGAGGTACCATTGTATCAGGCATAGGCAAACTCGGCCCTCCAGATGTTTTGGGACTACAACTCTCAACAACCCTAGCTAACAGGACCAGTGGTCGGATTATGGGAGTTGTAGTCCCAAAACATCTGGAGGGCCGAGTTTGCCTATGCCTGGGTTATATAGTTCTTTATCTCCTTGACATCTAGTGGGAGGGCATTCCACATGGTGGGTGCCACTACTGAGAAGGCCCTCTGCCTAGTTCCCTTTAGCTTCACTTCTTGCAGTGAGGGAACTGCCAGGAGGCCTTTGGAGCTGGACCTCAGTGTCTGGGCTGAATGGTGGGGGTGGAGACGCTCCTTCAGGTTTACAGGGCCGAAGCCATGTTAACAGATTAACAACAATAATGCAGGGGACACCCTGATAATATCTCATTGACTAACACTGGTCACCGAAATAACTTTTAAATAAAACTACAAACATGTCACAATACTATTAGACAAGCACACATTTTTAAGGTTCCCTTGAACATTCCCTTTTCCAAAAGACTCAGAACAAATGGAGAAATATTTATGGAAAAACCATCCCAACAAAGTCTCATAGAAAAAGGCAAAGCACCTGTCTACGTGCCATCATCTCTTGTCAAACATTTTAACTTGTTCAAAATATGCCTTTTACCCCAAATTTGGCATGGACTGTCCTCGGGGTTTACCTCTCCTTCCCTGCCAAGTTTTCAACTAAGTCAACCAAACTATTTTCTAACTCTAAGCCATTGAACCTACTTCCTCATTACGGGTAGTGGAATGTGATACAGCCAACTCACCCTTCATATAGAGGCCATGACTATAGTCGTACAATAAAATTATTGTTTGTTTTGTTTTTAAAATTAAATTGACCCAATCTCAAACCTACAGACTGATTTCATTGCTCCCTGGTGAGCCAAATTCCAAGAAATATGAACCCAAGATAAATTTAGTCATCTAAGCTATTCATCTTTCTAAAACTGCCTATGTGTGAAGTGGTCTTAGTGGAATGGAAGAGGTGCAGTGGGCGCCCCCAACCCCCCAGCAGTGGCCACAGCAGCAACATCAGAAATATTAGGTTTCCTTAGCAAAGTCCATAACATTTCTGCAATGCCCATTTCAGGAACTGGGTTGATGCTTTGTAATGCGAAGAAACATCATGGCGTCCTCCTACAAAATCCAAATCTTCTAATGCTACTGACGTGGAACTGGCTCCCACACTGCAAAGACAACATGTGATGGAGACTAAGGTGCAACCATTCTCCCCTTTTCAGTTTATGCCTGATAATAGTTTTGAAAGTAGAGGTGATACGCTAACTCAGGGGTTCCCAACAAAATTTTCTCGAGGACCCCTCATCGAGCCGCTATTGTGACAAGGACCCCCATTAATTCCTAATCCTAAAATTAAAAAGTGAGAGCCAAATTAAGAGTCTTTTTATATTTTATATTTATACGTTTTTTACAGTTACAACAGAGTACTCCATCAGTATACAGTTAGTTTTAATTTTCAGTTCTTAATGAGATGAGTTAAATCTGTCCTTTGAGTTCATTATTTCTGAAATATTAGGTTACAAACTTGAAACTTTCACTCCGAAATCCGACCGCATGTCGAGCCGATTCCTATATTTGTTTTTCATGAAACACATGGAAGAAAATGCCTGCTCACACCGATATGTGGTTGCAAATGGAAGGATCTTTTTCATTGCCTTATTTCCAAGTTTCTTGTTTACAAACACTACTGTTTTGCAAAGAGGCAGCGCACGCCAGGGAGGAGGGAGGGGAATGGAGAAGACAGGGTACCTGCGCAGTAGCGCACAAATGAAGCCGACGCGCACAAAGCATCTTGGGGAGGTGAGCGTTGGTAGAATACGCGTGCTGCCTCTTTGCAAAACAGTAGTGTTTGTAAAGCGCCATCTAACGGCATACAGCAGAACTACTGCCTCTATCTAATTCTAGTTTTGCGCTAGACTCTGCTCATGCAGGAAGCGGCCAAAACAAAAAAAACCTGTTATCATACGAAATATATTTAATATATTTTTTATTCTAATAGCATCTTGAGGACCCCTCTGGCATAGCTCGCGGACCCCTGGGGGTCCCCGGACCACCTGTTGGGAACCACTGCGCTAACTAAACATGCAATGTGGCAAACGAATCCAAAGGGAGGGAATTCCGCTGTAGTCCAGGAAAAGGTTTTTCAATCAAATTCTCTCTGAGGCTTCCCTTAGCAGAAAACATGGTGTTAGATTTAAGGATGGCACAAGCTTGCCTTGACAGGTCCCAGAAATGATTAGGCAAGACCATTAGTAAGAACCCTGCTCTGGTTTGCTTCCCACCCTGCACCACAAGAGTAATGAATGTCTCCTTCTATTTGTATCCTTTTATAACATAGCCACCAGCATGCCAGGTAGAAACGCTTAATAAGTCTCCCAAATTTTTGACTGTATATATAAATTTTATCTCCCATTAAGTGTCCCATTTTTCTCCTGTCTTTGCAGCCGAGCTTTCCCGAACGCCATAGTTCACAGTGAAGCCCTCTGGTAATGACAGCAGTGGAGTGATAATGTACTTTCCTGATTTCCCGTTAATAGTAGCACTTGATCCAGCAATGCGTGCCAGTTCGATGGCAGAAGGGTGCTTTAACATTTTCTAGAGGTAAAAGGACCCGTTCAATTTATAGCCTTGGCCAACTCAGCAGTTTCGCTCAGTTCTGGCACAGAAATTGATGTTTTAGTTAAAACAAAAAAAGGAGGGAGCGCTTGCAGTTCCTTGCAAGTGAAACAAAGTACAATTGATTTTCCACTTGCTTTGAAATACTTGAAAACTGCATAAGGTGAAGGTGGTGCTAAAATCATTTCTACAGGTGTGTGTGTGTGTGTGTGTGTGTGTGTGTGTGTGTGTGTGTAAAACAATGGCATCAATAAACCCCAGCTTTGGTTCTCTTTTCTTAATCAACAAGGAGCAAAGGTGAGCCACTGGTTACAGAATGTCCCTCAGAAATGCATGTTATTTAATGGATTGAGACTATTTTGATTAGAGAAATACATTGAGCATATGTCTATGAATGGCTATTTTCCAATGATAGCTAAATGGAAATTCCATGTTCATGGCAATACATTGCTCAGTTCCCATTCTGGAGAACTTAGAAGATTCACTGTCTTCTTGTGCTTGAGAGCTTGAGAGACACCCAGATACTGACTGCTGAAAATAGACTTCTGAACTAGACAGACTTTTCTTTCACCTGATTCTGCAAGGCAATTATTATGATCAAGCACCCTGTTGTGTATTGAGTCAAAGGATTTTATATCTGCATTACTATTGTCTGTATGTGTTTTAGGGTTAAGTAACTGCCTTTTGGTTCCAGAAGGTACAGCTACAGTACTATTGGTTCATTTAAGCTGCTGTATTTCAATCCTCTGTCTTATTGGTTTCCTCCAAAAGGCAGCACTGTGATTGCCTGATATTGTTCCCTCCAAAATGTATCCCTTTCTAGCTAGTTCCCTGTCCCTATATATGTAGCCTTCCTGCCCTCAGAGTCAGTCCTGTTTTGCCCTGAATAAAGAACTGTTCTATTGAAGATGCGTATCTGGACTTCTTAAGGCACGACACAACATACCCTATCTTCAGCCTGGAGAAACAGCAACTGCTCCCTTTCAAAGAAAGGAGAGAGAGAGAGAGAGAGAGAGAGAGAGAGAGAGAGAGAGAGAGAGAGAGAGAGATAGTGTTTTACAGATCATCATAATCCTATTCCTCCTGTAAATCCTTGATGTGGTGGGGGCAGGCACATGGAGCTGCTAGACCATCCCTCCTGGGTTCACTCCAACCATGTGGCTGGTTGCACCTGCACTCATTTGGCAAAGATGTGGAGAGGAAGCTGACTGCACTCACACATGTTCTTTCCTGCCCCCCCCCACTCCCCAACCGGAAGACTGCAGAGAACTCTTCTGATTGCATGGAGAAGTCTACATTACATATAGTCAGTTTCCCCTTCAGACTTTCTCCAAATACACAGAGATCAGACCAAAGAGATCTGGACAGAGGTGGGGATGGCAGTACTGGAATTAGGCCCTGACTATGCTGTGTAGCAGGGGCCCAGGTGGCGCTGTGGGTTAAACCACTGAGCCTAGGGCTTGCTGATCAGAAGGTCGGCGGTTCAAATCCCTGTGACGGGGTGAGCTCCCGTTGCTTGGTCCCAGCTCCTGCCAACCGAGCAGTTCGAAAGCACGTCAAAATGCAAGTAGATAAATAGGAACCACTACAGCGGGAAGGTAAACGGTGTTTCCATGTGCTGCTCTGGTTTGCCAGAAGTGGCTTTGTCATGCTGTCCACATGACCTGGAAGCTGTACGCCGGCTCCCTCGGCCAATAATGCTAGATGAGCGTGCAACCCCAGAGTCGGTCACAACTGGACCTAATGGTTAGGGGTCCCTTTACCTTTTTATGCTGTATAGAAGCAAGATTGCTGTAGGAACAGCCATGCTCTGTTTGTCTAAAGGCCACATTTTATCCCCTTCTTCATAAAGTGATAAATATTTCAGCACAGTAGTCTACTTATGTCAAACTTTTGGTTCTCCCAAAATATGTGGACAAATTAATCTCTGTATTAGTGATGAAGGTTGCTATTGTAGTAGATGTGAGGCATCTCCACCTCATTAAGAGCTTTGTTTTCCACATTGTGCTTTTTTCCACATTGTGCTTTATGCTTTTTGGTGAGCATCTGAAACATGCCACAAGTCACAGAAACATAGAACCATAGAATTGTAGGGTTGGAAGGGATCCTGAGGGTTATCTAGTGCAACCCCCTGCAACGCGGGAATTTCAACTAAATCATCGATGACAGATGACCATGATGGAGCTCTCTGGGTGGCAGCAGGTGTGGGGAACATGTGGCGCTCCAGACTGGCCATGTTTGCTGGGGCTGATGGAAATTGTAGCTCAGCAACGTCTGAAGGGCCAAAGGTTTCCCACAACTGCAACAAGGCCTGCTTCCTTATTGCCACTAAATATCAGTCTGTGGATCACAGCATAATCAGCTCAGTCCCTTCCAATGCTGACTCAGTAATAGCACAGGTGTATATGGAGGGCACAAGGAGAAGGCGACAACAGAAGATGAGATGGTTGGACAGTGTTCTCGAAGCTACGAACATGAGTTTGACCAAACTGCGGGAAGCAGTGGAAGGCAGGAGCGCCCGGCGTGCTCTGGTCCATGGGGTCACGAAGAGTCGGACACGACTAAACGACTAAACAACAACAACAATATGGAGGAAAGAGGACGTGTTAGATTACCTGGTCCCAAGCTGTGCAACTTGGTAGCTAATGCTGTACACAGTCAGTGCAGTTCTCTTAGCATGGGTGTAAATACACCCCAGTCAGTAACCTAGCTTCTGCATCCTTAAGTACTCATGTAACCATAGAATCATAGAATCATAGAATCATAGAGTTGGAAGAGACCACAAGGGCCATCCAGTCCAACCCCCTGCCAAGCAGGAAACACCATCAAAGCATTCTTGGCATATGCCTGTCAAGTCTCTGCTTAAAGACCTCCAAAGAAGGAGACTCCACCACACTCCTTGGTAGCAAATTCCACTGTCGAACAGCTCTTACTCTTCCTTTAAGAAGAAATCTGCAAGTTATGCATTCATCCACGGCAATTCCCCCAACATTTCAATAACGTTATCTGATTTCTGGAAACCTGTTTCTCACTGTGTGCATTCCCTGCCCTGGCAGCAGTGAATAAGCCAAGATTCCCCTTTCCATTCAAAGAAACGGAGGGTTCCCTCTCCGTCAAGGAATCTGTAATTACAAAGCTGTGCAAACAGTGAAGGAGAAGCTGATTCTCTTAGACCACAAAAATAACCATATATACATATCGCGCACAACTGCATGGTTTAAAGATTGCTTTGTGTGTCCAAGATTTTTCCTTTGCATGTTAAAGCATTTTAAAAGTGTTGCATCCCCGTGATGTTGGATTTCAGGTAAACACCGACAATTAAACGAGTAGGAACTTACGAAGCTAATTCATACCAAGTGAGAAGCTTGGTGCACTTACCCAAGTCTTGCCGACTGGTGGACACTGTTCAAAGTTTTAGGCAGACGTGCCTGGAGACACCAGGGATTGATCCTGGGACCTATTACTACTCCTATTTAGGATGGCATACATGGCTCCCTGCCCCTCATTTAATCCACACAACAACCCTGTTAAGTGGGGATTCAAATCCTGGCCTCCCAGATTCTAGTCCAACACTCTAACCACCACCACACTGGCTCTCGAGTCATTATTACTACTTATTTACTGCCTTTAATTTCTTTTTGTTTTGCATGCAAAGCATGCACTCTACCTCCGAGTTACAGCCGTTCCACATAGACCATATGCTATGTAGATGACGAGAGATGGGAAATTTATACACGAAGAGAATATTTGCTACTAACATACCAAAATGCCTCAGCTTCTCTGTCATAGAGTCCTAGACATACCAAACAGTTCATTCCAGTTTCTGGATGCTGTAGTCCAACAGCCATATCCTCCAATAAGTGCTATAATTAGAATAAGCAAAAGTGGGTACTCAAAACAATTCTTTATGTCATCACTGCATTATTCATCCTTTATTCTAATTCCAACTTGCTTACTAATTACCCACTGATCCTCACAACCGCTACCCTTTCAGCAGCCTCATTTGCAAAGTGTCTGGCAATAATCTCTCAGCGCCGCATTATCTTGCCCTTTTCACCACATTATTTAATCAATAGGGTAATGACCTCAAATAAGCCATTTCCACGGCCATCTTGTCATGCAGTGTAAAATAAATGAAGCCGGCAAAAGTATTTGTGCTCCTGCTTTCTGGCTTACAAACACACACAAAAAGGGGATCTGTTTCCACCCCAAAGCAATTCTTACACTGCAGAAATTATTATCTTTCAAATCTCTCCCTAGCAAACAAACAGTGAAGCCTTGTGTTATTTTCTTTGAATGGACTTAATTGTAAAGCACACACATTCAAGACAGAATTCAAGGGCGGGGGGGGGGGGAATATCTGGATACGCGGAATTCAAAACCGCTTTCTCTAACAAACTTATCATTGTCATCTGCTAGAGCACTGTATGATGACTTACACTTTATGACAAAATTATGCGTAGTATTGATTAAACCATTTGTATATAAATAGGCTGCAATCCTACACCTGGGGATTACTGGAAGACGAACAGTCAAGATGCATAGTACTCAAGGCAGGGCAAGTTATTTTGGTACCTGAGGCAGGCAATCCAACATGTGCTGCTGCCTTACCTTCCAAGTCCCGGGCTGCAGAATCCGGGACCGGCAGCCGTGTGACACCGGAAGTTGCGTTGACGTAACTTCCGGTGTCGCTTTGCCCTTCTATGGGCACCAAAAATGGCCACCGGCGGCTTCAAAAGTAGCTTCTACGTATGACTGGAAGTGCGTCGACGCAATTTCCGGTGTCGTCCCACCCATCTATGGGCACCAAAAATGGCCACCGCTGACACCCGAAGTTGCGTCTACGCACTTCCGGTCATGCGTAGATGCGACTTTTGAAGCCAGCGGCGGACATTTTTTGTGCCCATAGAAGGGCAAATAAGAAAAAAAATGGCCGCCGGCAGGAGAAAATAATGGAGAAAAACGGGAGACAAAGTGATACGGGGGACCACCGGGAAAAGATAAGTAAAAACGGGGGTTTCCCCGGGGAAAACAGGGTACTTGGCAGCTATGGCTGCTGCTTCTCCTCACTGGCAAAATGATGATGATGATGATGACGACAACAACAACAACAACAACAACATGCAACAATAAATTAAATAACAATGTGGTGGCTTACTTAATACCCCAAATCCATAGACTCAGATGGTTGCCTCCTCTGCCAGATGGTAGAGCTGGTCATGGAACTGTATTTAAGACAGGCTGCTGTGGCCCCTTGCACTGCAGCAAAACCAGAACAATATTAGATTTATTTATTTAGTCACTGGCATGCTAAGTTTGACTTTGCTCTATGCTTGCTATGCATTGTCATAGATAAATAATCTAGACTCTAGGTTACTTCACTGTAATATTTTATTGAATGTCAATTTTGCTTTGTTTGAATTTATTGATATATGCTGAATCAAATTTTCATCCCCCCCAAGTGTTATGCATTTTTATATTTTAATGTTTTTTAGTGAGACGTCTTGAGCTAGAGCTCAGCATTTTAGTGCAAATCTCTCATAATATACCATTTGGTATGCAATATACACATTTCCCTAATACATTGCACTTTTGTACGGTATTTTCATTAATATTTCATTAATATTTTCATTAATATTTTTGTATGCAGACTTCCCTCTAATACCCCTAATAGATGTATCTGTATGATCATTTTTTGATTACAAAATTTGGAGAAATGTGAATTTTGAACGAAGACTGTGAGAAATATAGAAAACCTAAACTCCAGCATAGCAATTCCCCTATCCCAGGGGTGCCAACTTGAATAAAAAAATTGGGGGGGGGAGGGAGGAAGGTAAGCCCCGCCCCACATAATTGGTCACATGATGTGAAGCATGCACACCATTTAAAGGGCAATGTCCCTCAACTTTTTTGGGGAAGGGGCTCAGCCTCCTCAAATATTTTATTGGGGGGGGGGCTGAAGCTCCCACGGCCCCTAGGAGTTGGTTCCTCTACTCCAGACTGTGGCTTCCGTGGCTACATTTTATTACAAACACACACACACACACACATAGGGTAGGGATAGGAGGGAGATTACACACAACTTGACCCTTGTACACTACTCCTGCCTTAGGGTGCTGAGTTAAGTGAACCAGGCCAGGGAACCTGTAGAAAGGCATAGATGAGACACACAGATAAAGAGAAACCAGGATGAGAGGCATATATGAAAGATATCTCTGCTCTGCAGAGCACCACCTCTTTCTATGTACCGTGTTCCCCATAATATTCTTTTATACTCTGCATGGAGCTAAGATGTAACGCCCAGTTGGTCCTGGGTCCAAACAGTCCAAACAGTCCAATAAAAAGATGAGCATGGTTCTTAACATGTTTTGGGGAACACTGCAAACACACGCAATATACAGATGTGCACCTGTTAATTCCACTAATGTGAAGAGGTCCTGAATCGAGAATCCGTGCTTATCGAGACCCTGAGTGAGCTTCACACCCAACTTGTTAATCAAACTGATGCATTTGTGACACGATGTCCTAATGAAAAGGGACAAGATCTGGGGAGAAAAAAGTAACTGCTTATAGTTTTTTTGCACTTTCGTTTTTAGGTGTGTTATGAAAATGACAACGTGCCAGTCATCCAAGCTGTCAGGCACCAGATAAAATCTGTTCAAAGCCAGAATAATTTACACTCGGATGAACACCTCCCAAGAAGTTATCACTAAAAGTACTCAAAGGTTTAGGTGCAACTCTTGGCTTGTTAGGAAACTCCTATAATGAGCCTATGTGTGATGAAATGGTTACAGGCAAACATTCCGTCAAGCTCACACAGGAGGTGTTATAAAGGTAAGTATTCTTGCATGAGCACAAAGCACCTGCCATGTTACGAGAAATTAATTCTGGGTTGTAAAGCTGCATTTGGGAAGCTGTTCTCTCCAAACAACTAACAAGACACTCTCCTGACAAAACGGTGCCCTAAAAATTACATCGCTGCTCTCGTCAACCGGCACATCTATTGGGGTGGGCAATGGTAATGTTATATTTTTGGTTGTAGACATAGTAGATGATACCCATGACAAGAAGGGAACTTTGGGGGGGGGGAGTGAAGGTAGAAAATGCCTCCCTCCAAAGTGGCTCCCTTAGAGCAGCAGTTTTCCATGACAACTTTTTGGACACTGTAGCATACAATCAGAAATGTGAATCAGAAGGGCCTCATTGAGAAATGTTGGGGCAGGATCCTCCTCCGTGCCTTTTTCTCCATCTCTGCCTCTGAGCAGTCCTAGAAGAAGAAACAAAGAAGTTTATGGCGACGTGACAGACAATCCAATTGCCGTTGCTCAACAGCTCACCTGAGAGGAAAGGGAGACTCTGCCCATTTGAGGTTCTGGCTCCAACCACCATCAACTCCACCAGTATGACTTTTCCCACTGAGAAATAGCCCCCTATAGAATAAGCCTTCGTCACCCATGCTTTACAAGTTCCAGCTGCAGAATGCAAATAAGCATTACTGGAGTAATGTCATTTGCAGAAATCGATTTTCCACGTCTCTTGCATGAATTTGGTTCAAGGCAACCAATGTGCAGATTTTACCATGGTTGCCACACAGTCCTGAGTCATCTTTAATTTTAACGAGTGAAAACTGTTCACACATTGCTCCAGATCCAGGTCCACTGCATATATTAACACTAATTGAACACTGGTGTCTTCATTCACATCAGGTGGCTCAATCAAAATGTTGGTGGACAGCTTTGTGGGTCCTTGACAGGCCCGTCTTAGCCGTAGAGGCTAGTGGTGCAGTGAACCTCGGTGCCGGGTGCTAGAGGGCGCCAAATGAGTGCGGGGTTCTGGCAGTCTGGCCAGGACTGCGCTCCACGAGCTGAGAGGCTGCACCACGTCTCTCTCCTTCTCCGAGGACTCCGCGCCATGCCTCCTTCTCCTTTCCCCCACGCAACCAGCCACTAAACCCTATGGCTCCTCCTCCACCGCCACCTCCTCTCCCTTGGCTGCAGGAATTGCCTCAGCCGCTGCCTGCCGATCCGCTGTCGTCACGCAGCGGAGGAGGAGGCAGCACCCCAGAGCCTCGCAAGTGAGCTCGGGTGGTCTGGCCAGGACTCCGCGCTTGGGAGCCAGCCCCCAATCTGGATATCACTTCCATTAAAAAGAAAAGGGAAAGGGGGGGAAGTAGAGGGAGCGTCCCCAGGAGCCCCAGCCAGAGAGACGCAGCTCCGTGCGCCCGCCTCTTCCCTGCGCTCCATGAGCTGAGAGGCTTCGCCGCATCTCTCTCCTTCTCTGAGGACTCCGGAAGGAAAAAGGGGGGTTCACGCCGGAGGGATTTTTGCACCATGGCGCTGGATACCCTTAAGATGGCCCTGGCCCTTGAGGCATTTTGCCAGATTTGCTCCAACCCCTGGAAAGTATTGGTTGGTTATTATTAATTCTTAACACTCTCAGTAAGCATATACACTTTTAAAAAGAAAGTTTCAAAAGCCTTTGAACTTCAGCTATGTGCAAATGCGCTCTCAAAATTCTCCTCCATATTTTAGGGCAGAACAGTTGGCAGGACTATTTCATCCCATTTCTCCAGAGAGTCGAGAAATTATCCAATTCTCCACAGCCTAATTCTATAAACTAGATTCTGCCCCCCTGCATTTTGCGTATCGAGGGTATCAGACACCCCCCCCCCAATAACTCACACAAGACTCAGAATTTTTGTTTGGGTTTTGGCATTAATTTGGCCACAACTTTATTTAAATACAAATTAAATGTGAGTGTTGGCTTAGGCATTGGTTACACCATCTGTCCCCCAGGGGAGAGGAGGTAACTGTGTCCAGGCACTCTCCCCTCGACCAGAAATGCTCCCCAAGGCTAGTGCTCTGTATTGGCCCCAGCCCCGCCCATTGCAGGGGTGTATGGACTAGAGCCCCGGAGCCCCAGGATTCCTTTAATGGAATACTTCTATGTGGAGCAACAATTTAATGAGGGGGTAGGCATCTCCATGCCAAGCCCCTCCTCCAACCAGAATTATTAACCAATGCCTAACCGCCAACCTAACAAGTTGTGACGATTTGCTAAGCAGTAGGCAAAAACCAATGGCAACAGCCAATCAGCCAATTGGCAAAATTCCTACTGGGTCCTTGCAAAGCAAGCGACCCCATGACAGGCAAAGCAATGTCAGGCTAACCACAAAAGAAAGGGTGGTGGGTGGGAGGGAGATCCAAAGCGCTTTGCAAAAGTGAAACGTACAAGAGGACGCTGAGGTTTTAAGGGACAGTAACTGCCAATCAAAACAGATACATGCTTTCCCCCCCAGCAACCACCAAAGGTCCTATTACATTACCAGCACCACCCCAACCCTGGAGAAGTCTTTAACCCCTTCCGCAACCCTCGCTCTCCTTGATTGGAGAACGCGCTTTTCCAATCATGAAACTTTTTTAAAAGAACGGATTGTGCATCTTGTTGTTCCTGACCTACACCATAACAGATTCTCTATGGGTGTGTATGGGTGTTAAATTAGCTTCATTTCTACAACTTCTACACTGCAATGCATAACTAGAGTGCCACTGAAGTCATGCATGTTCAATGTGAAATAAAACTTCAATTAATGGAGAAGAAAGAAAGAAAGAAAGAGAGAGAGAGAGAGAGAAAGAAAGAAAAGGACATAGCCCGTGTGTGTCATTCTTCTGTTTCTCTGTGTGCATCTGGTGTTTATGTGCAGTATATTTTATAGAACTTGATGAAGGGCACCGTATTTGACAGCCCTAGTGACAAGGACAAGCCCAATTCAAGCAATACAAACTTTCCTAAAAGATTCTGACAAGGCCTAGTTTTGAACTGGAAGGGAAAGGACCACCACTTCTCAGGAAGCCACCAAAACCTCGGCCACCTCAGCAAGGCCGCCAAGAATACTGGCAATTAATGCCAGCTGTGGTGGTAATTTTTATAATATGGACATCAGGTATAGGGCTGAGATGACTGGCTCACTTCATGTAGACTCCTGAACAGCTGTTGGATGGTAATAACTTCTAATCACCACCGACATTTGAACCGGCAGTGTGTGTACTGCTTAATGGGAGTTGTACACGCAGCTGGAGCTGAGAGACTTCATTGTTATGCATTTCCATGTAAACTGTGGCTTACATTTAATGCAATGCAGACTCTAAAGATAATATATAGAATTTACAGAACCAGAGCAAAAATATGCATTTTGTTAACAGAGCTGTTTTTTCAACTGTAAGCTATGAAAATTGTCATGGAAATATTTTATGGCAGCAGCGGAGAAGGAAGCATGTTGGAGATAAACAAAGTAAGGTTTTTTTTCAAGTACTGTATATACATTTGTAGATTTTGATTATTAGCTCTTCAACAAGCTATTCAACACTGCAGGCTAAAAGTTCTCCGGAGGTGTATGTTTCAATCAAACGCGAAGCTTATTTAAATAAATGAGCAATTATTATTTCCCTTTTCTTTGATGCCTAATCAGAAATCTGTTTTCTCTGAACTTCACCGCAGTGTGCGTGCGCGCTTTATAGATGACTTACTGCTTAACGGTTTATGCTACACACTCTGTGAGAGAGTGTAAGTAATTTTAGGCCCTCAAATACAGGTCAGCTTTTATCACTGATGAAAGAAATTGTCTACAGGATATAGAGTAGATTAATGCTTGTCAGATTCCCAAAGAAACAGGCGGCCAATTTTTCCTTCTCTTTTTTTTTTGATAAGTCCTTTTCCTTTAATAAATAAACGTGTATCATATTGTACGCAGACACAAATACACAGAAACTCGCTCTTTACAGAACTCCAAAACAGAAAATATAGTTCACACTCTTGTGATAGCCAGAGGATTAAGGTAAGTTTTGCTTGCTGTACTTCTAAGGAATACATCAGATTCCCGTGTTGTTTGTGCTCTCCTTTCATTTAAGAAGTGATAGCAATGACTGGATAATACTAGTATCGGTTATTTTTAAAATATTGATGATGTTACAGCAGCAGATATTAATTGTATCCGAGACACTATTGCATTGCGACCTGACAATGCATCATCAATGTCACTATAGTTCTTTAAAGATGCCCAATCTCTGCAGAATTAATTTGCATTGTTGGCTGGGAATCACAGCTTTCAAACTGCACCTCAGTGTCTGAAGAGAGTACCCACAGATTCTCTTCTGATACTAAAATGAATTCAGCCTGCTGCCATTTGCCCCTCCTATTGTCCATGCACACAGGACGGCCAGGCTCTATGGCCAGGCTGGGTGGCGCAGGGCGCCACGGTGCCGGCCCGCCGGGGGGGGTGCCATGCAGCCGCGTCTGCCTGCTGGCCACTCCGCCACACAGCAAGCCCGCGCGCCCTCCCGTCACACAGCAGCGCCCTCGGCAACCGCGCTGCGCGCTGAGCCCGCCCGCCCGCCTGCCGCGCTGGAAAACAGGGCGGCGGGGGGGGGAGGGATCCGTCCCACCACAGCACCAGGGTGGCCAAGGGGGCTTAAGACCGCCCTGCATGCACACACACTTTCTGTGCAGACCACAGGCGCAAGGAGATGTGTGTGGTGTAGACTGAGCAGTTATAAAGGACTCCGTAGATGATGCAAAGAGTCTTGAAAACCATACCCCCCCACCCCACCCAAGTCTCCTGGTGTTCCAGGGACAGTCCCAGAATTATGAAAGCCATCCTGACTTCCAATTTGATCCTGGAATGTCCCAATTGACAGCGGCTGCTGCTGGTGCTGCTGGGAGGAAGCACCCTGTTGCCTCTCTATGGCCTCTCCATGGCTGTTGCTGCTGGCCTCCTCACTTGGGCAGTTTATAGCAGCTGCTGGAGAGCAGGTGAGGAGGAGAGGCTTCTGGCACCAAGGGCTAGACCCAAGTGATGTGCTAGTTCTGAGGGGCAAGCAGAGGGCAGGGCTGGAAGAAAGGAGGCGAGGCGTGGAGCCCAAGCACTTTTGATTTTTCAAAAGGCTTTGTGCGCCTGCATCTAATCTTGCCCCTTTCTAGAATTTTTTTTTATTGCTGTGTGTTTTTCTGTTTATCAATCTACCAAAGAAGAAAAGAAAAGAAAATGGGGATTAAGGGGTTTTCTTAGAATGGTGGAGGGCGGGTGTGCTGTGCCAGGTTGGTGAAGTTATGGTGGCACTTGCCCTTCTTCTGAAAGGACAAAAATGGAGGACCGATGAGGGTCAGTTGGGGAGGAGGGAGAAATGTCCTTATTTTCATCTGAGGAATGTTGGAGGGTATGGAAAACTGAAACCCAACCATTGGGTCATCAAGTGTGGAAACTATTGCTGACTCTTACAGCCTTTCAATAGTCCCTTTGCTCCTTTAATTTCCATATTTAGAAGCATAGTAGGCTTCAGAATCTCATGACTCCAAATAAAAGATCAACATCTATAAACTATGTAAACTAAAGCTCTGGAAAGGGAAAGCAAAAAAGGTTAAGGATTCACCTTCTTATAGTCAGACAAAACATTTGCATTCCACTTAAATTCCCCTAGCCTGAAGGCTGTTTTCGCTTTGATTAGGCATACATATTGCCACCCAATGCCTAACAACTCAATCTTATGCCTATTTATGTAGAAATATATATTTCAGGGATTACTCCTGAGTAAGCTGTGTACAAGTGCTTTTTATAAGGGGGGGGGGGTTGGTGGTGGGAAATAATATTAATTAAATATATATACTGCCCTATACCACAGCTTTCATGGAGGCTCATAGGATATTAAACTCCAAGGGTCACTTTTAATGTGCAAAATGGAACTTACACGCCATATATTTAAAGCACACCCCTCAATAATCCTGGGAACTGTAGTCTGTTAAGGGTACTTGAGATTGTGGCTCTTTGAGTGGTAAACTACAGTTCCCATGATTCTCTGTGGTGGGCTGGGAGGTGTGTTTTAAGCATATTCTGTATACACAGCCACTTTTAAACTTTCATATACAGTGGTGCCTCGCTAGACGAATGCCCTGCTAGACGAATTTTTCGCTAGACGAATGGATTTTGTGATCGGAGGTTGCCTCGCAAGACAACGAGGTTTTCTATGGCCGCCGCTTCGTCTTGCCCTTTCTCTTCCTTCGTTCCTCTCCCCCCCCAACCACCGACAGCAAGGACAGATCCCGGGGTTCGGGAAAGCACTGCGCAAGCGCTTCTCCGAACCCCCGGGATCTGTGCACGCTCAGCAGCAGTGGGAGAGGAACGAAGGAAGAGAAAGTTGCCCTTTCTCTTCCTTCGTTCCTCTCCTCCTGCCGCCGACAGCAAGGACAGCTCGGGGGTTGTTGCCGCCTGTCTGCCTGCCTTCCGGCGAGCCAAGCGAGCAAGTGCCACCACTGCCGCCAGTCCCCCGGAGCCCATAAAGGCAAAGGGGCCCCTGACCATCAGGTCCAGTCGTGTCCGACTCTGGGGTTGCGGCGTTCATCTTGCTCTATAGGCCGAGGGAGCTGGTGTTTGTCCGCAGACAGCTTCCAGGTCATGTGGCCAGCATGACAAAGCTGCTTCTGGCGAACCAGAGCAGCTCACGAAAACGCCGTTTACCTTCCCGCCAGTTTTTTTTTTTTTTTTTTAGTCGTTTAGTCGTGTCCGACTCTTCGTGACCCCATGGACCATAGCACGCCAGGCACTCCTGTCTTCCACTGCCTCCCGCAGTTTGGTCAAACTCATGTTCGTAGCCTCGAGAACACTGTCCACCCATCTCGTCCTCTGTCGTCCCCTTCTCCTAGTGCCCTCCATCTTTCCCAACATCAAGGTCTTTTCCAAGGATTCTTCTCTTCTAATGAGGTGGCCAAAGTATTGGAGCCTCAGCTTCACGATCTGTCCTTCCAGTGAGCACTCAGGGCTGATTTCCTTAAGAATGGATAGGTTTGATCTTCTTGCAGTCCATGGGACTCTCAAGAGTCTCCTCCAGCACCATAATTCAAAAGCATCCATTCTTCAGCGATCAGCCTTCTTTATGGTCCAGCTCTCACTTCCATACATCACTACTGGGAAAACCATAGCTTTAACTATACAGACCTTTGTAGGCAAGGTGATGTCTCTGCTTTTTAAGATGCCTTCTAGGTTTGTCATTGCTTTTCTCCCAAGAAGCAGGCGTCTTTTAATTTCGTGACTGCTGTCACCATCTGCAGTGATCAAGGAGCCCAAGAAAGTAAAATCTCTCACTGCCTCCATTTCTTCCCCTTCTATTTGCCAGGAGGTGATGGGACCTTCCCGCCAGAGCGGTCCCTATTTATCTACTTGCACTTTGATGTGCTTTCGAACTGCTAGGTGGGCAGGAGCTAGGACCAAACTACGGGAGCTCACCCCGTTGCAGGGATCCGAACCGCCGACCTTCTGATCAGCAAGCCCTAGACTCTGTGGTTTAACCCACAGCGCCACCTTGGTTCCCCCCCCGGAGCCCATAGGAACGCATTAATTAACTTTTAATGCATTCCTATGGGAATCGGTGCCTCCAAGACGAATTTTTTGTAGGACGAATTGACCGTCGGAACAAATTAAATATTGCAAATATTGCAAAGTGGTTGATCACATCTCACAGACAGGGAAATGGCAACAGGGCTTTTTAACTGGATTTACCCTAGAAAGGCTAAAAGTGGATTTAAAGGGGTGGAGGACATGAGCTGGTGCCTTGATGACAATGGCACAATGTGTGACTGCAGAGCAAAAATTGCATGCACGAGAGGCATCTATCCCACAATAAACGCCTGTCAGAGGCTGTTGTTGTGACTACTCTAGAGTAACGACGCTCCACATTCTTGTCTTTAGACAGTTTTATTTAGTGCAGTCTATTTACAGTGAAATGGGGGTGCAGAAACATGTCTGCTTAGTCTGAGCCAGAATCCGGGAATGGTGCGCCTCTCATCTTCTTCCAGCAAGAAGTCTCGGGACGCCAAACCTTCTTCCCCGCCTTCTCCTGCGTAATTCCGGAACCGGAGGAAAAAGGGGCCTGCGTTCCATGTTTTCCTTCTCCCCCTTTCCCCCCCTCTCTTTCTTCCTCCCTCATGTGTAGCAGGGGCTCTTCTGTGCTGCCAGAGCCCTGCATCCCTCTTCCTCCTTCCTCACTGGACTCCTCCCCCTCCCCGCTGGCATTGCTGCTATTGGAGGAGCTGCTCTTGATGATGGGAGGGGGATCTCTGTATTTCCTTCCCCTTACAACGCCTAACCATTTAACACTTACATTTAACAAGGATCTTCTCCATTCACTGGAGAACAACTGGGCCTGTCTCATCCTCTGAGTACTTTCCAATAGATGTGAGTCTTTCCACATTTATAATTTATAATGGAATATTTGGGGGGGCAGGGGTGCATATTTCTATGTTACACTGTTGTCATTCAGTACTGGGGGGGCGCACTTTTTTTCCACTACAAAAAATTCTAACTTTTGTAAAATATTTTCAGTTGTGTGGCACATGTACAGGCAGCAATGTGCTCTTTGTGTGGAAGGTGCGCTGGCTTGTCGGCATGGTTTAGGAGGCATCTGTGACAGGCCACTTCCCTCTAACCGATGTGAGCTGTCAGTTTGTGAGTTAAGATCAAAGGGAAGATATGGCAGGTAGAGATGGTGTCAAAATACTGCCCATGACAGCCATCATTAGTTTCAGACAAAATTTCATCATGATAGCCAGGTTCCCCACAGTTCAGACAGATGCATTGTGTGCCTTCTAATGTCCCACAAGGTCATAATTATGGAATACTAGACATTGAATACAAACAAAAAAGCCACGAAACAGCTATTCCCAGGTGCATGATCAGAACAAACATTTCCTGGCTGAAAGAACACAAGGATGTGTTAAGGGTGTGTCTACAGCCATGAAACTTCTCTCAATTTTGGCACAACCCACCATTAGTGTGGAAAGAAAACTGCACACTCACTCTGTAGTAATAGTGACATGTGAGCAAAGGTGAAAACCTTCGGCTACAAGGTGACTCTTAAAAACGTCAGATCAAACAGCAACTATTTCTCTAGAAGTGGTAAAAGTGGAAAGGCCCACAGCCATAAGGAAATGACTGGTGTTATGATGTTTTTATTGCAATGATCTGTGTTTTAATTGACATGTCTATCTCTATTTCTATCTATAAAAGGTAAAGGGGACCCCTGACCATTAGGTCCAGTCGTGACCGACTCTGGGGTTGCGCGCTCATCTCGCATTATTGGCCGAGGGAGCCGGCGTATAGCTTCCAGGTCATGTGGCCAGCATGACAAAGCCGCTTCTGGCGAACCAGAGCAGCACATGGAAATGCTGTTTACCTTCCCGCTGTAGCGGTTCCTATTTATCTACTTGCATTTTGACGTGCTTTCGAACTGCTAGGTTGGCAGGAGCTGGGACCAAGCAACGGGAGCTCACCCTGTCACAGGGATTCGAACCACCGACCTTCTGATCAGCAAGCCCTAGGCTCAGTGGTTTAACCACAGCGCCACCTGGGTCCCATAGGTAGATATAGAAATAGATATATCAGTGACCAGAGGAGAAATGACAGCTGGGAGGAGCACAGAGGGAGAAAATTCTACGTTGCATCTGCAGCAGCACAACTGGACGCCTTCATCTGCCCCAGCTGCAACAAAACATGTTTCTCCAGAGGTGTACTCCTCCATGGATGGCAACAACAATATATAGATATATTCTAATACTTTTTAATTGTTCTTAATGATCACCTTTTCCTATGTTTTTAGCAGGACACACACACACACACACACACACACACCACCCCACCCAATCCAGAAGTCCTTCAGTTATGGAGTCCCAGGGCAAATGTTAGCTGGAGTAGAGTGTTCTTTCTAGCACATGGTTGAGGGGAGGAAACAAACTCCTTGCAGTAGAATTTAGCTACTGCTGGTCTTTTAAAATTAAGGGTATTGCATCCTATTGTTTACATTTCAGAATGAATTATTGTATTTTATGTGTTTCCGAGTCTTGTGAAAGGCTGGTTTAAAATCTTTAAAATAAGTAAATGCAGATCAGTAACAGGTTTAAACACAGGAAGCCGAGAGTAAGTATTAACGAACAATTCTAACAATGAAAGGAAGTAAGAAGTGTTGGTGAGTTGTTTCTTCAAGGATCTTTACCAGAACTGGTGCTCTATGACTTGTTCAGAAATGACCTGGAGGTAGGAGCCAGCAAGAGGTGGCCCAAGCTGGCAGATGACCCCAAAATTATACAGAATGTGAAAAACAAAAAGGGATTGCAAAGAGCTCCAAAAGGACCCCTTGCAAGTAGAATGTGACTGTGGTACATTTTAAAAATTAAAATCGTTCTGCATTTATGATTATTCTTCAGATAAATGCAAGGATGCTTTTCAAGAGTTGACTTAAATCTCTTTCCTATATACTGTACAAGCCCATGATGTAAATACAACTTCATAGTGAATTAAAGTTCTCTGTGTGTGTGTGTGTGTATGTTCCCTATTGTACTTTGAGAAATAGACTGAGCCTGATTATTCAGTTAAGAAGTGTGCTGTGAGAATCGGTGATGTTCAAAGGTTTCCCCACGGAGTGATTGCCTCAAGGAGGAGGGAGTTTGAGTTCCCTTGTCATGATGCTAGCAGCTGGATCAATGGCTAATTGTGGCAAGGCTCTCTTCCGGGGAATGGCAACAGATTCTTAGTGCTGCTGGGATTTCTGAGTCCTGGTTTTCAACCAGCTGGAAAGAGGAAGAAAGGAGAAAATTGAATTGATAACAAAGTTAGTGAAGTTTTAATGGTGTCTTTTGCAAGAACTCTTAGCGTATTGATCTTAAAAACAACAACGTGATACTTTTGAGGCATAATACTAATACTAATACTATTAATGTGTTATATAGACATTCATTATCTGTAACCCACTAAGTTTGAAAACTGATGTTTAAGTAGAAATAAAAGAAATGAATTTATATGAACTGAATTATTATTTTTCTAGCAACTAGAAGCGCTTTGGCTATAGTCACGAGTTACCAAGGGGATAGTCCCATTAAGCTCAACGTGGCTTATCACTGAGAAGGTATGCCTAGAATTGATTTTATGCAGCACATTGATTTCAAGCACAGCATTAGGGTGGCATGGGTATTCAACTCTGCCCTACTTAAAGGAGCACCTACTGACCTGTGCTCAGAGATAAGCAAGCAAGGGAGACCCTGCCTGTGATCGCTTTGGGAGGCATGGCCCATGGACCTGAGACAGAGCCCCCCATCTGTGGAACTTATCATGTTGGGCCCCTGTCATGGGTTCTTGTGGCTACTCCTGAGTAACGACTCTCCACATCTGGTTGTCTTTAAGATGTTTTTATTGTGCATACTATTTACAGTGCAAAGTGTCTGCAAATCATGTCTGCTTAGTCTGAGTCAGAACCTCGCAATGGCTTCTTTCTGTTTCGCGTCCAACATAACAGCTTGGGAACGCCAAAGCGCCTCCCCCTTGTCCTACGGGGAGCTGCACGTCTCAATTCAGGTTTTGGGGGGAAGGGCCATCCTTCTGACTGCTCTCCGGTCCCTTCCTCCCCCTCCACTCGGTGGAGAGGCTGTCTGAGGCTGCTAGAGTCTTGTCTCTTCCCCTCTGCTTCCTAACTCCTGTAATCTGATCCGCTGCTGGACTTGCTGCTCTGCGAGGAACTTGACCTGATGAGGGGGGGCTGTTCCCTATATGCCTTCCCCCTTACATCCCCCAACAGAAATAATAATAATAATAATAATAATAATAATAATAATAATAATAATAATAATAATGGTGTAAAGGTAAAGGGACTCCTGATCATTAGGTCCAGTTGTGGACGACTCTAGAGTTGCAGCACTCATCTCGCTTTACTGGCTGAGGGAGCCAGTGTACAGCTTCCGGGTCATGTGGCCAGCATGACTAAGCCGCTTCTGGTGAACCAGAGCAGCACATGGAAACGCCGTTTACCTTCCAACCGGAGCGGTTCCTATTTATCTACTTGTACTTTGACATGCTTTTGAACTGCTAGGTTGGCAGGAGCAGGGACCAAGCAACAGGAGCTCACCCCGCCGCTGGGATTTGAACCTCCAACCTTCCGATCAGCAAGCCATAGGCTGTGTGGTTTAACCCACAGTGCCACCTGTGGCCCCAAAATTGTACGGCACCCAGTATTTCTAGGCAGGTTCCCATCCAAGTACTAACCAGGTCTGACCCTGCTTAGCTTAAAAGATCAAATGAGATTGGGAGTGTTCAAGGTAGTATGGTCATAGACATTGTTGTTGTTGTTGTTGTTGTTGTTGTTGTTATTATGGTGTGGCCTTGGGCAAATCTCTTTCTCACAACCTCAGTGAGACAATGACCTGAATCTCAGATATGTGTTGACGTCAAATGTGATAAGTAAGAGAATAAAGAATAGGGAAAAACTGATAATAATTAAAAAGCCTACATTGAACTAGTTGTTAATTAACTTTCATTTAACTAAATCTAGATAGAAAACATCCATACTATATAAGGAAAACAATCAGTGCTTTTTTCTGGGGGGGATGCAGGGGTACACATACCCTTAAACATTTTGTAAATCTAAGTTTGGCCTCGTTGAGGGGCAGTATTTCAATATGAGTAGGATAATGAGAGTACCCCTAAACATTTTTTTAGGAAAAAAGCACTGAAAACAATAAACCAATTAATCTGTAAATCATATCCTGACACACACACACCCCATTTTTTTAATTTAGCTATGTTTTTATAAAAAAAAATCACATTATGGAAGAAGAATGATAGTTCAAACAATCAATGTCAAAAGAGGCTGTTCTGATACTACCAGGGCTGGCCCACCCATGAGGCAACCACCTCAGGTGGCAGGATCCACCGGGGCAGCAGATCCTGATGTCAATCTTCCTTCACTCTGTGTTCCTGATATAGATCATTCTTCACCCCTTCTTCCCTGCAGCCAAATGTGTTGGGTCAACGCAGCTCAACTGTTTTGTTCATGATTTTATTTATCTTTATTTATGAAATGTTTGTTTCTGACTGATGGTCAAATAAAATCTGATTGATTGATTGATTGATTTATAAGCATTTAGGGCAGACCTAGATGGGACACTTATTTCTTTGCTTAAAAACAGTGCCGGGTGTTTGTATTGAGGCTGTGGTGCTGTGGGAGGCAGGCTAGATGTGAGAGCATTGCGTAGTGATCTGTGCCAGGGAAATAAGAAATTAAGTACAGCTCTGTCTGACTCACACCACAGGTTAATTAGCAGAAAATAAGGGTACTGTGTTTGTATGTGTGTTCTTCTCCCCAGAAGCCTAATGTATAATTGCATATGGATAGACACTGAACATATTTGGACTCGAACTAAAGACAGTATTGTCTTCACTGCACAGATTTTCTCATTTCTTCTCATTTTTTTATTTTAAAGCTTAATTAAAATTGTTTGTAACCCTCACTTTATTGAATTGTTCAGTGGCCACTGATTTCAGCGCACACAAGAATTGCAGCCTTGGTTGAGCTAAGTGTTTAGAGTTTTACACAGGCAACAGGCTATTTGTCACTAATCTGTGAGGAATTTCTAAGCCGTTTTTAGCTTTACAAATGCTGCTCAGGTTCAAGAAGGTCAAATATCTCACTGGCGGAGACCTTGATTAAAACATATTCGATTTATGAAATCCTCTGAGGTTTTGGAATTCCTCAAAATGCTGAATGTTCTGCTGTAGATCTTGAGCAACAGAAAGTTGGCTTGCCTAATTTTCCCACTTGAACTTTGCTGGCTTGTTTTGATTCTTTCCGTGTGTAAGCCTGTCCACGTTTATAAATGCCTGTTCTCCGCTGTATACCCAGTAGTCCCATAGCTGATAAACTGATTTTGTAATACAATTACATACTTGGATAAATACACACAAAGTTCTTTTAGTCCAAGATTTTTTGAAAAAAATATTGTTAGGTCATGTCTGGATTTAGAATTCTTGACGTTGTAGGCAAAATATTATACTGCCATTCGCAAAGATCATTTAATTTCAATCAAACTTAAAGTAATTAGACACTTTGCAGAGATTTATTTTACTTTCTTGGGCTCCTTGATCACTGCAGATGGTGACAGCAGTCACGAAATTAAAAGACGCCTGCTTCTTGGGAGAAAAGCAATGACAAACCTAGACAGCATCTTAAAAAGCAGAGACATCACCTTGCCGACAAAGGTCCATATAGTTAAAGCTATGGTTTTCCCAGTAGTGATGTATGGAAGTGAGAGTTGGACCATAAAGAAGGCTGATCGCCGAAGAATTGATGCTTTTGAATTATGGTGCTGGAGGAGACTCTTGAGAGTCCCATGGACTGCAAGAAGATCAAACCTATCCATTCTGAAGGAAATCAGCCCTGAGTGCTCACTGGAAGGACAGAAGCTGAGGCTCCAATACTTTGGCCACCTCATGAGAAGAGAAGACTCCCTGGAAAAGACCCTGATGTTGGGAAAGATTGAGGGCACTAGGAGAAGGGGACGACAGAGGATGAGATGGTTGGACAGTGTTCTCGAAGCTACGAACATGAGTTTGACCAAACTGCAGGAGGCAGTGGAAGACAGGAGTGCCTGGCGTGCTCTGGTCCATGGGGTGACGAAGAGTCGGACACAACTAAACGACTAAACAACAACAACAACAATTTGGTTATTGGTGTTCTTCAGAAATTTACAGACAGCAGAGTGCTCCTGTCCAAATGTTGGTCATCTATGTGCTTGGTTACCTGAAATCAGTGACACAATGTTCTAAACACTGCTGGGCAGCTTGATATTAATTTAATACTACTCTGATTTATACAGACTTTGACTACCTTTCAATGCATTTGAAGTAATTGAAGTTGCATACACTTAAGTGAACTGGAGTCATTTAACTCCTCTGTGCTGAGGCTCTTCAAAGCTGTGGGTTGGCCATATTTGCTCAACTACAGAAAAGTGTTTTCCAGGAACTGTCTTCACCCTTGTTAGCCATTAAAAATTGAGACTCATTAAAACAATCCCTTCCAACCCCCCCCCTCACTTGGTTCTGTGTTCTTTGGTTACATCTCAGTTCTTGCTGTTTAGCAATGGGAGCCCGTTGTGCGCTTTAAAAAATCTGGGCAACACATTTTCTTTGAGAATGTGAACATTGTGATTGTAAGAGGAGCCAAAAATAAACGGCGGAGAAGCTCTGGGGGAGATAAAGATGGCAATGGGCTTATAAAGGAGCACAGATCAGGGAGAAGGATGGGCATTCCCCTGGGATTTCATAGCATGTCAGGCAACATAATTTATACTAACATGAGGTACCAAGATTATGCTGGCATGACCCACCACCCATTTAATTAGTTCAGAATTTATAGACTACTCTACATTCAGAGGGGAGTAGAGTATAATAAACTCTAAATTTTTATCACCTGCTTAATGCTTGACTGTATCATTTGCATTGTATACACATGAAATGTTTCCAAAGGGGTGCAGGATACTGGGATTGTTTCTTTTGCATGTGGAGGTCCCCAAGACCACCCCTCAAATAACTCACACCATAGACAGAATTTTTGTTTAATGGTTTTTTGGCATGAATTTGGCCACAACTTTTATTGAATACAAATCAAACCAGTGAGTGGTTGCGTAGGCATTGGTTCTCCAACTGTCACCTAAGGACAGAAATAAACTCGCCTTGTCAACAAAGGGAAACCCTGCAGGGAGAGACAGGGAGTCGGGTCCAATAGGCTCTCCCCTCTCCCCTCAGGCTCCCAGGGGCCCATGTGTGTTGCTGGTCCCCTACCGGGTATATGGACACTGCATAGAGCCCCTGTATTCCTGACCGGAATTTCCCCTAACTCAGGCATTAACTCAAGGGGCCAACGAAGTCAACAGACCCCATATACAACCAATAACCAATGCCTAACCGCCAACCTTACAAGTTGTGACTTATTTGCTATGCAGTAGGCAAAAACCAGATAGCACCAGCCAATCAGCCAATTGGCAAAATTCCTACCAGACCCCTGAATACAGGCGGCCTTTAAAGAGGCACAGCAATGTCAACACAGAGGCCTAAAAAACAGCGGCGGGAGGGTGGGGATCCGAAACGCAGCCGAAGAGAAAGAGAAACCTCTTTCCTTTGCTTTTAAACCCAGGGGGCTGACCCACAAAATCGCAACATCAGAACTTGTGACCACTCATGCCCCCACCTTTGGACTCAGGAGTGGTTTGATTAGCCCCCAACGCAAATCGTGCTCTCCATGATGGTGAACCCGCAATGTCATTTGCATGTGAAGACCGCCAAAACCGCCCCCAAATGAGGACGGGTGGATGTCATAGATTCTGTTTTGTGAAAGGAACGAAACTTGGAGAGTCAGTGAGATTGGCTAGAGATAATTCCACATATAGCTCGTAATTCCAGATATAACTTACAAGAGAAAAGCAACCATCGTCCAGGATTAGGAGCCTGGAAAACCTTCCCTTCCCCAGCCTGAACTGACACTGCTCCTAATTTTAAAAGGGGAGACTTTTGCTCAAGAAACAAGAAGCTTTGCCGTGACTCAGCATAACTTTAGATTGTCCAAGATCCATGTTTGATTCACAGCATGTGAGCCTCAAGTGTAAAAATAAAACCTTGGAAGCTTGTTGCTTGGACTTGTTCTGCCTGATGCAGACTGCCACTGAAAACTACTTCTCTACTAGAGCCAGGGCCTTTTCAGTACTGGCCCCAACTTGGTGGAACGCTCTTTCCCAGGAGACCAGGGCCCTGCGGGATTTGTCATCTTTCCGCAGGGCCTGCAAGACAGAGCTGTTCCGCCTGGCCTTTGGGTTAGACTCAGCTTGACCCCTGTGTTTTTCCTCCCTCATGGCTTGGATTTATGGAATACTTGAATTGAGGCTGCACTTTAAATTTTAATACTGTATTTTAATCTGTATTTTAATTAATTGTTTTTATGTTTTATTGTAATTCTGTTGGTGTCAGCCGCCCTGAGCCCGGTTTTTGACTGGGGAGGGCGGGGTATAAATAAAAATTTATTATTATTATTATTATTATTATTATTATTATTATTACTTCCATATGATGGTGTGTCACAGGCATACACAGGATCAGTATTGAGAGAGGTGGAAATCACCACATAAAACATAATCATTGCTAAGGCTGATACACATGGATGATTATATTTTTTTATTTTAAAAGAATAACAATCTGATTTAAATTTAAAACCAATTATGAATCAGCCATATTAACCATGCTTTACAAAAAAAATCAGAATTTAATGCAACCATACTAAATTGTACACTGAAATTGTACACTTAAAACTGAACTCCTGACTTCTCTGTCTAGCACACAGCATAGAAAATTGCCTTTTTATATATCAAAGGAGAACAACATAGGCAAAATAACATAAATATTATATAGCACACATTGTGTTTATTATTGTGGCAAATTATTAGTATTTATGGTCCTTTCAACAAAATATAATGGTCATTTACTTTCAGCTCATGGAGAACCACTATTTAGCCCAGCAATTACTGGACTTGTTTCTAAAAAGCTCAGTGCACCCAACCCTGATTTATTGACCACCTTGTGTATTTGTCTTCAAGTGGTCTTGGATTTTTTTTATATACTAGTATTTTATTAGGAGCGTTTCATTTATAAAAATATAGAGTGAGGGGAAAAAGAAAGAAAGCGAATGATAATGAAATAAAGAAAATAAATACTGTTACATTACCATACAGATCCTGGTATATTACCCTAATTCACATATAATTGTCAGTAACGTAATATATTCTGTGTAAACTCCAAATACCATTGTATTTATCCAAACAAAGTCTGCATCTATAAACTGTCTGTTCAAATGTTGCCAATGTTGTCATGGTGTATCTCTGTTCTTCCAATTCATCAGTATCAGTCTCTTGGCCACCATGAGTGTAGAATGTCAATTTCCATACAATGGGTATATAGTTCAAGAGCATATTCACCTCTGAAAATAGCGTCTTGTTTATATAGTCCAGCACCTTCTCCTAAATCTTAGTTAGTGTGGGCCACAGTAAAAGCATATGTTTCAAGTGGTCGTGCATGTGAAACTATCGCTGCATATTTCTATAAACACACATGTACAGTGTTTCTGGGTTGTGTTCCTAAGTATTACAAAGGCTTTTTTTAGTTGTAAACCAGTATGCATCCTTGCTCTTTATGCAAGAATTATAAAATGAAAAACTTGAGTTACAACGGTCCTTCTACCATTGATGGTTATTCCATTAATTAACAGCAACAGTTCAACATTTTTGCAAAATATTGCATTGTTTTTGTTCTGTATAATAAGTAAAATATAAGCCCTGCAAACTTGTACTGGTCTCCTGAGAGCTTATCTTTCCCACAGTGCTGTGTGCTGAACTTGAATAGGTGGCTTTATTAGCAATAGCCTAAGTACTAAAAGTAAGCGGTTTAAACTCCCAAATAGACAATGGTCAGATTAAATCTATAAATATTTAGTCCCAAGTATTTTGTAGAACTTCAAGACAAAGTAAAATTGCAAAGCTCTGGATAGCAAGTATGTTGTATTTATACTGTGGTCTACTTCATGTGGATTAATACTCGTGCTGATAAATAAACAGTAACAGCAGATAGGAGTAAACAGGAACAGTAAATGTAGGCTTCAGTCTTAACCATACTGGTCAAAAGCTTCAATAGCTTTAACTCCCATGAGTTTATGTTTGCACAAATATCGGGTCCTCCCTAAACAGTGGGCACGCGTTGCGGTGGGACCCGGCAATCAGGCCATGTGTTGTGGGTAGGAGCATTGGAGCAGCCACAACACCCTATTGGTGGTCCCTCGAATCCGGGAGCAATTGGGCTAGCGGGACACCAGTCAAAGCAATTTGAGGGACCACTACTTAAGCACTGCACTTGGCCCAGAGCTTCCTCTTTTGGGCCTCTGTGCATCGGAACACCCACCCACCTCTCCCTATATTTAGGGCTTGCGCTTGACCTTGCTATGCCGTCGTGTGTCGCCTGTCGTTGGGACAGGGACCAC
Organism: Zootoca vivipara; assembly: GCF_965207765.1. NCBI lineage: Eukaryota > Metazoa > Chordata > Lepidosauria > Squamata > Lacertidae > Zootoca > Zootoca vivipara. The sequence goes on along the minus strand of NC_142586.1, from coordinate 6,568,786 downwards.
GGCAGGAATTTTCCCCATTTGGCTGATTGGCTGGTGCCATTTGGGCTTCGCCTGCCGCGTAGCAAATTGTCACAACTTCTAAGGTTGCAGATAGGCTCTGGTTCTTGTTGATAGGGGTGGCAGGATGCCTAGCCATCCCTTTGTGTTGGGTATTCCTTTAAGAAGGAATCCAAGGACTCACGGTTGGTCTTCCCTGTGCAGAGTTGTGCCCTGAGCCTGAGTTCAGGGCTCATCTGGATGGAGGTGTGGCAGACACCTCTGCCTGCCTCTGTCCCAGGTGTTTACCCAAGGCTGACTTATGGCTGCTGCCCAGAGTCAGCTCTGCCTGCAGGGCTGCAGGTAGTGAGACAAACCAGAGCCTATGCAACCACTCACTTGGTTTGTAATCAATAAAGTTGTGGCCTAAATTCTACCAAAAACCAAACCAAAAATATGAGTCCTGTCAGAATTTATTTCTAGGCCAGGTTAAAGGGTCTCCACACGCAAAAAGCTACCCCATTTCTATCCCCCCCCATCCCTAATTAGTAAGTTGGCAAAATGATGTGGTAACTGGCCCAAGGTTGCCTACATAGCTTTCTGGAAGAAAGCAACGCTGATCCCAGAGATCCTCCTGGTCAAAGTCTAAAAATCTGCACTATACCATAGTTTCTCAGGTTAAAAATGGAGAAGATATTAAAGCTTTAATATATATATATATTAAAATAATTTTACTCAGGATTCTGATGTGTGCGCACGCTAACTTAACACACTTAGGAGGCTAGTCCATTATGTATCCATTAGAGAATCTAGAACAGGGGTCAGCAAACTTTTTCAGCAGGGGGCCGGTCCACTGTCCCTCAGACCTTGGGGGGGGACAGACTATATTTTGCAGAAGAAAAAATGAACGAATTCCTATGCCCCACAAATAACCCAGAGATGCATTTTAAATAAAAGCACACATTCTACTCATGTAAAAACACCAGGCAGGCCCCACAAATAACCCAGAGATGCATTTTAAATAAAAGGACACATTTTACTCATGTAAAAATGTAAAAACATGCTGATTCCCGGACCGTCCACGGGCCGGACTGAGAAGGTGATTGGGCCGGATCCGGCCCCCGGGCCATAGTTTGCCTACCAATGACCTAGAATATTGTTGCCTTCTAATAAACAGAAATAGGCAAATGATGCACACCCTCCACAGCATTGCTGGACACCTGGATCAAGGATATAACATAATTTTAATTGTGAACTTTTATAGTAAATATTTGTAGCATAGATCAGCAGTGACATGCTCCCCTGGTCCAAATTATAGCAATAAGTGTTTTACTCAACTCCAGAAGGATTCTGCAGTAACTAGGGAATGAAGAAAATTAAATAAAAGAATTATAAGGATTTTGTTCCATTTGATGGAACATAAGAAAAAAACTGAGGCCATCTGAAATATCAGCTTAATGGTCAATAACTTTTCCTGTACATAATAGAATGTAGGCATCATTCATATTTTCTCTCTCTTATTAATAGCATTTTGTAACGCTTGTCCTTGATGTGCCTTGAAATATCATAGCCAGCTCACTTATTACAGAACGTTACTTTAATTTCCAAGGTGAAATGTTCCCATAGCAGGTATATTGGGAAAAATATGGTCCAAACAATTACACTTACATTTACTTTTTAAATGTCTCATAGAAAAGATGGTTACGCTTTTTGCTGATGCTTGGGTCGACCTAGAGTCCGAGACAGTAAATGATACACAACCTTAAAATACCTGAGGTAGCCTTGCTTTAGAAATTTTAGTAGAGTATTATTAAATGTCACAGTAAATTACACAGCCATAGTCCAGTTTATGTTTTTTGCATTATCTTTCTCTGTGTCTCCTGGTAATTCAAGTCCTCTTGAAGCAATATCATCTTCTAACTTCTACATTTATAAGTGATTCTTAAGTTGCTTTGAACATGTTGAAATTGGGTGGTGCTTTGGCTTTCAGCAAATTAAATAATGAGCATTTGAGTCAGTGGCAGACAGTAGAGCAGAGGTAGGCAACCTAAGGCCCGTGGGCTGGATCCGGCCCAATCGCCTTCTCAATTCGGCCCGTGGAGGGTCCTGGAATCAGCGTGTTTTTACATGAGCAGAATCTGTGCTTTTATTTAAAATGCATCTCAGTTATTTGTGGGGCATAGGAATTCATTCTTCTTCTTTTTTCAAAATATAGTCCGGCCCAACTCATGGTCTGAGGGATGGTGGACCAGCCCACGGCTGAAAAAGGTTCCTGACCCCTGCAGTAGAGTGTGAGACGCTTAATCTCAGGGTCGTGGGTTTGGGCCCCATGTTGGGTAAAAGTTTCCTGCATTGTAGATGACCCTTGTCGTCTTTCCCACTCTACAATTCTATTTTATGAGCAACCAATTAGCTGCCAGGAACAAGGACTTTTGCTTCAATGCGCATCGCTTGACATCAACCTAAGAATGTGAAAAGCTCTGGTTGGCCAAACCAAAGACCGTCTAGTCCAAAAACCTGTTTCCCACACTGGTCAACCGGGTGACTCCGGAAAGCCTACAAGCATGACATGAGGACAAACACTTGTTCCTACTGTTGTTCTCCATCAGAGGCCTGTTGCTTCTGTTCCTGGAAGTCGCATATAACCATCATGACTAGTAATCGTTGATAGCCTTATCCCAGGCATAGGAAACTCCAGCCCTCCAGATGTTTGGACTACAATTCCCATCACCCCTGACCACTGGTCCTGTTAGCTAGGGGTGATGGGAATTGTAGTCCCAAACATCTGGAGGGTCGGAGTTTGCCTATGCCTGTCTTATCCAGTGGATTGTTTTTTGTTTGTTTTTTAAGGGGAAAAGGTGCCAGAAGTCACCATGAAGTTGTTACAGTAACTTCATGTGCCATACATTTAACATCAGGGGGGGAGGTGCCAGTACCCCCAGGAAAAGTACCCCCAGGAAAAAAGCACTGGCCCTTATCTCTCCATAAATTGCCACCACTTGTAGCAACAAATTCTACAGTTCAACTACGGTATGTGCTGTGTGAAGACATACTTCCTTTTGTCTGTCGTGATTCTTCCATCATTCAGCTTCATTGGGTGACCCCAGATCCATTTCGGTTTCTCTCAGTTGCTTTCAAGACTTCAGTGCAGTTTCTTACATTTCCACATCAAATTGTGATTTATTTATTTTTAGGCCTCGTGAAAAATTTTCAGTGCACATTCCTGCTAAAACATTTTGCAAGCCATTTCCCCCTAGAATGATGCACTTTATACACTGTTTTCTATAATATATGCAATTTCTCCACCATTTCCCCTAATATTTGTGCACATTATTTTGTTGGAGAAATGCTACATGGGGCTGGTGGGAGGCAGAGGCCAGAGGTTCCCCATCCCTGCCATGGAGGGTGCAAACTCAGTGTGTATGTTTCTATTTTCGAAAGATTAATGTCAACAAGGAAGCTGGTTACTTAGACCCGGGCTCCTTAATATTTTGACTGGAACTTGGTTGTGCAAATAGACTTACTTCAGAGGAGCTCTTCCTTCAGGAAATGCTCATGCTGGTGCTCTATGGATTGTCTTGCAGTGAGCTAACCTCCTGTGTTGCATGCTAGAAATAAGAATGGAGAACCTCACGTGCTATGTTTGACTTATGACCACCTCTTCAAATTTGCACTCCATGCGCTCCCAAGTCCTATCTTTAATCAGTGCTATCTCACAATGTAAAATAATTGGACAGAAATAATGTGTTGCATAGAGGTCACCAAGTCAATCCAGAGAAACCTGTTAACCTTTGAAATATGGAGGTCAGATCTTGGGTTCTGAACGAGTATCGGGCATTGTGAATTAGGAGTGTGAAGTAAAGAATTCTCCCAGTCCTTGGAGTTTCCCCTTCTGGCCAATTTCCAGGTGTGAATGAGAAGTGTCAGAAGGCTTGTTCAAACTTAGCAACCATCCTCAATTGACTTAAGAGGCCAAATTTTACAGGTAGACACTAGAACACTGTAGGATTTTCATGCTGCTTTGAGCATTCTGCAATAGGCAAATATGTAGTACTGCAATAGTATTCTTTATATTGATCCTAGACAATGAGCTCTTTTTAGAATCTGATCTTTTTAAAATTTTAAATATTTAAAAATGGGAAAACTGCTTCTGCAGATATATAGCTAGTTAAATATGTACGGTACATATGTATAGTAAAACCAATATGACTTTCTTCTGGTTAGAAGTTCATGACTGGAGCAAAAGAAAACGAGCCTTTATGTTGCTAAGAATAACACCAGCTCCAAGTCAGTTTCATTTATTGCAGTACATCAAATGGGTGCAGACAGCAAGCTGACTGTTTCATGTCTCTTTCGTTTATTTCTGTCACATAAAATATTTGCTTATTTTGAATTCAGCATTTTTTTTACAGATAGAAACAGGGTAAGACTCAAAAGAAAGCCCTGACTAGCCCATAACACCTTTCCATCTCACCTTTCAAATCTGTCTTCAAAACCTACCTTTTCTGTGAGGCCTTTGACTTATCCCCTTAATTACTAGCAGAAAAATATAAATAATCCCATACCATCTATTTTTAAAACAGAAAAACCCAAATAAATAGAAAAGTCAGGGTCTGTGTGCTACAAATATGCTGAAAATTGTTTAATTAATCCAAATCTAGTGTTTCCTGCCCACCTAGCAGTTCGAATGCACGTCAAAGTGCAAGTAGATAAATAGGTATCGCTCTGGCGGGAAGGTAAATGCCATTTCCGTGCACTGCTCTGGTTCGCCAGAAGTGGCTTAGTCGTGCTGGCCACATGACCCAGAAGCTGTACGCCGGCTCCCTCGGCCAATAAAGTGAGATGAGCGCCACAACTCCAGAGTCGTCCGCAACTGGACCTAACAGTCAGGGGTACCTTTACCTTTAATCCAGTGTTGCCATATTTCAAAAAGTGAAAATCCGGAACACAGTTGTTGAGCTTTTCTTTGGCAACGTTGTTGGCATAGACCGGGGACGGAGAATTTGTGGCTCCTCCAAATGATGTTTGACTCCATATCAGGAGGAATTATTTTCAAAAAAATATGTACTTTGGTCAAAACCTTTGCATACAAGGCTTCCGGGTTCAGCGCCAGCGCCGATCGGCGGGGTCTCGTCTCGTATCCGAGACGGCCCGTCCCTGCTAGGAGTGGGGAGGGCAGCAAGAGCGACGCTGCGCCCCTTAGAACCTCGGGAAGGGCGTCCCGGGGGCAATTTGCTCGGCACAGCCCAAATCCGGACTCCCCAACTCTTCGGTTAGCTCTAATAAGAGCCCCGGAGCGAGGAGGGTAGAAGTCGCGGGGGCCATTTTGAGCGGCAACGTTATTCTAGCAGGGAGAAGCTTCAAGCCGAAGGCGGAGAGCGCTGGATTCTTCCGAAAATAAAACGATTGGAAAAGATTGTAAGTAACCTCACGATTTGGATTATAAAACAATTTGGATCTGGGAGAGAGGGGAGAAAAGAGGAAGCCACCCCCCCCACGGCAACAAAAGAGACAGTAAATAGAAACCCGAAGCCATAAACAGAAGATTTACAATTCAAAGGATCCCTCAAAGGCATCAAAGAGAATCTCCCCTTTGATGCAGGGTGAGAAGGGGAGAGAGACTGTGGTTTATGACTGCCCTGCAGCAAGAGGTAAAGGCTGAGAAAAATCTTTCTTTTCCTCGGGAGCCGGCAGCCCAGGCAACCCAGTGAGTTGATCAGGATTTATGAGTCAATTTTTATTTCATTTTGTATTTCTGGACTTTGTGGAATTTCTTTTCCGGTTTAAATGTTTGTGAAATGTGAGTTCGAACTGTATTGTTAATAAGACTTGAAGAATGCAGCCAGCTTGTTAAAATGGAGTCGAGAAAATAAACTGTGATCATATTCCACCCCACGTGACAAGTTTTGACCTTGGCAGGATTGAATTATGTCAACAAAAAAGTGTTCCCCTGAGTTCCAGCGGTCTGTTTTGACCTTAATGTGGGAAACAAGAATAGAGCTATGTCAAGAGGAGACACGACGGCAAGAGTTACAGGGAAAATTTCAGATGGTGATGGCAGAATATGATTTTTTAGGAGATGAAGCTTTTGACACTGAAAAAGATGAATGTGAGAATGACAATGATGATGACTGTGATTTGGAAGGAAAAGATGAAGATGAGGACTGTGATGATTCCACACAAAATGAAGCACACCACGGAAAAAATGATGACTTTACTCTACAAAAAGTTGGATGGAGTGCCCCGCTTTTGAGGGGGGCACGATTGGTATTATTGGAACTCCAGAACGCCCACAGGGAAGAAGGAAAAAATATACAGAGAAGAGAAGAAATTCAGGGGCCCTGTATGGTGGCCTGGATGGCAAAAGACTGTAAACAGGGGGTGGGGTGAAGGGAAAGTGATGTTGTGATTACATGGATGGATTAACAGGTTTATAACTGGTCTGCTGATTATGGAATTTGCTGGATTGGGGGGGTGGAGCCGGTAATCGGGGATGTAAGGTTAAATTGAGAATAGTTATAGTTTTAAAAGTGAATGGATTTTGGAAAATGTTAAAATATGGAGGCTTATAGAGGGAGAAAAAATTAGGCACGGGAAGATAAAATGGGAGTTTGATTTTTCAGTGATTTGAAGTTGTATAAGATACAAAGGTGTATTTCTATAAAGTAAGAAACTGTTGCAGATGATAAAAAAGGGATGAAAACCGGGGAAGGGGGGGGGAGGGGAAGCCCACAAAATATGGTTTTAAAATCATGAATGTAAGAAAAAATTTTCTGTTTTGTATTGTTTTTTTCTCTTTTTTTGCCCTTTCTTTTTTTTCTTTTTTCCTATTTCTATTTTTCTCTTTTTTTTTTGGTATGACAATAGATGGTTGGATGGATGGCCTCCTGCGTACTGCCCTGGTTTGCTGGAGCTCCCTGGTGGCAGGGGGGGGGCTTTGGGGTCAGGGGAGGGGGAGGAGGACAGAAATCCAAGCATAAAATGGAACATCTCTGACTGTTCACATACATGGGATACTTCTGTGGCAGGGGAGGACCCATGTGGGTGGGTAGGAAGGAGGTGGAAAAGGTGTTTATGTATGTACCGGTTTTTTTTTTTTTTGTATTCTGTAAAATTAATAAAAAGTATGTTTTAAAAAAAAAACCTTTGCATACAAAAGATTATACTATTAGGAGAAATTCACACTAAAATGCTGGTGAATTTTCATGATGTTCTTTTTTTTAAAAAAAAAATGCAATTTCCTGCAGCAGTGTGGAGAACTGACTGAAAAAATGAGAAACAGAGAGGACTGGAAGTGAGCATCATCTACCGGGCCATAGCTTCTCCTTCCCTGCTGTAGACAATACTGAACTAGATGGGCAAGTCATATCTGAGCTGGTACAAGGAAAATTCCTATGCTTCTCCTAAGCACATGGAGCTGTACTTTCCCACATTTCTCTCTCCTTTTTACTCCCTGTGGTGTTTTCCTAACTTCCTCCTGGAAGCCTACTCTGCCTGTTCTTATCCACCTGTGTAATGCACCAATTAATACCAAGAGCCTCTATTCCATCCAACTACTAATGAAAGTAGTGTATTGCTTATGAGGGTACTTGCCTGCCTATTGCAAATAAACTGAGTAACTACTTGTCCCAAACATTCTAATTTGACGTCTGCCCTTAATTTGTCATTTGAAATTTGTGGTGGAATTGTGTTTAATTTACTGTTCGTGCAGCAGAAGGTTTCGATCTGCAATATAAGTAAGCGTAGCGATTCTGTCGCGTCTTAGATGAGCCTTTTTAGATTTTGCTGGGCTTGGGCTGCTTGGAAAGTTGGGAAATCCTCATTCTTTATATTCGTTTGTTTATTAAATTATACACACTGCCCTGTATGCAAAGATCACAGGGCGGTTTATAGCACCAAGTTTGCAATGCTTGTTGTATTTTGTAATTGCTAGTTAGAATGGTACTTACAAGCCGTGAATGGAAGAAGCAGACAGGTAGTGGCTGGCTGCACAGTTGAAACGGCAGAAATGGTTAATCCTACTGCTCCTTCAGGTAATTGCTACTTCCTAAAACAAAGCTGTACATGCACAGTATATATTCTTTTCTTTCATTTTGTCCCCCCCCCCAAAAAAAACTCTGCACAAACAGATTACTTTGAGGAAATGGGAGCAGGGCTGAGCTGTTTCCTTCCTAGCAATTCTTCAGGCTATCAAGATTTGTGCCTGATTCGTTTTTTGTTTAATGTTCTAACATTACATCTTAAAAAAAAACACAAAAAATCTCACATGGAACTGGATCACATTTGCCAGTATATTTTGTATTATCTGCAACCTGAGCTGATTAAACAAATTTGTAATTATTTAAGTGTGCAGTCCTATACACATATATTGAACTAATTCCAATGGAATTCTGTGAGGGCTTGCTTGTTAATAGAAATATATAGGATTGCACTGTTAAGTTTATTTGTTTTTTTTATAAAAAAAATCTTGGTTTAATTATTAATATAACATCATCTTTTTTTTAGTTTTTATATTACTTTATCTTATCCATATTACTATTTGCTGGAATTGCATTAAATTGAGTATGCTGATTTTAAACCAATATATAATGTTTTTAAAAATAATAATAATATAACATCATTTATTAAATCTTTAGTTTTAGGTGATCCATCAATGATGTTTAGAAAGATTCAACCATCTATTGCACACATTGTAATGATTCATTCAGTGTTATAAGTTTTTGCCACCTGTTGTTCTGTTGTGCTTTGTTTCAATCAGTGCATCAATAAGCAATTGCCACCTTTATGCACATTAGTCTCTCAGCTCCATCAACTCACAACCATTATTTCCAGGCAAATAATGCCTAGATTTGGCTGTTTGTCACAACTCACTTTTGCTGGGATCCTGGCTACCACCAGTAGGAAGACCACTGTTGGTAGCTTAAGGCCTCTTTAGGCAGAGCTGGGTCCTCCGTCACAGTGGAGTGCGTCCCCCTAGCAGTGCTCCTCTGTTAACAGAAGCTGGCAAAAAATGCAACTCGTGGCATCCTAACTTCCCCCAGGCATTCACAGCAGAAGGTTACTAAAATGCAACAGGTGGTATTAAACAGCTCTAACAGCATTAAAGCAACATGAAGACACATTCATTGTCAACAGCCAACAGCAGCGCTCCAGATAATAAAACAGTCTTGACATGGGACCAATAACAACTGGTGCACTACCATGGCAAATAGTAATAGCTGTAATCCAGGATCAAGGTGCTCCATGCCATAATTTTATACACTACACAGACAAAGATGTTAGCTGAACACCATTGTGATGTACTGGTGGGAAAGCTGCAATGGAGACCAGTGGTGTAGCATGGGTTGCCAGTGTCCAGGACAAGGCAAGTATTGCACCCCCTAACTGGCAACTCCATGTGGCGCTGCTGCCAGATGGAGCTGCAGAGCAGCGGTGGGACATGCATGTGTGCCTCCTTGGGTTGGGGCGCCGCCGCCACCACTGCCGTGAGCATCACCATCCATCCACCTCCCCCGCCAGCAAGAGACACTGCATGGCTGAGGGATACAAGGGACAGTCCCTTCTCGGCTCCTCAGATGTGGTGTCGGGTAGGATAGAGAGCACCTCCAGTCTGGGTGGCAGCTGCAGAGATGCGCTTCTAAAGACTTTTGTGCCCACCACCTTCCTGTGTGTGTAATCCTTGGATCCAGAGCAGAGGACACCAAAGGAAAACAGAAGAGGGAAAATAAGGGGTAGGAGAAGAGACACATATTTGGAAGAAATCACAGGTGTCAATGAAACTATGGTCAGAAATATAGACTGAAGAGAACCCTGTTTTGAAATATATGGAACCTATTCAAACCGAGAAAGTTTAAATGGTTTGAGCAAACAATGTTAAGAGCAATCTCTTCTAAGATGGAATCAGTTGTCCCGAACAAGCTTGACAGAGTTGTCAAGCGTGGTTTCAGCAACCGAAATGCAGACTTCTTGCAAGATTATTCGAGTGTAATACAAATTACTCAACAACTTGAATTGATAAGCACTCTGAAAATGCCTTGCCCCACAGTTCAAAGGAGAACTGTGAAGCAAGGCGAAGAAGCTTCAATTCCAAGAAACATAACAGCAGCTCATGCACATATATTGTTCCAGCACCTCATGCTTTATAAAGCAACAATAGCAAAGCAATAGGGCAGAAAAGACAAAGGTTTTTCTTCCGGACAATGACAGCTATTCATAAACAAGGATGACAAATTCTGTTATGAAAATGTAGTCAAGAAAAGAATTTCTGGCTCTAATCAAGTTTCAATGAAACTTGAAAATACAGAGTGTACAGGAAGGCTTTACTCGGCTTTAATATGTCATCAGTACGAGTTTTCCTGGGGGAAAGCAACTTCTAATTCAGGGCATTCTAATCTCACTAAACCACAGACTGGAAAATACAGAACTAACGTGCACAGTATTTACCATCAATCATCTTCCATTTCTGCTGATACAAAGCCTAATGACCTAAAGAAAGTAGCTTGCTAAGCTAGCACAGGTCACCTAAAGCAGGCAGAAATGCCAAAGAAATGTGTTTCATCATTTGATGACTCGAATGAGCTGAGGTCCTTGGATGAAGTTTTAGACATTTTTGGCAAATCTGAGAGTCTTTGGGGCATACACTGAGATAATGATAACTTGCTGTATCAAGTGTGTATGATGAAGTTGGTGAGATGTTCTCTTTGGACCAAGACACCATGAAAAAGATTTTTTTTAAAGGCTCAATCAGTAGAAGGAAATGTTTTCAATTCTACCAGCTCCATCTTGTATGCAGGCTGAGACCCCCACCTGCCTGTGCCCTGTCTCACCAGAGAGGAACATGCACTTCTTATCTCCACCTTGGACTACTGGAATGTACTCTACGTGGGGCTACCATTGAAGGTGACTTGAAAACGACAACTAATCCAGAATGCGGCAGCTAAACTAGTGACTGGAAGCAGCCGCCGGGACCTAAAGGATCTTCACTGGCTCCCATTATGTTTCCAAGCTCAACTCAAAGAGTTGGTGTTGACCTTTAAAGCCCTAAATGGCCTTGGTGTTGTAAACCTGAAGGAGCGTCTCCACCTCCATCGTCCAGCCCAGACCCTGAGGTCCAGCTCCAAGGTCCTTCTGGCTGTTCCCTCACTGTGAAACTTGAAGCTGCAGGGAACCAGGGCAGAGGGCCTTCTCAGTAGTGGCACCCACCATGTGGAACACACTCCTATTGGATGTCAAACAGATAAACAAACATTTGACTTTTAGAAGACATCTGAAGGCAGCCCTGTATAGCAACATTTTTAATGTTTGATGCTTTATTATGTTTTTATATTTGTTGGAAGCCACCCAGTGTGGCTGGGGCAACCCAGCCAGATAGGTGGGAGTATAAATAAATAAATAAATATTATTACAGGAGGTACCCAGGTCAGTCTCTGGCATGTCCAGGTAGGGCTGGAACCAGCTTCTCTTTGGGACCTTAGAGAACTGCTGCACATTTTTCAGACACAGCCAGCAGTTGTTTTAAAAATGAGGGGGGTTGTGATGAGAGGAAGTGGGGCACCTAAAGTTGTGTTTAGGGCATCCTGTCTGTGTCTCCAAGGATTCAAGAGACTCCTCCATAATTCGCCCATAGCCATAAGGGCAAGACTGCCTTTTTTCATAGAATCATAGAGTTGGAAGGGACCCCAAGGCTCATCTAGACCAATCCCTGCAATGCAGGAATGAGAAAAGTTCTTATACTATTTTTCACCATATAAACCTTCCAACTGACAATGGAACCAGTCAAACAATCTTTACTTCCTCTTCCAGAATAACTCTTTGATTTGTATAAACAGCTGAACATTTTTCTCTGTGGCATCTTGGCTTTTGGGTCAAAATCAAGTGTAGAATATACTAGATTGCACATTCTCAGAATGTGTCACATAAGGGCCAGTGAAGCCCTCCACAATGAGATTTTTTTTTTCTTACCCTGACATTCAGGTTAGTCTTTGCACCAACAAAGTTTAGAATAATAATGCAAGCTAAACTTACTATTGTGTATTACTGCAAAGCAACCATTGCGACACTTCTGGTTGATTTTGACCTTCACTATACATGACCCCTATTTTTCTAAAATAAAAACCCAGGGCTAATTTCTCTGCCCAGTTTAAGTACCCTTGAGTACTTTTCTCTGCTTCTTTCTGATACTTGATACTCCAGTTCCTTGGACTCTCTGGGTTGGCTCCTAATGTCAAATGGTTCATTTGAAGGGCAACCTTGCAAAATTTCCTTGAAGCAAATGTCTGTTTCCCTACAGGTTGCTAGACATCATTCATGCAGCACTGCAAAGGTCAGGAATTTATCCCCTTCCTTCCTTGAGGGCTGCTAGCGGATTATTAATAAACCAGCTTTGTCCACTTGTCAGGACAATATAGTGCAGCCAGACAAACCTGGCTACCTTCAAACCACAAAGACTAATAATTTTAGATCGTGCAACTCATGACATGTGAGGTTGCTAATGCATGTCTTCTCTTGTAGAACAAGAAAGGACACATTATCAAGGAGATGTTGTAAGGGCAAAAAACCCCGAACAAGGAAAATATAAACTGCAAGCATTGCTCAACAAGGCAGCATCTACCTGAGACTTGTCTGCTGATTTGGATAATTAAAGAAATTGTTGACACCTGAGCAGAAGCATCATCAAAAAACACATGCATAGCTGCCAAGTTTTCCCTTTTCTCGCGAGGAAGCCTATTCAGCATAAGGCAAAATCCCTTAAAAAAAGGGATAACTTGGCAGCTATGCACATGAAACAATTTTGTTAACATTTTGGCCTTGTCTTGTTTCACTGTTCTGTGTACCAACAAATAATTTGCAGCTGATTTATTGTTATAGAATTAAAAGTGGATTATTAGTTCTCTACAGCAAAATTCACAATGTTCACAAATTAATAGCTTAAATATTTTTCCCTTTCTGCCTGTTTAAAAAAGAAAAAAAAATTCCAGTGTTTTTCTTCCTTTGAAATATCAAGATGTCCTAGAAACCATGGGTAAAAGACTTATTATTATTATTATTACTATTATTATTATTATTTCTTGGCAATAATTTATGTCATCTGCCTTTACCCATCACAGTTTCAGATGAAAAATATCTTGAGATTTTGTACCTGCACTTTCAGATGTGGTCCAAGCACATGGAAGAAAGCTTCTGCAGACCAATTGTATTGCCAAAGTTAAGGTCAATGCAGGTTAGTTGAGCTGCAAAAGTTTCATTCATAATAAAAGGGAGAAGGAGAGTGGAGTTAAGTACAATCAGCTTTAAACCTTTGACCCACAAGCAATAAAACCAAAGGCAAACATAAGATGATCAGATTCAGGAGGGCAGGCACAGAAACACCGCATCCCAAATTACCACGTTCCTATGCAGCTACAGATTCATACTATGAAGTATTAAATTTGCCACTCAATATTCTGTTTAGAGTGAAGGACAGAAAACGTAAACATCAGGAAGAACGTTCTGACAGTAAGAGCTGCTTAATAGTGGAATGGACTCCCTTGGGAGATGGTGGGCTTTCCTTCTGTGGAGGTTTTTAAGTAGAGGCTGGATGGCCATCTGTCATGGATGCTTTAGCTGAAATTCCTGCATTGCAGGAGGTTGGACTAGATGACCCTCAGGGTCCCTTCCAACTCTACAATTCTATGATTCTGAGTAATGATGTAACACAAACGATGCTTATCTGGGAGTAAATCATATTGAATTCAGATTTATTTATTTGTAATATATATATATAGAATTTCGATATAAAGCACAATATTATATATAGAATCTCTATGTAGAAATATACGCGGGTGGCGCTGTGGTCGAAACCACAGAGCCTAGGGCTTGCTGATCAGAAGGTCGGCAGTTTAAATCCCCGCGACGGAGTGAGCTCCCGTTGCTCGGTCCTAGCTCCTGCCAACCTAGCAATTTGAAAGCACATCAAAGTGCAAGTAGATAAATAGGTACCGCTCCAGCGGGAAGGTAAACGACATTTCTGTGTGTTGCTCTGGTTCGCCAGAAGCGGCTTAGTCATGCTGGCCACATGACCAGCAAAAACTGTCTGCAGACCAACGCCAGCTCCCTCGGCCAGTAAAGCGAGATGAGTGCCGCAACCCCAGAGCCGTTCGCAACTGGACTTAACTGTCAGGGTTCCTTTACCTGCAACCCGCGTCCCTTACTCCTTGCCAAAGTCCCCATTAAACCTTGCCAAACCCCTTCCCCCCTCTTACTCTTTGACCGAGCCCCCTCCCCTAAGCCCCATCCTTTCTCCTTCCTTACTCCTCGCCAAACTTCCCCAGCTCACCCATGCCACTGCTCTGCCCCCTCGCTCAACCCACCTCATTTCTGCATGCCCATCACATCCACTCTGTCCCCGCAACATGTCAACCCTCTCACCCAACCTGCCATGCCAACACAAGCCCAGCTGGCTTGCCTTTCATGCTTGCGCACTTCAACTCTCCACCTCACTTCTGGTTTGCTGTGCTGAAAGCCTTGTTTGTTTCCATGCTTGCCTCCGGTGCTTCCTCCAGCCTGGAGCATGCACAGTTCACCACTAGCATGAGGACAGACTAATGCAAATATAGTGTATACGTTAAGTATACACTTTTTCCTACATTGACTAAACAGCGCATGTTGAAATGTGCAAAACAAAAACCAAGTGAGATACAGCAGAGACTTAGAAGAATCGTCTCTTTTTGATAATCCCTTCAAAGTATCTTATTTTAATAGGTTTTAATTTATTATGAACATGTTGTATTTGATTTCTATTTTGTGTAACCCTTTGAGATTCTTTAATACTGTATTTGAATATAAAGAGTTTAGGAAAATTTCAAAATAAATACAAATCAAAATATAGCCTGGAGCATAATGGTCACATATCCTAAAGTGATTTGTACAACCTTGAGTGAGCTTTACGCTCTATGAACGCAACTTTTTTCCCTTTCTTTTTTACAAAAAGTATTATTCTTTTATTTGCAGACCAGATTTGTCTACACATTCCTAGTTACAATGCATAATTGAACCCCTTCTTGTAAAACGGATTAATAAGATTCTGTCTCTCTCTCTCTCTCTCTCTCTCTCTCTCTCTCTCTCTCTCTCTCTCTCTCTGTGTGTGTGTGTGTGTGTGTGTGTGTATAAACATTTACTTTGAATTTACCTATGGCTAGTCTATAAGGGAAATAAGTTTTATATTTCTTATTATATTGTTTATAAATTGCAAAAACTATATATAGCAGGATCTGAAGTGTCAGCTATTTTGTCTTTTCTTTCAATAAATAGTACTTCCCAAGATAAAGAACTTTCTAGAGCAGCACCAAATATGGCATGAGAGGCTGCCACAAAAAAAGAAATATTGTCCTCACTCCTTTGTGCATGCAGGAATGTTCCATTCATTCATGTAAGTGGGGAGGGGTGGATCCCTGGCAGTAGTCAAAAAGATGTATCTGGCCTCATGCACACATTATTTTCTGATGAGAACATTCTACAATCTTCATAAACAGCCATTTTCATGTTTTTTGGTGTGTTTTTACTTCCTAATGTTTGCAATAGCAGTTTTTACTAGTGAAAACAAACTACATCATTTTAATTAATTATTACACATGTACTCACAAGAAGTTTGGTATTCCAATAGCTGACATTGCACTGCATCACATATTCCTCTGGGCAAAGAAAGAGACCTATATAACTAGTAACCACAATTTTAAATACATTCCACATTGAATTATGAGTGTCATGTTTCATTATAAATTAATTTATGACTGTTTGCTCAAGCCCTCATCTCCATTTCCTCCTCAGCGCAGTAATTTCTGACATGAAAAGAATGATAGAGAGGGCCTTTTTATTTAGTATAAATGGCATTCTCATATATCCACATAATCACTCAATATAAGGTTTTGGAGGTTGTTTTCTATTGTACATCATTGCTTCTTTTTCTTGTTCTTGTTGCAATAAATTTTGGATGTAGTATTTTGAAGGGGGAAAAAGCAGCTGCTTAGAAACATTTTTTTGTCACTGTGGCTTAACATTTGCGTGGCAAGGTCCCAAACCCTCCTGGGAATTGGAATAAAGACACATGAAACGGTATTTTAGGTTAATGGGCGAAAAAGGCCACAACATTATTGGTTACAGAATGTGACTGGTATTGGCTTAGGCATTGGAAACCACACAACTATATCTGACTCCTGCCCATCTGCAGGAGTCTTGGAAGGGTTAACCACCAGTAGGGGGAGCCCTGCTGATGCGCAGCAACCAGGGACTCCACCAGGGTCACCGCTAGGGGTCGTGCCATGGCCCTAGCCCCCCATCTGGGGCTTCGGACGGAGACCAAGCCCCCCCGGGTTCCTTTAACGGAATACCCTTGAATTAGGAGGGGTAGGTGATGGCCACTACCTCCCCTCCCCTTCAACCTAATACTCCAATGCCTAACCGCTAATTTGACGATTTGCAATGGTAGGCAAAAAACCAAATGGCCAGTGCCAATTTTCCAAGTGGGAAAAAATTCCTACCAGGCCCCTTGGACAACCAAGGTGACGAACCGAGGTCCATAGCAAGGACAAGAAATAAAGAGCCTAACCTAAGGGAGGAAGGGCAAGAGAACTGACAAAGGAGGGAGGAAACAGGCGAGTCCTCGGCTGTGGGCAGTTTAAATAGCCCACGCCATGCCGCCGGACCATCCGGATTGGACGGCCTAAGGATGACATGACCGAGGACCATCCAATGGCACTGGGGCTATGCCGTCCCATGCGCGTGGGGAGGGCTTGCTCCCAGCCCACAAAGTCATCTCCCCGGGAACGGGAAATGGCTTTGCGGCACAGCTCACAAACCTGCGAAAACCAGAATGACGAAAACTATATGATGCATCTGCATTTATACAATACAAGTATGAATTCATGTGTACGCAGATAGAACGGGGATGAATACTCTAAACTGATGGAGAGGGACACACCTAATGATCAAGATTAGGTGTAGACGTACATATACGGTTTGAATGATTATTGGAGATAATGGGTGTTCTTATTTCCCTGGAAATTGCATAAAATCCATCAAATTCTGGGTGACAAATGCTGGCATTGTCATGCAACGAACTGAGAGAGAACAATGGGTTGAATCCAAAATTCTGTGAATTTTGGGCAGTCTCCGGATGTGATTTGCCACCCAGTGGTTTTTTTCTTGAGGGGCAAAGTGCTTGTTGGGTATGGGCATGAAGCGGAAACATCTGGAACCCTCAAGGTGCTGCTGGAACCAGTTTGCTAAGCACCTTGCAGGTGGACTGGATGCTGTTGTTGTGACAGAGTCAGAGATGGACCATCTAGAACTGTTAGGGTGGAGACCTTTCAGCTTGTTTTGCCTGAAAATGTACCGCCTGCTTAAGCTACCCTTTCCCTTTGTGTTTTTTGAGATAGGCAAGACTGGGGTTGAGTGTCTGGATTTCAGAGGTCATTAGTGGACCTCTGAAAGAAGGAGGGCATCCTGGCTGCCTCAAGGGCGCAATAGTGAGGCCATGCCTTAAAAAGCCAGAACCCTTTGACCATGGAAAACTACTGTCCAGTCTCTAACTTGCCTCTCGACCCAAAGCAGTTTTAGATGCTGCTGCTCACTTGGATCCATTCCAGTCTGGGTTCAGCTTTCTTGGTTCTCCATGAAGGATGGCTTATTTTAGAGGATGGAAAGTTGATTCTCCTGAACTTCTCAGTGACTTTCAGTGCTGTTGCCCACACTATCCTTCTTAGTTGAGAACCAGAATTAGGCTTAGAAGACACCATATTACAATGGTTCAGGTCCTTTTTTTATTATCACACCTGGCTTTCCCCCATGGCCACTTGAATATATGGAGGACAGATTTGGGCTGCAGTGCTGATAACCCTCAGCTCTATCTTCTACATCAGGCATCCCCAAATTTCAGCCCTCCAGGTGTTTTGGACTACAGTTCCCATCTTCCCTGACCACTGGTCCTGTTAGCTAGGGATCATGGGAGTTGTAGGCCAAAACATCTGGAGGGCCGCAGTTTGGGGATGCCTGTTCTACGTTCTCAGATCCTGACCAGGGGCTTGCAGCAGTTCTAGGGTGGCAAAAAAGCTGAGGTTGAATCCAAGAAAGACAGCTGCTGCAATGCGTAATATAAATGCAATGTAAAAATGGTAAATGCAATGGCTACAATCAAATGCAGAATTAAGTATGATGAAATACACACACACACACACACACACACACACACACACATATGAATATGAATTAAAATTGAACTGAATTAAAAAACGGCCCAGAGTTCCACTGCAGAAGGAAACTAATTCACACCCAGCTCACCTGGAAATTGTAGAAAATAGAAATTGTAGAAAATTGTAGATTTTTGTGTTAATTCAGTGAATTTCTTAATCTGAATTAATTCATTCCAAACAGTGTGATAATGGTTTGTCTCAGTTATCTTCTTCTGTAAAACAAAAACAAAAAAATATATAGTGGTAAATTTGTAACTTTTAAAATTTTGTATTATTTCTTTCTTCTGTTTTTATCGTAAGCCACTTTGGATTAAAAGCAGTCTAAACAAATTTTAAATAAATTCCACGTGTGGCATGCAAGTGCCTTCAAGACCTTGGCAAAATGGTAATGTTGTTGGATTAAAAATAAAGTATAATGTGAAAAGCAAGGAAAAGGAAACTCTTAGAAAAGATAGTCATCTAAAATGGGAAAAATCAAAAGAGAAACTATAAGGAAGCCAACACAAAAGCTCTATTATCTGAGAACTGAATTAACAGCTATTCATCCACTCCCATGATTCCAGTGTTTATATAAGAAGGCTGTTCAGCGATAAACCAAGGAAGACTGCCCAAAGGGCTTAAACCAATATCTAAGAATGCATTGACAACTGAGCTGTAAATCAGAACTCTTGCTTGTTCTTCCTGAGGTTTTGGTTATTTGGTTCAGGGATGTGTTGCTTTTCACATACACACAATGCGCATTTAGTGGCCATTAGAATGAGCCCCCGAGTCATAGCTGCTAACCTGGAAATACAAACTAGGCATAGGGAGAGTTTACACATGGATGTTGCGTAGAAGTGCACAAGCAAAGAACAAACTTGTGGCAGGTCAGATTCAGACAAGAGATTTCTCAGCGACTGTTTCCTTTTTCTAGAGCAGGGGTGGTTAACCTGTGGCGCTCAAGCTGTTGTTGGATGCCAACTTCCCTCAGCTCAGCCAGTATGGGAAATGGTCAGGAATGGTGGAAGTTCTAGCTCAGCAACATGTGGAGGAGCACAGGTTCCCAAGTCCTCATCTAAAGTTTTTTGAGATACATTCTAATCCTGAGGTTATCCAGTGCAAGACTTCGGAAGAGGTGGAAATAAAATCAGACTGATAACATGAATAAGTTGTGGTTCTTCCTTTGACGCAACTCCACCCCTGACTCCATGGTACATGGAGCAAAAAGATATATAGACTGCCTGTATCACATTTGCAGGGAAATATTGTGCAAGTCTTAAAGGTAAAGGTAAAGGACCCCTAACAGTTAAGTCCAGTCGTGGACGACTCTGGGGTTGCGGCGCTCATCTCGCTTTACTGGCCGAGGGAGCCGGCATTTGTCTGCAGACAGCTTCCGGGTTATGTGGCTAGCATGATTAAGCCACTTCTGGCGAAACCAGAGCAGCACACGGAAACACCATTTACCTTCCCGCTGGAGCGGTACCTATTTATCTACCTGCACTTTGACATGCTTTTGAATTGTTTGGTGGGCAGGAGCTGGGACCGAGCAACAGGAGCTCACCCCGTCGCAGGGATTCGAACTGCCAACCTTCCAATCGGCAAGCCCAAGGCTCAGAGGTTTACACCACAGCGCCACCCGCGAAGTAAATCTCAACGAGCCCCATTGGTTCCAGAGCACTTCGTTCCAAGTACTCTAGCTAGTTTCTAGTTTTTAGAGACCATGCATGTACAAGATAAATCAGCTTGTGATAAGCCCTGGGATAAATATAGTTACGTTGAAGTCACCCTACAATTTCACTCTATAAAGATAGGTGTGCACAGTATAGTACTTCAATGGGTAAACAATTACCTAATTAAAAAATAGCACATTTGTAGAACCTTTTCGGCTGTTTGCTCCTGGTTACAAACATTGATAAACAGCAAAATCTATGTGTAACAAACCATAGGTGCCTGGGGCTTGAAAAGTGTTTATAATACATCTTGCTAACTCAAAGGGCTCTTTAAAAAAAATAAAACAAAACTATTGCCATCTAGGGATATATTTTAATGCAGGTCTGAAATGGACCTAAATATCACAAACACCATCATCTAAATGGCTTTTTCTGAATTGCTGCATCCAAAGTGAAGTATTTAAAGCAAGAAGAAAGCTTGTCCATCTTGATTATCAGTTCTGGGGTGTAAGCATTTTCTACATGGACCCAAAATATCAAAATCACATGCTCTCTTCCACACTATTTTGCTATGATCACACAGAGATGGAGATCTGCTGCGGCATAAATCTAGCAAACCCTTTGGCATCTTCTCCCAGAGCAACATCTCCAGAGTCAGGCCTGCCCTCCTGAAAGTTGGTCCTCTGCTTTGGTAACAGTAGAGACAATATCCTGCCCAGTTGCTCAGTTTGAAGTAAGCCTATGTTGCGTATTGAGGTCCCCTGACCACCCCCTCAAATAACTCACACCACAGACAGAATTTTGTTTTCGGTTTTTGGCATGAATTTGGCCACAACTTTATTAAAATACAAAATATGTGAGTGGTTGCGTAGGCATTGGTTCCACCAACTGTCCCCTAAGGACAACCCTCTGGGGAGAGGCAGGGGGTCGGGTGTGTCTGACCCTCCCCTCAAGACTTTTGGCAGAGTTACAGCTTCATTCGAGTATTCACCTTATACTGATAAAATCATTAAGTTGATACGGAAGCACTGGCACATCCTTTGGAATGTGCCAGGCTGCTCGGATTTTCCTTTGATAGGACTTAAACGGACTAATTGTCTTAAGAACTTATTAGTGCGTACTGACGTTAACAGACCATCTTGCACCCGTATCCCTGGGGGTCCTGTGGGACATTTTAGATATGGCAGGTGTCCTGCTTGCCCTCTGGCCTTGCAAACCAAGGTAATTTATAACAAAAAGACCAAATTTAAGTTTGTTATCAACCATTTCAGTACATGCCAAACAAAAGAGGTAGTATATTTAATTAGATGCCCATGTAATTTATTTTATATAGGGTCAACTATCCGGTCTGTGGGAACACGAATCAGTGAATACCGATCCCGCATTAGGAATGCAGTTCAGGAAGCACCCCTGGTTGAGCATTTTTTAGCTAACAATCATTCAGACTCAGACTTGCTGTACATCGTATTGTGGATTAACAGGAGGAAGGGGTACGCTAAACGTGACTATGTAAAATTATTAAGACAAAAAGAATCACAATTTATTTTTATGTTCAAAACGCTCCATCCATAAGGATTGAGCTCTGAGTTAGATTTGAATTGTTTCATCTAATTATATTACTTTCAGGATCTTGAGGTTGCATGTTACTTTAAAATTTCAATAGCCTTGATTAACTAGGGTGTTACCTGTGGTGGAACTGTATATTAAGCTTTCTATGTCTTGCTTCAGGCATCAGGGGTTACATATGTGTATGACCCCTGTTCCGCAGATTGCATACAAACGCTAAGGTATGTTTTATTTTTGTGTTTTATTTTTGTATTTTCCTGTATATATTTTTTTCAATGTTAAAATATTATGGACTGTATAGACTCGTGTTCGTGCTGGCCATTGGCCTTAATATGATGTATGACATAATTAATGATATATATTTATTTGATTTATTTTTTGTAGTTAAAAAACTGAAGAAGACCAAACCGAAACAGTATGATTACCTTGGATCACTGTCTCGCATGTTGTTATATTTTGCAAAGATAAAAACAGATATATTTCGCCCGTGGAATTGGTCGATGTGTTGCCTCCTCTTTTTTTGGTATTTTACTCAAGTCTGCAACACAGGCGTTGTTTCATTAGCATTACATCAATACCAGGGCAGAGTTTGAGACTTGGACTAAAGAATGTTAACGACCTTGGGTAGCCAAGTGCATGCATCTTAATGGGAGCTAATGGGAACATCCATCAGGGAAGAAGGAGGTACTTTCATGTAAGATTTTTAAATGTTGAACCAAATAATATGCAGAAATCTTTATTAGGAAAAACCAAGATAAATAAAAAATGAAATGGAAAAAGCTTCAGGTGAAAACATTGTTAGAGTAGCCGTGATTCAATTACTCTTATGATAGATAAAATATGTAAATGCTTTAGAATATGTAATAAAATTAAATATGTAATAAAATGTGTAAATTCTTTAAAGCATTGCTTAGAGTGTAATGTAATGTAATGTAATGTAATGCAATTCTTTTGCTGCATTGTTGTTGTTGTTTAGTCGTGTCAGATTCTTCGTGATCCCAGGGACCAGAACACGCTACATAGCCAAAAGCAAATTATTATTTTAATAATAATAATAATAATAATAATAATAATAATAATAATACCCCGCCCTCCCCGGCTCAGGGCAGCTAACAGCAAATATAAATCACAATAAAATGTAATAGAAAAAAAAACAAAAAACAGTTAATTAAAATACGGCTTAAAATACAGCTTAAAATGCAGCCTCATTTTAGTGTAGCCCATAAAGCAAGACCATAAAGGGAGGAAACATCAGATATTCACTAGGGTTACCAGACTCAATAGAGGACAGGACTCCTGTGCCTTTAATTGCCCTGCTCTCTTTTGAGTCTGGAAACCTTATAGAGAAACCAGCAGACCCTTTCTTTAATTTCCAAGCAAAGGTTTCTCTTTAAGGTTTCCAGACTCAAAAGAGAGCAGGGCAATTAAAGGCACAGAAGTCCTGTCCTCTATTGAGTCTGGCAACCCTAATATTCACTGATATTTTACTGATGGGATGCATGCTTGATGTTTGCAAAATTAGAACCCACCCTAACTCAGGCTTGCTTTAGCTCTACACGAATTAGCTTAAGGCTCTGATTCCTACACCAACTTACTGGAGACTACTATTTTTATTTATTATTTATTAAATTTGCTTATTGCTTTATCTTGCCCAAGGCAACCCAAAGCAACTCACAACCAAATATACAGACTGATAAAAACACACAACCCCACGTAGATACATTAAAACCAAGAGGAAAAAGTAATACATGAAAGTTAGTCATCCTGCTAACTTCTAAAAGGCCACAGATAGCTAAAGGCCAAAGAATAAGTCCCTTTGAACTCAGTGAGATTGGCTCCCAAATTGACCAGCATAGAATTATACTGTCAATAACATGTAGCAGTGTTCATAGGAAACTAAATTGTAGTTTAAAACTTTGCAAAGAAAAAAGATAAGATCTACCATAAAAATATATAAAGGAGAACAACGTAATCCAAGCTTAGCACCTTTTTTTAGCACCGATCAAATTACAGTGATGTGCCTTGGAGCAGGATTGGGGGGTGAGAATCTTCCAGGACCTGCTACCTTTCTCATACCTGCCAAGTTCCGGCCTGAGAAATAAGGGACTGGACCAGAAGTAGCAGACTGGAAGTAGCGCTGCTGCCATTTTGGAACTGGGCGGAGCATGCTCAGAAGTGACTTTTGATGCTGCTCTGCCCTGTTCCAAAATGGCCACCGCACCAGAAGTCGTGCTGCAGCCATTTTGGAACTGGGCAAAGCAGCATCAAAAGTCGCTTCTGAGCATGCTCCGCCCAGTTCCAAAATGGCCGCCACGCCAGAATAAACCGGGGGGGGAAACAAAAAAATTAATTTTTTCGGCTAGGAACAGCTGGAAAAACGGGGTTTCCCGGGGAATACGGGAGACTTGCCAGCTATGCTTTCTTTATGCCTTAGTCTTATTAGGTCAATGGGGTCTATAAAGGAATTTAACTCTTATCTAGATTGCAACCATGTTGTTTGTTTATTTTAAAACCGAAAGCCACCACATTCTATTTTCTCATTAATGGTGAGATGTCCTCTTTGCAATTTCCTATCCCAGTTTTACTATCTTATAAATCAGGCTTTCCTCTACTTAAGTGGCCGGGGGTGGGGGAGGAATCAAGCAAGTGACTTCAGTCAGTGGGCCTAGAATAAAACCTGTGTTAGAATAAATCAGAATCTCTCTAATGAGCATGTGTTCCTATCACCAATTCCCCCATAGTGGTTCATAGCTTGGATCCTATTTCTGGTGACTTCAACTCCTGGGCAACGAATGATTGGAAAAAAGTGAAGCGTTGAAATTCCTGGCTGAAGAGCTTTGGCAGGGCTATATGAGGAAGCTTGCACATCACCTATGCACACTTTGCCTGGCTGTGAGAAATGCAATTAATCTTTTGTTTTATGAGCAGCAAATTTATCAACAGCTTGGAATCATTAAAAGGGGGCATCTATCATATGGTTCAGGTGCTCCTGTGACGTTGGGTAAAATAAATAAATCATGAAATCTTTAGCATCCTCTCCCTGTCTAAAAGATCATTTCCAACCACTCTTAATCAGGGGAGTAGCCATGGGCAGTCAAGATTAAATTGTAAACTCAGGAATTGCATCTTATCAGTCTGATATTGAAGTGAGATGCAATAGAAAGGAACCTGAGACAGGCTGATTTTTCATTAACTTTAATGGAAATGGAAGAGTGTCTGGTGCCTCCTATACTGCAGCATTAAGTAACTACAGCAATGTCTATAAAAATAAGAGTTAAGAACTTCAATAGCTCTTCAGCATGAAGCTGTCAACTATTCAGGATTCTCTTACGATGACATTGATCTGTCCATTCCAACAGGGAGGCAGGGGAAATAGGGAGATAAGCTTTGCACAGGGGGAATGAGAGGAGAAATAGGTTTAATTAATCTTAAATGTCTTTGCAAATCCATGAATTGTAGACCTGGAAGAGTTCCTGTACTAACATGATTAGCAAATATTGACTTTTGAGTACAATAATAATGTGTCATCCGAAACCCTTGATAAGTAACTTAAGTACTTCCTTAGCTTGCACCTTATTAAATTAGCTGAGGTATATGGTGGAGACACATTACACAAAGCCACTGAAAATGAGAAATCCAACTTAAAGATTTTAACATTGACTGAAGAAGAGAAATGTTACAATAAAAAGAAAATTCGCAGGGCCATGTTCTCATCTCCGTTGCACAGGCATAAATTGACGGCCAAACTCTTAAGTGATATTTGCCGTGCTTCTCGTGAGTCTGGGGTGTCTGCAGAACTGGAGCCATATGGGGAGGCAAATAAGTCAGGATGAGGCCGCTGTGCTTTTGTGTCCATTGTGGACTCTGGCAAGAAAATATTCAAGGGAGGAGAGGCAAGCTGAACCTCTGACTGTTGCCCCAGAGTCAGGCATGATGAATCCCGCTGAAAACAAGATTTCAGCACACTTAAATGCTATGTGTGCTTATCTTCTAGCCTGCCTCTGATACCATAACTTTGCTGGGATAGAGGGGTGTGGTGAAGCAATGAAATGGATGGTGGCAGGGAGCAAGGGCAGGTGTCACTTCTCCTCACCCATCAGCCCATTTCCTTGTAAGTAAATCCCTCCTTTATACACAAATGTGGCAGACATGTGAAAAAGCATTGCTGCTCCCATACCATCTAGTTTGGTCCTCAGTTTGACTCTGGAGGGAGAAGCCGCACAGCCTACAATTTCTGCAAATAACTCAGACTTGTGTGAGATACAGGCTACATTCACAGAGCTGTGATTTGCAGAGTGGGTTAACAATCAGTTAACCGCTTCACAGGGAGCTCTGGAAATTGTATCCCAGTGAGGGGAATAGGGGTTTTCCTAACAACTGTCAGCACCCTTAGTAAACTACAGCTCCCAGAATAAACCACAACTGTTTGAAGTGGTGTCATAGGGCTTTATATGTATGGTGTGAATGTGACCACAGCCAGCAACTGATCCACCACAGAGCCAATTGTCCTGAAAGCCTGTTACTATCACTGGGCTTCAACATGCCCACCAGGTCAGATCTTGGGCTTCAGGTAGGCTTGTCAAATCTCAAGTCTCAAAGTTCTACCATAAGTATAACCTCTAGGCCAAGAGTCAAACTATCTTGGCTATCAGCTATCCTCATTTAGGCATTGTCTATTATCAGACGGTTTTATGGACCACTCTTTATTACATCAATAACAAGAGTATAAGACAAGCTTGCTGGATCAGCCCAATGGCTCATCTAGTCCAGCATGCTGTTCTCAAAGTAGCCAACCAGGTGCCTGTGTGAAGCCTGTAAAACTGGACTTGAGTGCAACAACACTCTGCCCTCCTGCAATTTCTGGCAACTGGCATTCAGTGGCATTATGCATATACCTTCTGCTATAGTTACTGATGCTCCTTCCTCCAGCTCTGCTCTTTGGTGAAGCAGAAGGGGGTGCAGCTAGGTGCCCTTGGGACAGTATCACAGATGCATCTCCTATGTAGCTGGGAGAACGTTTAAATGACCAAACCATATGGATGTTGCCTGCTCATGTATAATTCCCACAGAGTTAGCACCTCCCCTCCTCCCAGAGAGACCTGTGTAATTGGTACCCCACCACCACATGACTGGGATCACTGGCTCCCATGCAATGAGGTGAACATCTAAAAGACAACTTTGTGTGGAAAGAATTCTGCTTCCCATGCGCATCAGCCTTGTGAGGTAGAGAGCTGGTGCAGTGGTTAAGAAGTAGCACAAGATACAAGCCTGAAAATCCCTAGCTGAAATCTTACCTCTACCATAAATGCCGAAGAATTGACGCTTTTGAATGATGGTGCTGGAGGAGACTCTTGAGAGTCCCATGGACTGCAAGAAGATCAAACCTATCCATTCTGAAGGAAATCAGCCCTGAGTGCTCACTGGAATGACAGATCCTGAAGCTGAGGCTCCAATACTTTGGCCACCTCATGAGAAGAGAAGAATCCTTGGAAAAGACCCTGATGTTGGGAAAGATTGAGGGCACTAGGAGAAGGGGACAACAGAGGACAAGATGGTTGGACAGTGTTCTTGAAGCTACGAACATGAGTTTGACCAAACTGCGGGAGGCAGTGGAAGACAGGAGTGCCTGGCGTGCTATGGTCCATGGGGTCACGAAGAGTCGGACACGACTAAACGACTAAACAACAACAACAACAACAACAACAACAACAACAACAACAACCATAAATGCATTGACTGGTGTTCAAGCTACTTTCAATCAGTCACCCACCCTCTCAAACCACATATGCCAAGAGCGGAGGGGAGGGGGAAGTACTCATTCTGACCTACCTTACAGGGTTGCTATGAGAATGACTGAGTGAAGCTGAATACACAAAAGCACTGCACAAGTGTCTTTTTGTAGATACAGATGGTTGATAACTTTTGTGGACTGCTAAATGGCATCCCTAGAATGTTGCTCTGTGCAATACAGTTGATTCCCATCGTATCTACACAGCCATTCATTGGTGGAGGTTTTCCGATCAGAAATGCTTCTTGAATCACCAACCCTCCCTTGGCTTTTCCATGGAGGTTCCCACTGAATTTACCCACACAGTATACAGAGCTGTGCTCATTTTGCCTCTACTGCCTGCTCCCACCACAAACCATCCCACCTGCCCCATCTATTCGGATCGTAAATAAGGGTTGATTGGTGAAAGAAGCACAGCTCCCTGATATGGAGACGACAGTGTGGCCTCCACCTGGGGAGCAAATGTGCGTTCGTTTGATTGATTGCTAAAAGATTCCACTACAGTTTGAATGAACATGTAGTCTTTGTTGTCTTTTGCACAGTAAGTGTCATGAGTTTCACAGTGTAACTGTGGTATACATTCATTATTTGTGACGTTCCGACAGATGCAATCAATCAGCAGATTATGTATGATGACCATGTAATTTTAGTTTTATGGAAGGCTAACCAACGCAGATTGTCAGGAGCTTTTGAAGTTAATGCACAGAAGGAAAGCTGTGTCACACTTGTGTGCCTGTGAATATAGGCGAGCATCATTCATCCAGCTCTCTTCATGAGGTTTAACTTTAAAATGTGTACACTAAGTCAAGCAAGAAAAGAGTAAAAGGATGCAATCTTCTGTCACTTCAGGCAGACAGATCTTATAGTATTGATTAGTTTTCCAATGGGTCTGCAGCCTAGACCCCACAGCTGGCTGCAAGAGACTTTGGAAATGGAGGCGAGAAAGAACTCCAAATGTCATCAAAGCAAATGGTCTGTGAATGTTGCTTCAAAACTACTCATTAGTTGGCAAGATATCTCACCACAAAGGTTGTAAAGAGGTTTTCCTGGAGGGGAAGGTATGACAAAATGCACTTCTTGGCAAGATGCTGTCTGCTTAAATTGCAGGCCACATTAATTCTTGCTTCATACGTAAAATTAATTAGAGGATTAACATCTTTTATGAAATTTTGCCAGAATCACTCTGACAGTCTCTCTCTCTCTCCCCTCCCCCATCCCCTTAACCATTTTGCCAGGAATAGACCTCAGGCCTTTTCTGTACTCTAATGAAATTGCAAATTGACTTGTGTTCCAATGATGCTTGACTAAAATGAACAATTAAAAAATGTGTTGCTTACAATGTGATGGATCAGCTGATCTTTTCAGGGAAGATTAATTAGCTTCAAGACCCACCTTTCTTATGTAATAGACCAAAGGCCAAATGCTCGATGCCTTTAGAGAAGCAATAATCCCGGTGACATACCCAGAGTCTTTCCAGTTATTCAACTGAGATCAACTGGGATTCACCAGGAGCAGAATTTGGGTCTAGAAACAATTAGTGGTAATTGTGGTTCAGCTGTGATGAAAAAGGAATGCAAGGGACCTCTTCTTCCCAATGAAGTCAAAAAGATACTTATTCCCCAGTTTTCAGGCTTGCCTCATACAACCAAATAATATGCTTGTAACGATTTATATCAATGAAATAAAATACAAATCATTACAAGCATCTTATTTGGTTGGATATGGAATAAAATGAAAACAAGTCAGCTTGTAATGTTATGAAAATACAGAATATTCCAGAAGTCCATTTCTGGTGATAGAAAAGAGGGGTGGAGAAAGTGTGGCAAAATTTCGCAGAAGATGTGAAAGTTTCCCTACTGGGTTGCATAGAAACTGACTATAGATAATACCATCTACAGCACAATCATATTCATTTTTACTCAGAAGCATGTCCTGTGGCACTCAGGGCGGCTTTGTTTAGAATGACAGCCCCAATCAAATAAGTTCTCAGACTTCTGTAATGCAGGAGTTAAAGACACATTGAAACTCTCCCTAAAGCCACACCACTAACCTTGCACTGCACCCACATCAAATGCTTTTGCCTGGATGGAAAATGCCCTTGAACTCTGATCATGTATCTTGCTTGCCCAAATGAAGAATGAAGAGGTGTGGGGCACATCTGTGCAGGAAGAAACACCTGGAATTGGTGTGGCTAGAATGCAGCATAATCAGCAAAGGTTAAGAGTCATGTCTGTGGCTCTGGTCATCTGTTGCTTCTGTCCCTTCCCACCACAGACAGGTGGCCCTCAAAAGGGATTGTAACGCTCAGTAATAATAATAATAATAATAATAATAATAATAATAATAATAATAATTTATTATTTATACCCCACCCATCTGGCTGGGTTTCCCCAGCTACTCTGGGCGGCTTACAACAGAAAAATGAAATAAAACAATTAAACATTAAAAGCCTCCCTAAACAGGGCTGCCTTCAGATGTATTCTAAAAATCTGGTAGCTGTTTTTCTCTTTGACATCTGATGGGAGGGCGTTCCACAGGACAGGCGCCACCACCGAGAAGGCCCTCTGCCTGGTTCCCTGCAACTTGGCTTCTCGCAACGAGGGAACCGTCAGAAGGCCCTCGGTACTGGACCTCAGTGTCCGGGCAGAATGGTGGGGGTGGAGACGCTCCTTCAGGTATACTGGACCAAGGCCATTTTCAGGCTGAAAACATTTCCCTGTCCCTGCTGTATTGGAAATGTGTTTATGTTTGTCAAATGAGACTACCCTTCCTCTAAGCTTTCCTATAGCTTACTAGCTTTAATGGACCATTGACAGCTATATGATGCTTGCTTAAATGGTCACTAACACCAGGGACACCCTATTTTCCAGGGACACCCCTAATTTAGAGAAGCCATCCTGGTTTCTGATTTGATCCAGGAATGTCCTGCTTTTCATAGGAGAAATGTTGGAGGGTATGGTAGGATGTCCCTATTTTCATTGGAAAAATGTTGGCAGGTATGCTAACACTTTTGGATGCGTGGTAGCTGCTACTGTAGCTACTGAACATCCTGTACCTGCTTGGGTAAAGTTTGGAATGAAATACTTTGAATGTTGCCTGATGGAACTGCAATTTTTGCAGGTGGCTTTTATGAATACTGAAGCTGCTTTAAAGTCTAGCACTATCGGGGTGTTTGCCTCCTCCTGCCCAGCTTATATGCTTGAAATGAAGTCGATCTTATGGAAATACCATAAGCTTCCAAAGTGGTTGTGGATGCTGTAAGAATTCCATCCCCTGGTAAAAACAAAAAGGCAACAAAGGTCAAGGACCCCTGGATAAGTCCAGTCAAAGGCGACTCTGGAGTTGCGGCGCTCATCTTGCTTTCAAGCCAAGGCAGCCGGCGTTTGTCCACAGACAGCTCTCTTGGTCATGTGGCCAGCAGGACTCAACCACTTCTGGTGCAACGGGACACTGTGATGGAAACCAGAGCGCATGGAAATGCTATTTACCTTCCCACCACAGAGGTACCTATTTATCTACTCGGACTGGTGTGCTTTCAAACTGCTAGGTTGGCAGGAGCTGGGACACAGCAACGGGAGCTGACTGGGAGATGAAAAACAATTCTGTGTGCTATCTTAAAGCTCTTGCCTATAAATCAGAGCAAATCTAAAGGTGTCTTCCTTTCAGTGCAGCACACCTTTTGAACTTCCTTATTACAGTGGTACCTCGCTAGATGAATATCCTGCTGGACGAATTTTTCGCTAGACGAATGGGTTTTGCGATCGGAGGTTGCCTCGCAAGATGAATTCGTTTTGTGAAAAATTCATCTAGCGAATCGTGGTTTCCCATAGGAATGCATTGAAATTCAATTAATGCGTTCCTATGGGTAAAAAAAAATATCAATGCATTCCTATGGGATTCACTAGACGAATTTTTCGCAAAACGAATTGACTCACAGAACGAATTAAATTCATCTTGCGAGGCACCATTGTATATTGGATGAACTTGCTCACATTTCCCGAAACTGTTTGGACTCTTTCTAAGGTTCTCTCTGAGTACAAGATTGGAATAGCATTGTGAAGTTGTGGCACTGAGGAAGCCAGATTGTGATGAAATAACAAGAGCTCCTACCTTCCTTTTATGGTAGGTAAAGATGAGAAGTGATTTCCCCTTAGTCTGCCACCACCTATCACAGACATTAGACACCCCAAGTCTGGGCACATGGCAACCCTACAGAGGCAGCCATCAGCAAGCTTCCTTTAGCTAAGCAAATAGCTTAGACACAAGGTGCCCAACTTTGTGAGCTAGCAAAGTTATTCAAGCTTCTAATTCAAGTTTTGTTTGTTTTTTAATTGAAGTTTTCAGGAGAAGCAAGCAATTCTGGAACAGTGTAAAAGATACATAAATACAGTTCCTGTTAGTTTCGAAAACTTACATTAAGCACAGCATTCTTGTTTATCCTTCACAGGAACTAGGCAGAGGTGTGAACTGAGAAGGATCTCCTCTAGAGTTCCTGTCAGATGGGATTAACTAAGGCAGGAAGCATACTTTTGTATATTCAGGCAGATCTTAGGGTTCGTTTGGGCTGCTTTTCTGTCATGGAGGAAAAAGTATTTGGGAACTCTTCTAAGGGACTAAAAAATTAAAGCTAGCTCTCTTCATCGCAGTGATATTTTTGGATGTATTTGGTTTTGTAATTTCAATAAGAATTGAAGTGCCTCATTCACATAAGCATTTTTAAAAATGAAATTATATAATATGAAATTCCATAATATAAAACCGCTTTTTGTTACAAAATTGGGTATCCCTTTATTTATTTACTTCCCATCCCCCCAAACAAATAATATTTCTCTCCCAAAGTGTCTCACGTCAATAAAAAAACAGAGAGACCCTTCTCTTAAGTGTACCAAGTAAATAGATAAGAGACATATGAGAAGAGGAGCAGAGGGAAAAGGCAAAGGAGAGAGAGATCGCTGATAATGGCAGAAGAAAATGTTGTTGGCATCCATCTGTCTTGAGAGACAATGGAGTGTGCCTTCAGGGGTGAACTCAAACTACTGCATTAGCAGCACTGAAGTGCTGGGCAGTGTCATGGAGTTCCTACACTGTCCAGGTGAAACTGGCAAGTGATAAACTAATATTTACATTCTTTTGGTGCCAGGCTGATCTTCCCTTGCTGGGATGGACAACATCTTTCAACTGTCCCAATGGCCCTTGTTCCTCTCTGACTGGCACTTCCTATCACTTCTTGCAGTCTCAGGGCAACAGGTCATTAGGGTCAAGTACTCATTCTGGAGTTGGGACACAGGTGGTGCTGTAGTCCTTGCAACTGCCTCATTGGGGCAAGACCTACTGGGAAGAGTTGCTGTTGATCCACTATGCCTGCACTGTTTTGGTTTCTTTGAATAAAGAGTTAACCACTGTCACGGGGTGTTTGATTGCTAACCTACTCCTGACTTTGGCTCCTGACATCTATGCAGCCCCAGGACCTGTGGCAGTTGGGGCCAAGGGTCCGTCCTGGCGAGCACCTTCTCAGACAGGTGGATTTGCTTTTCTCCAAACAAGTTCTAACACTCAGACTGTTTAGATCCCAGTTGACAGTTTCACATTCCTGCCTGCAATAGTTTTTTCCCCCTTCCATTTTTGCTTTATGCTGAGTTAAGATAATCCCAATTCAAATCCGGTTAGAAAATAAAATGTGTGTGCATTTGTGAACTAACATTATATGTTAAGTATTGAGTGTCAGAAAGGCTGTTACGCCAGTTGCTTTGGTTTCCCTGAAGTCATCGAGGAATAAACTAAAATTTCAAAAGAAGCCCCTGGCAGAATTTGAAAGCTGTAACAACAAATAGAGAATGTCTTTTCCCTGCTTTGCTTACTGGCCCAGTTTAAATTGACACAGCTCTGGAAGATGTCATCTTCCTTTGGCTCCCCTTAAGTCAGATATTCGCACTGCTGTGTTGTGTAGAGTCAGCCTAAAAGGTGTATTTAGTATCAAAGGACTCGGTAAATTCTGCTTTATTGTGCTCTGTATGCCCTACAGGGCATTCTGAAGAGATGAATAATAAGTGTGAACAGGAAGAGCAAGTTTCCAGTGCTGTCAAATTAATTAGACCAGCCTTGAATGAAGTGAGGCTTGTCATTAGGTAGGTTGCAAAAATGCAAAGAAAATCACTTGGGTATATACTCCCACCCCCTGTCTGTTATCCCCCCCCCCATTTTTCGTAAACAGAGATATGTTATCTGCTCTTTTGTGACCCATAACTGTGTCATTTTCAAACATAGCTTCTGCAGTGAAAATAGGAAGCCCAACATTTCACATACTTCTTACTGCGGGAGCCGTAGCAAAAGGTCTATGCATGAGGAAAACCGTATTCAAATCCTTGTTCACTACGGCGATCACTGGGTATCTCAAGGTCAAGCCCATTCTCTCAGCATAACCTGTTTCACGGGGCTGTCAGAAGGCTACTTCCCAAAATTCCCTAGAGAAGCTTTCTACTATCTGGTACGCTCCAGATGTTTTGGTCTCAAGCTCTCATCATCCCTGAACTTTGGCCCTGGTTGCTGGGGCTGATGGGAGATGGGAAATCCTGTTTTGGAGGAAACTGAGCAAATGTAACAAATAAATTACATGTGCAAGGCACCTGGAAAGCTCAGTTTTGGTTGAAAGGCACACTAGAAATGTATAAATGAATGTTATAATTAATGGGTGATGTACAGGGCTAGTCATGCTCAGTGGGGACCCACTGAAATCAATAGACATAAAACATAAGACTAGATCCCAATCTTCCTCCAGCATCCTGTTCTCACAGGGGCCAGCCAGAAATGAGCCCAACAACACTTTATCCTCCTACGATTCCCAGCCACTGGTATTCAGAAGCGCACTGCCTCCATGAATTTGTAGAATCCTGTTTGAAAGCCTTCCAAGTTGATAGCCATATCTATATCTTGTGGCAATAATAAGTAACTGAAGTAACTTGTGCCCATGAATTCCATTGTGTCCTCTCTAAGTATGACTTAAATATGGGTCAGAATTTTTTTCACCCACTCACAGTAGCAAAGGTTTATCCTGGGACAATTATAACCATGACTATGGTACAAGAAAGCGTGCTTTCATGTAGGTTGCAAAATGTGGTTTCATGAATGTGGTGCCTCTTAAAAGCAGACAGAGGGAACTGCCCTGAACTTGTGCAGTCCTCCCTCCCAAGACTGCTCCCCCGGATCCAGATATCTCTTACTAAGAACATAAGGAGATCCCTGCTGGATCAGGTCAATGGCCGATCTAGTCCAGCATCCTGTTCTCACAGTGGCCAACTAGATTCCTGTGGGAAACTCACAAGAAGGATCTGATTCCTTAGCAACTGCTGTTCAGAAACATTGCTCCCTCTGACTGTGCAGGCAAAGCTTAGCCATAATGGCTAGTAGCCGCTGATAGCTTTATCCTCCATGAATCTGTCTAATCCCATTTTAAAGCCATGCTAGAATGAAGGATTAACCTTGTATAGCAATACTTTTATAAAACGGTGATCAAAAACTTTTAGGTCACATAGTCCCTCAGACAATCACCATTTTATGTCTGTCAAGGCTTATAATTCATAGTGAAAGGTTGTAAGTCACTCTTCTGAATCCAGAGCTTCTATTAATCCATAGGTTGGCCTGCTTTCTGGCCAGTGTTTATGGTGTTTGGCAATAATCCAGTAGCTACTTTACCTTGATATGATTAATTTCTCGCATAATGTGAGGCTTTGCGTATGTGGAGTTGCAATAATCCTAGCGGGCAGAGGAGAAATCAAAAGGTCTTGTGTGCTTCACATTTTCAGAACGTCTGAAACAACATGAGAATTTTCCAAGTTTGCCAAAAATAATACCAGCTAGCCATGGAAGAGACAACCACAAGAGACATGAGGTTGCTGATGGGTCTCGGCAGCGTGAAAGTAATTGCTCTACTTTCCGAGCCAAACACGCTGCATCATAACTTGACTTCCCGAAAAGTTAAGAAGTGGAAGGAAAGAGGGGAACTCAAGAATTCAACCAGAGTCATGGTGGTGGCAATGCTGACTGTCATTTGGCAAAACCCCTTTTCCCTACCAGAATCATTCTAGCAGCAAGAGTTGTCCATTGCACTGATTAATCCTGCACAAGGGAATAAGACGACTGTTGATGCACCAGAGCACTAGATGCCTAAAGTTAAGTCAATGTTTAACTTTAAGTAATCCCTTTCATTTTGCAGAAACTACTCTGAATTTTTCATTATGATATCCATAGATCTATGGTGCAAAGGGGCTTTAATCTGAATTTAAGATGACATGCTAAGAAGCAAAAAAAAGATGGTTTTTATTTTATTTTTTTACTTTTAGAATGCTTTATAAAAGTTTTCAGCTCTTTAAAAATTACACAATTAAGAAAGTTCTCAAGCCCCAAAGGTCTACTCAGTCCAGAGTTTGTGGTTCCCCAGTGGAATTTTCTACTTTTTTCTTTAGCAGCTGGACCCCATGTCATATATCTCAAACTGAAATCTCCACCCTGAAGCAATATGTGAGCCACCCTTGAAAATTCACACTTCTCTGAAATTTTCATCAGAGTTATCCAGCCAAGTAATTGGTACAAAAATAAAAATAAAAATAAAAATGCATGTACTGGGTAAACTGTGCAAAAATGCAAATATTATTGAAAAGGATATACAAATTTGCTTTATATTAGAGGAAATTGCTTTGCAAAAATGTATTTATTAGGCAAACTTGTATTCCAAAAAAATCACAAACTTGTGGAAGTGTGGAGAACTGATGTTAAGACTGGAAAAATGAGAAACCAACAAACCTAAATTGACATATTCTTTCATCCCTCCCTGAGCCTGGAGAGATATACCATACAACCATCTGAGTGAACATCTTCCCATTGTTGTTGTTGTTGTTTAGTCGTTTAGTCGTGTCCGGCTCTTCGTGACCCCATGGACCAGAGCACGACAGGCACTCTTGTCTTCCACTGCCTCCCGCAGTTTGGTCAAACTCATGTTCGTAGCTTCGAGAACACTGTACAACCATCTCGTCCTCTGTCGTCCCCTTCTCCTAGTGCCCTCCATCTTTCCCAGCATCAGGGTCTTTTCCAGGGAGTCTTCTCTTCTCATGAGGTGGCCAAAGTATTGGAGCCTCAGCTTCAGGATCTGTCCTTCCAGTGAGCACTCAGGGCTGATTTCCTTCAGAATGGATAGGTTTGATCTCCTTGCAGTTCATGGGACTCTCAAGAGTCTCCTCCAGCACCATAATTCAAAAGCATATGGAGCTTATATACTGGTGATGGAGGGGGGCATTTTATCTGCTGAGGGTCACATTCATTTGATGCCTGTACTGATGGCAGTGAGCAAAGGTGGAGTCGGTAATGGGTGGAGCCACCAAGCTCTCCCTCTCCTTCTCTCTCTCTCTCTCCTTTTCTCTCTGTGCCTCTCTGATACCCTGAATCCCTTTCATTAATTTGTTCCCCCCAAATCAATATCCACTGATCACGATGGGCAGGAGAACCCCTGCCTGTCTGATAACCTGTGAAGTGTGCCGTGGGCTTGCTGAGGAAGGCCCAGATAATGTAAGACAGGCAATATGGCCGATAGGGGTGACCTGTCTCTTGACATATGATTGCAGTGGTTTAAATGGAACAGTTGAAAAATGAAAGTGGTAGAGAAAGACTTTGAATTTTGTCTGGTGGCACAGCCAAGCCAGTCAGTCACGTCACACTCCTGCAGACCTCCTCAAAAGGGTAATTCTATGGACGTAATTGTCTTTCCTGGTGATTGAAAACTCACTTTCTGGGACTCAAGTGTGCTGACATTTTCTTTTCTCTGGAGACTGATTGAAGAAAGAGAGTTATTGCTACGGAGAAACAGAATTGCCTGCTGGAGCCATCGCTAGCATTCAGCCAAAGGAGATCCCGGGTGCCCTCTCTAACAGATGTACCCCAAACCTGTGGGGATAGCAAATTTCAAATCTATCAAGCTAGCTGAGGGTGGGGTGGGAATTTGCAATGTAGACTTTGCAGCTAACAGACCAGACATATAACCGAAACTGAATTAGTAGTAGATGGATGCACATGAATGTGTTTATAGTAACTTTCAAGCCAAGAAAAAATTGGGTTGCACAGTGGGAATGTCACAGCTTTCAGTCTAAGGGTGGATTTATATCACAAACACACACACACACAGTTCCTTCGGTGGTTTTTGATACCATCCACACCACCAGCGAGGTCCACCTATATTAGCCTTAGCATTCACAGGATGAAAACAGTGGCACTGTTATTGACGGACCCCGAGGGCCACATGTCAGCCACAGGGTCACCCAAATGATATTCTGACAGGGGGGCAGGTATGACAGCTGTGGCAAACCACAATGGTAGAAAATGCTTCACCAGCAGCTTGTCAGGAGTATGGGCAGGAGTCAGGCTCTGGGGCCTGTAGTGCTTTGCAGGACTGGGGCCTGCCTCAGCTTGTGCTGGAGAGGCAAGGAGTGGTCACTCAGGTGAGGCCACTTGATACCTCACTGCACCTGGTGGCAGGAGCTGGGAGGGATAAAAGCCCAGCATTTCCCTTCAGCTCTTTGCCACAGCAACGCTATCCCTGCCTGGTTGCCTCTGGCCTCTTGCTCCTTGGACCCTTGCCTTGCCGACGCCTTGCTCCTCGGACCCTCGCCTTGCCGACGCCTTGATCCTCGACCCTTGGACCTTTGCCTTGCCGATGCCTTGCTCCTTGACTCCCAGACCTTCTCCTCTGCCTTGCTCCTTGACCCTGCGACTGCCTGCTGCTGGACCCTCAGCCCTGCACCTGTTCCTGCTTCTACACCACCATCTTGCCTCTGGTCCTGACGTCCTCAGTCAGGGCTTCAACCGCCCGCCGACCGGACCGTGACACAGCTTAAGAAATGTATGAAAGCTCAAATGTGGGTCTACATATCTACAGTAATTGTGATACAATTGTGATACAATTTCTAACATTGATTGCAAACCATACCATCGATGAGAACTGTGAGGCTACCAGCTGTGGAAGACAAGCAGCATAATTTTTAAAGAGCAAAATTCCACGACTGTCAGCTCCAATGATAATGTTCTATGCAGGGGGGATTGCTACATTGGTTTTGATATGTAGTAAACCAGGGGAATCGTTTTTAATTATTCTACCTCATGGCTGAGGCATAACTGACAAGCTCTTATATGTACAGTAGTTGCTGAAGATGGATCAGAGCAAAGGGAGAAATCAGTACGGAGAAAAGAAAAGGCCTGCTTCCTTTTTCTATCAAATAACCAGTGGTCTGTCCATAGACACTTTATTTCCTGCAGCTTAAATTTCATTTTTGCTGCCCCCCACCCCCACATGACATTCTTAAACTGCCATTGCCTAAGCACTGCAATAAATGATCAGTGGAATAAGGAGAACCCAACCTTCATGTATATATTGTCTATCCCCAGACAAAGCCAGTTTGCAAGTCTCTTAGAAACTGTTAGACAAGATATAACTTCCAGAA
Organism: Zootoca vivipara; assembly: GCF_965207765.1. Classification (NCBI taxonomy): domain Eukaryota; kingdom Metazoa; phylum Chordata; class Lepidosauria; order Squamata; family Lacertidae; genus Zootoca; species Zootoca vivipara. The sequence continues at coordinate 6,530,103 of NC_142586.1, read as the reverse complement.
TCAAGAAAGATCAACTAGTTTTCTGTTGTGCTCAACTGTAGTCCACATGTTTTCATACCTGCCAAGTTCCTGCTGGAAAAATAAGGGATCAGACCGGAAGTGGCGCTGCCACCATTTTGGAACTGGGCGAAGCATGCTCAGAAGCCACTTTTGATGCTGCTCTGCCCAGTTCCAAAATGGCCGTCGCGCCAAAATAAACCGGGGGGGGGAAATTCTGTTTTTTCGGCTGGGAACAGCTGGAAAAACGGGGGTTTCCCGGAGAATACAGGAGACTTGGCAGCTATGCATGTTTTGCATAAGGACCAAATGTGTAAAATCATTGGACCTGGGAAGAATCACACTCAGAGAAGCGAGCAACAACTTCATCAATAAAAAAGAATAAATAAATAAATCAGGAAATGGACTCACTGAAGACTTTGTCAAGGTCTTGGTCATTGATGGCTTGAGTGAACATGGCTGATCTTCACAGACAGGAATGTGACAATGGGGCATGTATAAATGGCAAGCACACTTTCCATGTGTCAATGGTTTTGCTAGTCTGGCCTTCTCTACATTTTCCTGACTTAATTTTACTGGGGTTGCTTACTGCAGATGTCTCTGTGGATATGTTGTCATACTTTGGCACAGTTCAACAAATATTTACTTTCTTCTCACATTCTGCAAGTTACTGGGAAAACCTCACAAATTCCCTTAAAACTGCTCGAAGAACCATAATGAGGCCAGATGCTTGCGATGGCATTTATTTTATATATGCTTTACATTTACTCCTTATTGATGTACTACAGGCATTGTTTAGAGGAGACAAGGCCAATGCAAATTCAGAGACCATTTTGTAATCTCAAAACCTTATTACATAAGTAGAATTCATTTGCATTTTCCTACACAGATACATTTTTTAGAATACATTGACAGGGTCTGGTGAGTCACTATCTCTCTGCCATTGTTCCCTAAACTGTGAAATGGGAGTAATAAATCAGCACTGAGCATCAGCTCACATATGGTTCTATTTTGGTTGGTTGAAACAGTCCTCTGTATGCTCACGCATCTTAGGAACCCTCCAAATATTGTGTACAACAATGGTTGTGCAAATTGCAAATTGAGAGAGCTCAGGAGGTGTACAGCTGGAGTTGCCATTAATTACAGTAAAGGACTGGAGAAGACTCAGATCATCAGTCAGACTGAAGACTCCAGATTTCATGGAACTGCAATTGTTCTTGATGCTCTCTACCCCAGTGATTCATTCAAGGCAACAAACCACTATTTGTTTTATAGCCAAACAACAAACCAGCTCAATTTATTTCTCCCCCTCTCTCGTTCTGTTATCATAGTGGTACTTTAACAACCTTCCAGACCATTTACATTTACTTTGAAGCATCCCATTAACTTCAAGTGGAACCTATTTATAAAGCATGGCCAGTTCCAACATGCAATATCTATCTATATCTATCTATCTATCTATCTATCTATCTATCTATCTATCTATCTATCTATCATCTATCTATCATCTCCCAGGATTCTTTGAGTGGAATCATGTGCTTTAAATATGCATTGAATGATATTTAAATGTATCAGCCCCAAAAATTCGGCTTAGCAGATGCTGAGTTTAATGTCCAGGTTCCTTTGCTACACACAACTACCAAAACAGTCCGGATTTCCCTTCTAGAACAGGGGCAGACATGGTTTTTGCCCTCCTGATGCTGTTCCACTCCAGTGCCCATCAGCGCTAGTCAGCATGTCCAATGGTCAAGGTTGAGGGATGCTGTAATCTAACAGCCTCTAGAAACAAAAGAAGCTGCCTTATTCTGAGTCCATTTGGCTCATTATTGTCTATCCCAAGCGTCCTCAACCTCAGCCCTCCAGATGTTTTTGGGTTACAACTCCCATGATCCCTAGCTAGCAGGACCAGTGGTCAGGGATGATGGGAATTGTAGTCTCAAAACATCTGGAGGGCCGAGGTTGAGGAAGCCTGATCTATCCTGATTTGTTGCAGCTCTCCAAGGCAGGCATCCCCAAACTGCGGCCCTCCAGATGTTTTGGCCTACAACTCCCATGATCCCTAGCTAGCAGGACCAGTGGTCAGGGATGATGAGAATTGTAGTCCAAAACATCTGGAGGGCTGAAGTTTGGGGATGCCTGCTCCAAGGTTTCAGACAGGGGTCCCTGCCACACTTATCTGGAGATGCCAGCAGCTAAACTTATGTTTTATCACTGGGCTATGGGTATACCACATGGTCTGCTTCTGTTCTCGGATCCCCCTCATGCATTCAGTCAGATATAAATTATGTGATTGACTAGTCTCTGATTAGCTCATGAGGTTGTGAAATTCCAATAAAGAAATATCTACATAGCAACGGTCTGGTGAAGTAGGCCGGACTGAGATATATGGCTAATCACCGAAGAATTGATGCTTTTGAATTATGGTGCTGGAGGAGAATCTTGAGAGTCCCATGGACTGCAAGAAGATCAAACCTATCAATTCTGAAGGAAATCAGCCCTGAGTGCTCACTGGAAGGACAGATCGTGAAGCTGAGGCTCCAATACTTTGGCCACCTCATGAGAAGAGAAGACTCCCTGGAAAAGACCCTGATGCTGGGAAAGATTGAGGGCACTAGGAGAAGGGGACAACAGAGGACAAGATGGTTGGACAGTGTTCTCGAAGCTACGAACATGAGCTTGACCAAACTGCGGGAGACAATGGAAGACAGGAGTGCCTGGTGTGCTCTGGTCCATGGGGTTACGAAGAGTCAGACACGGCTAATCAACTAAACAACAACAACCTAGTCTACCAGATTTGCCTAGGAATTAAGCAAGGACTTGAACTTTGGTTTCATTTGCAACCCAACTCACCATGTTTTCCACATTTCAGTTTTATTCTTCCTTAAGCTTTGCAGCCAAACAAAGTATGACAATCAATAGCATGTCATGGAATCGTCTTGGAAGTATGAATGCAACTCTTTCTTTTTCTATATTTACTTATAGATCAGGGTACCACCAAAGAACTATAAAGAGTGGAGCGCAAAAAAAATAAGAGAGGCTCAGAACAATTTTTTTGCATGCCCTCTAAACTTTAAATGCCTCATAGCAGTAAAAAAGAAGTTTATTTTCAACAGAAATATAACCCCTTAACTGCTTTTTTCAGAAAAAAGTGGTTTCAGCAATGTTAAAGTATAAATCTATATATAATATTCCTGTGATATATATGCTACATATAGCTAATGAATGACTTAGTAGGTGGGACTAAGCATTACCTGAAAAACTAAAATATATTAATTTAACCAAAATATATTTTTAATTCCCAAGTCATGTTCCAACTTTTTAGCATCCCTCATTTTGTGAATTTGAAAGTTGAAAAATTCAACATGCCCTAAGTGTCATGTATGGTTAAATTAACTAATATAATAAGAATACGAGAGAGTAGAATGCAGAATAATTTATTTATAAAGCAGTGGAGAATGTTTGTTATGCAATGTAGTAAAAAAGCTCAAAAAATATGCAATCTTTTGAGTTACTGGGGTTGCTGTAAAATATGTCGTTTTGTTTGATGGACTGTTTGTGAATTTTTGAAAAAGTACAAGCTGTGATAATAAGTAAATACATAACTTGTCCTCCGGGGGGGGGAACTGTAGATTGAAATATCGGGTATAAGGTATCTGAAATCCTAAAAGATGTCAAAAGCTGTGGGTCTTTGCCTGATGCTAAAGGAAAGCTTTAAACAAGTTGGGGGTACACTACTGAAAAGGTCCTCTCTCTCATTGTCACCCTACATACTTAAGGTGGAGGCAATGGCAGAGGAAGGGGTCAGAGGGGTGGTCCGCCCTGGGTGTCATCTCTGAGGGGGTGACAAGAAGGCACCCCACAGGAGGTCACGCAACTGCCCCCGGACACGGCAGCATGAGCCACCACCATCGCGCCACTGCAGCTGCATGTGGAAGCTCCTCCGCTCGCGGCTGTGCCCTCCAACGCTGGCCGTACGGCACTCGAGCAGCGCCATCAGCAAACCACCCAGTGGTGCATGCACAGCAGCGCTATGTACGTGCATGCACATGCACTGCTTGAGCACCGTACGGACGGCGGCAGGATCCCTCCGCCACCACTGCAGCCACGAGCAGAGGATCCCGCCACCATACGTACGGCGCATGCACGGTACGTAGTGGTGAGCGTGCATGAGACATACGTACAGCACACGTGCATGTGCCGCCAGGCGGTTTGCCCCACACCGGGTTCCAGTTCTCCTTCCTTCGCCCCTGGGTGGAGGGGGCACTCATCGAAGGACCTTAGTTAATTGTTTCATTCCACAGCCCTGCCATTCCACTCCATTCCCTGTGTGCTTCATTTTCCAGTTAGTGTGTCCAGTGCTTCTGACTAACAGCCTCCCATGTCTGGGAGCAAGATCTAGCCCAGGGGTTCCCAAACTAAGGCCCGGGGGCCGGATGCAGCCTAATCGCCTTCTAAATCCGGCTCGCAGACGGTCCGGGAATCAGCATGTTTTTACATGAGTAGAATGTGTCGTTTTATTTTAAATGCATCTCTGGGTTATTTGTGAGGCCTGCCTGGTGTTTTTACATTAGTAGAATGTGTCCTTTTATTTAAAATGCATCTCTGGGTTATTTGTGGGGCATAGGAATTCGTTCATTATTTTTTTCAAAATATAGTCCGGCCCTCCACAAAGTCTGAGGGACAGTGGACTGGCTCCTTGCTGAAAAAGTTTGCTGACCCCTGATCTAGCCTAAGGAATCGTGTGAACAACAAGCGCCTTTCTGCATGGCAAGAAGAAATGGAATGTGGTAGGAGGATCTCACTCTGCGTTAGGGGAGTTCCATCATCACAACTCATTGACCAGCAATGTCCATGTTTTCATAGTGAATGTTTCCTTCGATGGAACCGTGAATCCACAGCATTATGCTTGCAACTGCCAGTTTCAGCTGAGCACCAAGATCCTATGCTTGATGGATGGATGGACAGACAGATAGGTAAAAATATATTTGTCTGTCTATCTGTCTCATCCCTTAGGCTTTGGAAATAAGCCCAGATTTATTGTTAAACTGCTGGCGCTAAAGTACGTGAGTGAAGGAGAGAGGAAGCTAAGCCACACATTATTTTCTTATGACACCGAGGTTTCTTACAAACATGCCTTTCCTCTCTAGTAAGCCGAGAGCTAAAATATGCCATTGAAATCAACTGCATGTCCCGAGGAAACAAATGAATGGCCTGGCTTGCTTCCATTTTGTATTTCACTTCTCACAGTGCATGAACAATAGCCTAAGTAGGATGTTGTGTGTATTTTCGGAGGAAGAAGAGTGAAATATTGATAAGCTGAGATTAAGGATTTTGCATTCCCCCCACCCCACCCCAAATGTTTATATCAAGTGCATAAGCTCTGCCTCTTGGCCATTATGGAAATGTCACAGGTTTAATTGGCAGCTGTGGAGAGCAGCACCTGCAAACAGCTCAGGGCTTGTTCCTGTGGTCTGGCAACATTCTTATTCTATGCTTTAAATAAAGGCTAACTCGGTGAGACAGAAATAACTGACAGCTGATGATTGATTATCGCCCATCACGCAATGGCTGACACCTACCATTCACCAAGCCTATTTGCAATCTCATTCCAGACTTCATTGATGGGGGAAAGGATGCATTCAAGCTAGTCTCCTTGTTGCCTTATCACCTCACCTGTGACTGCGCTGTCCCAAAGAGAGATAAAGATCTGCAGTGGGGAGCCACCGATAAGGCCTAAGGAGGCCCTCCTGTCACAGGCACCTAAACTGCTTCAGGTTTCTCCTAGTGGAAGAAATGGAGCACATGGCACAAAACCCTTGGTAGTCCCTATTGCAATAGATCCCGTTTCCTTTAATTTCAGTCCCTCATTACTGTAGTGCTGTCAAATGGTAAAAGCCATTGCATGCCAACTATCAAAATACTGTCAAATGGTAACTGTCATTCATAATATGATATGCAATCTCACTGGCAAGGGAGCAAATGTTCGACAATATATTTGATCAGCCAGTGAATGTCTGGAGAATATATTGCTTCAAAGCACACATTTTGGGGAGATATTTTGGGGATAAATTCATTTCAGTTCCAGCTGATCTCCATGGACATCAGTTTACTTTGATAGCACTTCTTTAGGATGTATTCAGATAACAGTGGTTCCTTTGTGATTTGAAATCTCAGTTTTTGAAAACTTGTGATTGGCTCATAGGCTGAATATTCAAGGCATCATTGCATTGGGGGCAAAACACACCCAACCTCCCCAAGATTGTCTGTGATACAGTATATCCCTATGAGACGGGCACACCAGAAGCAAAAGAGACCCCCAAATAAGTAAGGCTGACCTTAGCTATTGGCCTTACCCCAAGATTAAAACTGATTTCCAAAAAAGATCCAGATTCATTCTTGAATTTTTGCCTGGTTCCAAACATGAGACTGTGATGTAAACAAAACAAAACACAAAGAATGTATTGCTAACACGTGTAAATATGCTATTATTAACCCAACTTTCTTTTTGTAGATCTGAGCTGGGCACTGTCAGAATTGACTAGGGTCATGCAACAAGCTCATAACCCCCTAAAGGATTTGAACCCAGCTCTCTCTAATGAAATCAGGTTGGGCATTCCAGACTCTGCCCAACAAAATCTTTCACCTGTCTTATGCTTTTTAAATATTATACCTAAAAGAGTAAATATAAAAGTCCAAACCACCTTATTATCTCAGAGACCAAGTAGGGTTACCCGAGCTGCTGTTTTGAGATTGTGTTTTGCTTTGTTCCAGATATAGGATGCTGCTAGTGCTCTTATCTGTGATTCTAAAAACTTGTTACGTTATGCTTTAAACACTTTTGCGATCTGATCAAAAAAGATGCTTTGGCTCACCTAATTGAGAGGTGAGTTTGGTGCTTTGGTGTGAGATAATGGGATACAAAGAGTGGGATTCAACCTAGTGCTAAGTGGGGTATGTGTGCCCAAAGTTAAGACTGTTCATGCAGTGAGACTTCCTCCCCTGTCCTCCTCATGTGCACCCCCTAAATCTGTTCTCGGTTTCCCATCAACCCTCCAGAGCAGATTTAGGGGGCGTGAGGGAGAAGAGGAGGCAAAAGTTCTGTTGCATGAGCAGAATTCATCCTGTGCAACCTACCTAAGTATCACCATTCATAAATTCATAAGTGCATGGTAAGAAGGAGGTGTCAAGACTATGGCGAAAGAAGAGGAATACCTTGTGTCTGCCACTTTCTAAAAAGTGACAGTGGTAGCTAACCAGTGATGGCATCACGGAAATGGCACATTTGCTTAGCGTGAGAAAGACGAGACTGGGAGAAGGTATGATAGCTATCTAAAGGGCTGTCACGTGGAAGATGGAGCAAGCTTGTTTTCTCCTGTTTTGGAGGCTAGGACCTGAACCAATGGATTCAAGTTACAAGACGGGAGATTCCAACTAAACATTAGGAACTTTCTGACAGTAAGAGCTGTTTCACAGGTGGGGGGGCTGTCCTGCATTGGATGTTTTTAAGCAGAGGTTAGCTGGTCATCAGTCATGGATGCTTTAGTTGAGATTCCTGCATTTCAGGGGGTTGGACCAGATGACCCTCAGGGTCCTTTCCAACTCCACAATTCTATGATTCCACGATTCTATGTTATAATATTTCTCAACCATGAATGAAAGCATGTAAGATATGCATGCTCCAGCATTATGATAGACAGGGCCGCCTCAAGCAGGTCGGGCGCCCTGGCACTGTGGCGTGGAGATCGCTCCGGCGCCCCCGCCCTGGTGGGCGGGCGTAGCACAGCTTCCGCGCGGCTTCGTCGCGCAGCGCCCCCCCCCTAATGGCCCTGCGCCCTGCGCCACCAAGACTACCCCTAGAGCCGGGCCTGATGATGGATAACAAAATATGTAATGGTAGGTAGTGACTTAGAAGTTTGCTGATATGTAAGGATGCACATCGGGGGGGGGGAGCGGGGAAAAGCAAAAAATAAAAGTTAGACCAATGCAGCCCTCCATCCTTTCTCTCTAGCCGTCAGCATTCTCTCCTGCCATCCCCACTCCCCAGGCCACATCTTGCTTTCCCTCTTGAGGGTTTTTGCTTCCCTGGATGGAGGGCAGAGAGCTGTGTGTGAGCATGCATAGAAACCAGACTGCTGTACAAAGGTGTTGTTGTCCCGCCCACTTTTGAGCCCCTCCCTCTACCCAAGACTGGTATGCGGTACACAGAAATTTGCTAGAAGGGGAAATGGCCCTCAGGCTAGAAGAGGTTCCTCACCCCTGGCCTGGAGAAATCGCCTTCTTCAATCTTCCGCAAAAGAGCTGCACGGTTCAAACCACGTGCCTTTGTTGCAAACCGCAATCTCCTGTTGCACCAGAGGCAAACTGGCAGCAGCCACTCTTATAAATCTCCCCACCCTCAGGCCAGCTTCCTGGCCTTACTCCTCAAGTTAGCTAAAGATTTTGTTTTCAAGTCTGCAACTTGACCAAGGTAAATATTGGATGGGAGGCTGCAGTACAAAGAAACTCTTATGTGGGGAGGAAAGAAATTGCTGCATGTGGAAGTTGCCCTGCCTTCGCCTCTGTGTGGAGGCCAGACATACAGTTGGAGGTCCATCCCTACAAACTGCAGCATCAATCTTTTTATTATTATTTCTTTTTTTAAGTGCTACAAGTATTTAAGCCAATTGGCTCTCTTCTGCTGCCTCTTCATTCAGTTATGGCATTTTCAGGTTAACTTAACCTGGGTTATACTTCTTCATTTCATCTTTAGTGACTGCGCTAATCCACAATAGGTCTGTAAGAGTCTTTAAAATATGGCTCCAAATTACAATGTGACATTCTGGATCCACTTCTGACAGGTATTCCTTAGTTTCACATCTCCAGATGGAGTTGATTTGGCTGAACTGTACTGACCCAGGTTCAGAAATTTTGAAATGTAAATGGTATAAATGTAACTTTATTTGCCAACAAAGTAGTTCAGTGTTCAGATTTCCAAGATCTGTCTCCCAAACAGGCCATATAAGGAGTTTATTCTCCCTGTTGGGATTTATGCAGTCATTAATCTATTACTTGTTTCAACAATAGAAAGAAATATGGAATGAGATCACTGAGATGGATGGTCTAGTGATGACTACAGAATACTTCTTTTTTAATAAAGATTTAAATCTGACATAAGTTACATTTGTCATATCATGTGCATGGACACAAATTCACTCAACGATCTTTAAAGGCCATCTCAAGTGGGTAACAAAAACTCCATACAGAATCCCTGAGGGAAAGCAAGGCCTGCCCTTGCTGATACAACAGGATGGGGCATTCATCGGGATTTTCATACAAAGAATTCTTCTACATTGTACATATTGGGGCTGATTCACACATTACAGAGCAAAAAAGAGTGTGATGTCAAGTCTACATAGGTGCCATCTGGGGGGCCGGGAGGCCAAGCTCCCCCCAAAAAATTCAAGAAGGGAGCCGGACCCCCCACAAAAGAACCCCATAGTGGCTGTATGTGCATGCCACTTTACATGCTCACCTCAATCACACATCCCGAGCGGTGTGCCTTTGTCACTCTTGCACACCCTGTGTGTGCATGCAACATGTGAGCACATCGCATGGCATGCTGACATCACACACGCTCATTGAGGGGCCAGTGTGAAATTGCTGGATGAGAATTTATCAGTAGGTTTGGTTTTACTTGTTAAATAGTTAAAGCCAAAATAGAAAAATAGCCATGTGTATTAAAATACACCATCAAATTAAGCAGCTAAAACAACAGGGCTGATTACAAAGCAGACTCAGCTACCAAAATTTAAAATACCTGGACAATTGAATAAGTATTCACCTGACACTGAAACACTAACAATATTAGTGAAACTCACACCTGTAAGGAGAAGACTACAAACTGTCTTTTTTTATCCTCTCTGCAGAATTCACACTATCACCATCTCTGCTAGGAAGAGAAAATAAGTGTCAATAAATCTAAGCACCCCTACCTCTTGATCTTGGTACCCAAAAGCACAGTTATGAATGGGGCTTGGAGGGTGGGGTGCTGGCTTATGCTGGTCAGGGTGGTAGATGGGGGGGCATGTGTTTCTTCCATCTGGTCCTCCTATTGAAATCAAGGAGGCCTGGTCTGGTGTAGCTAATGGGCCTAATCCTGTGGTAGAGGATATAGAGCAGGCATCCCCAAACTGCGGCCCTCCAGATGTTTTGGCCTACAACTCCCATGATCCCTAGCTAACAGGACCAGTGGTTGGGGAAGATGGGAATTGTAGTCCAAAACATCTGGAGGGCCAAAGTTTGGGGATGCCTGATATAGAGGATATAGCAGATTGAAGGCCAACTCTGTCCTGCCTATGGAATGTCCTGTTTCAAAGTCTACTTCTAGCTACTGCCAGCAGAGCTATCCACGAGCCGGGGGGAGGGGCATCTGCAGCAGCCAGCCCCTCCCTCCACCTTGACAGAGCTCCTCCCACCCAGTGGCAAGGCACCGCCAGTCATTGGATCTGGGAGCCCATTGCCGCCACCATGTGAAACAGAAACAATTGCCAACTACAAGCCACCACCTGTTTTCTCAAGATAATTCAAGGTGACTCAGTTATTGGTTACATGTTAACCTCCTTTTCTAACTCTGGCAGTGGTAAAAGAGTCAAGTCGCCTTCCATTTTTCAGTGCTGATGTTATAACGCCTGCTTGTTTCAATGATTGTGTGGTACTTAATCAGTTCTAGATCAATCATTTGGAATGAAAACATTGAGTGTAGTCTGATGATGCAACACCAGTGTGAATGGGAAGATGAGAATGAAAGCGGTGAAATTGCGCTCGTTCATTTGCCCTGAAAGCAAGTTACTTTTTCCTCCTCTTCTTTTTAACAGAAATGGAGCTCATTTACCCAAACAGGTCAGTATGGTGTCAAGCAGTAAAGTCTTTCTGCTTACACTGAAGATAAATGAGATCTTATATAATTCGAAATAATGGAAATAATTGATGTGATTAATTGTGTTTTAATTGGAAAAATTAATAAATAAATATATATTTTTTAAAAAAGAAGAAGATAAATGAGATCTTCATTGGGCATCAGAGCCTCTTATTTGCCAAGAGGCCACCGTAGAGGCAGCATCGGAGGGGGGGCTGCCAAGGAAGTGGAAGATCGCATCTCCAGGGAGTACACAACAGCTGTTGCTGCCACTATAGCAGCAGTGGCAGCAACAGGGGAGGCATCCCTTGAAAGCCGGGTCTTCTGCCCCTGTGGATTCTGGCATCCAAGAGAGACTCCTCACCTTCCCTCATGGGTGGGCTGGATCGGGGGGGGGAACAAATTATGAGCAGAGCCTGCATTTCGGAAAGATTTGGACTTGGCTTCTAGTCAGGGAAAGTTCATATTTTGTTGTTGATCTTCTCTAATGCATTCCTGATGCATTCCATGACAAAAATGCAGTTGTCCTTGCAGAAGGAAGCCATGGGTCATTTATATCATTCATAGTATTTTCGTACTATGGGACTCTATTCCAAATTTGAGAGGTTCAGTCGCCACTTCTACTAGATTTTAAGCAAGCATGGAAGGGACCAGACTGACCCACAAAACTCACAACTCAGCTGGTCAATTTCTTCCTCTCCCCCCCCCCCAGTGATCCAATCTTCAGACCAAAACAAAAGCCATTTTTTATCTCATACCTCTACCAGAATTCAAGCTTATGTTGAAAAAAGTGCACCCAAGTAGATTTTCACCATTGTGCAGAAGGATTGTGAGCACGGCTATCTTGAAGCCCCACGAGCCTGCCAAGCATAAATATGCATGTCTGAGATCAAAGCAACAAGGAGTTAACTACATTAACAAAATGCTACAGGCCCGTTGCTTCATTATGACAACATTTGTGTGACCAAGCAACCTCAGAGGTTTACACTAATGCCCCTGTGATTTGATCATATGTTTTTTACTGTGTGTGTTTAGTGTTAGAAGGGTCCATTTCTTTTGTGTGGGTTTCCTAACCTAAATAATGAATTATTGTCTGAATATGTATGAGGCATGCTTTATATACAAAGGCTGCAAGCCAACTCAGAGCTAAGTATGTTTAAGCCCATGGACTTTGGCCAGCTTAAGTTTGCTTAACTTTGTATTGAATTGTGGCCAAAATGTGTACCACATTGTTGTGTTTTTATCTCTTCATGACAAGCCTAGCTTAGAGTTATGCTAAAACAGATTTTGGTATCCCTCCCCACTTCAGACAAATGTTCTCCTCAACCATACATGTGTACTTTCAGGGACAGCCACACAGAGATGTTTCTCCATTGAAACTGGCCATAGTTTTACATCCAGAGGTTATGAACATTGCAAGTTACTCTCCCAGCTTAGTTGCCTTCCCCCCCCCCCCTCTGTCAAAACAGAGCTCGGTAGTGGTGGGAGACGAAGTGATACGGGGGACCACCGGGAAAAGGTAAGTAAAAACGGGGGTTTCCCAGGGAAAATGGGGTACTTGGCAGCTATGAAATACCATGGGTTTTTTCTGGCTGGATGATATCCTTAAACTCTGATTATGCCCCTTGCTTGTCTGGATGGAGGATAGACAGAGGAGCATGCGCATGTGTACTAAATCACTGTACAAAGGGACACATTTGCATGTTTTGCCTACTTTTGCCTCTACCTACCACCTACCACGACTAGGTGTTCCTCGGAGGTTTGCCCAGAAGAAAAAATAGCCCTAAGACTGAAAAAAGTTTCTCGCCCCAATACACAGTAAAAACAGCCGCCATGAGCTTCAAGACATTTTAAATGAGCCTTTTGGCACATTAAACAGGCAAGAGAGGTGGCTGCTCACAAATAAAATCCCATTTAAATTATATGCTAGCAAGGAGGACCCCAATTAGGCTGGTCTCTTATTCATTTGGTACTCTGCTTAACAAAATTAGCTCCCCAACCATCTCTGATCGTTATAAACCATGTGCTTCACATTATATTTAAACTTTACAAGGCTGCTAATTTATCTATGCTAACTGGAGTGCCGCACTGTTCCTGTTCCTTGGCAATAACTGTGTTGCCTTCCTGGGATAAAATAAAACTGCCTGGTTTATCCACTCAGAACTTATTGGCTTGTAAAAGAAGGCAGCCTCCTTTCCTTGCTTCAGTGTGGCAGGCTTTGTTATTTGTCATGCTAATGAGTCAATTAAACAATTGTCTGAAATTTGGAGGAGGGAAGAAGCTGGTTCTTCAAGGTAATGAAGATTCTTAAACTTCATTGGCATGAAAAGGATGCGAGAGCTATGTTGAATCAGGCTTGAATCAGCTTTCACTCATCAGCTGGTGCCACAGCCTCAGAAATGAACAGTGAACACAACGGCTAGTATAACTTGTGTTTTGCAAGTTCAGAGTCAGGAAGATGAGTGTTTAGAGCCAGTATAGGGTAATGTCTAAAGAAATGGAACAGGGAGATCTGGGTTGAAATTCCTTCTCAACCATGAAACTCGTGAAACCTTACCAATTGTTGTTGTGTAGTTTAACCTTCAATATAGGGTCGTGTGCTGCCGTGAACACTTTGGAGGAAGGGGAATGTATAAAAGTAGTAAATAAATGTTACAAATGCTGCGAGCCAGCCATTTGTGCTTTGAATGTAGTACAGCAGCAGATAATATGTCAGCCGTTTTACACTTTAGATCTCTCATGCAAAATGCTATCTCTCCTCCACTGAAATACAAGTGTTTGTGAGATAAAACAATAGTTTCTTAAATAACTCCAGAAGTTATCCCTTGCTAGATATAACGATTGACTTCTCCATGAACTTGCTGTTCATGTTTTATATTGGATCATTTCAAATGGCTTTCCAACTGGATCGCATCCCCATTGTTCCTTATATTCATTCTCTTTCTTTGGAGAAAGTATCTCTAATGGGCAATGCTATTATTAAACAATGCAGCAGAACTGGGATGCTATATGCATAAAAGGCACTGTATTGCACTACAATCCAGCCAAATTATACTCTTTTTACATTCACTAATGCAATTGCCCAGTGCATATCAGTATCTTATCTTATTCAAGTGCCCTTATTCATCTACACTTTGAAATATACACCCAGAAATACTTTTGTTTGTGCTGAAATGTTTGATCTTCACTATCTGTCATTAGTGTCTTAAACAAGCCTCAGAGAAGCATCTAAGCTTTGGCTCAAGTAGCAACAGTGACCTCTAGTGTGTGTTTTTAATTTCTTCCCATTCTTTTCAATCCATTGTTCCCACAACCTTTAGGGCGGTATTATTTGATCACAGTTTTTCTTCCCCCCTTTTCTGACTGTGTGGACTAATTTTCATACTGAGAGTAATCTATAGTAGGAAATGAATCTCAGTTGATCTTCCTTTCTTTCCTTGCATGCAATGAGAAAAAATTGAGAATGCAAACATAGGGAAAGTTAAAAAAAACACATAGGAACGAACCTAGCTTTATTTTATTTTATAAAATGAAAATTGCCCTTCTGCTAAACATTTCATCCACCTTGCAGCAATTTATGTCTCGATCCCAGACGGCATCATTTGGCAATTCTTGCCAGATGTAACTTCTGATTTCTCTGTTCTTCATTGGCTCTGCCATACATAGCAAGCACTACCATACAGGAATGTTGCAAGAAAATTCAAAAATGCGCATGTAGGTGCCTTTAAGCTGTTGTCAGCGTGTATTTTCAGCAATTTGGAAAGCGAAGGGATTGTCTGTAGATTGCACTGTAACCAAGCACAAATTCCTTTTGGTTGCACTGATATTTTATATGTGAGGCAAACAGTCATTAATATAAATAGAAACAGATAAAACTGTTCTAAGATGCTAAACTTCAAGGCGCATAAATAAATGTTTCAGTGATGTAATCATGCTTTCCTCCCGCAGAACTCGTGGGAGTCTGAATTGTCCATTCAACCAGCCTTCCTACATTTGCAGATGAGCATGGCAAGTGCAAGGAGTATTGAACACATTATACATTTTGTACAGGGAAAAGCACTTCAGCCTAGGAAATTGTGTGCAACCTATGTGTAAGATCATCCTGTGATTACTTGTATTGATTGCATTTTTATTTTATTTTTATGTTGTGGGAATGGGGGGGGGGGAGTTACTGAAAAGTCAAGATAAACAATTTAAAACCAAACAAACAAACACATGTGTTACAATTATAAGGTCATACTCAGAGTAAATGCATTGAAATTAACGGAAATGACAGACTGAGTAATTTCAATGGCTCTACTCTGAATAGAATTTGGTGGGATACAACCCATAGATTTCCGAGTAAAAAACAAAATAGGGAGACACATTTGTAACTGTTCTACTAAAGACAGCCTACACTTGCAGCAAAACGAAGGGAGAGTGGAATGTATCACTTCACACCACAGTTAGACAATTCCAGGTTTGAATGTTCCCCCAGGAAAATGCCCTGTAAGAAGAAACCTAGTGTATCAGGAAGAAAGGCTCTCACCCAGCCCTCTTCCCTCCCGTGCCTGTTTCCTTTTTTTGCAGTAGAAAGGTTTTCTGTTTTCTGTTTGACGTTAGGGGAACATTTAGTATTTTGCCTGCAGTGTGAATTGATACAGTCCATTATATCACCTCCAGTTACTTGGCGCAGCTGTGGCAATGGGGAGAACCCTGTTATAGTCTTGCCACCTCACTTCACTGCTGACTCATCACAACAGGGGAAATTCTGCTGCTGCCGAACCTGTTTCGCCACCCCTAATTTGTGTTGCTTGGCTCTCGGAACTCCTGGCTTGAACTGGTTCAATGCTATCAAGAGCCATATTTGTATAACCAAGGTTGCAAAAGATTCCTCACTGCAAATACCACGAGGATGTGCCTGGGAAACGGCTGGGAGGGGGTTGGGAACGAGTGGTGGTTATATATCCTTTTTGTAAGCCTGTGAGGCAAGAGACAACAGGTAGCATTGGAAAGTTTCTCTAAAAGTTTTGGGGGGGGGTGTCAGTCTCCACGGTAAAGGTAGTTTTGCACCACTATTTGGATACTTGTCCATTCAAAGTTAAGTATATTGCAAAATTATGTTTGTTTGTTTGTTTTTGCTTTGCTGCTTTAAAAAAAAATACTAGACAACCGGTGAAGCTGCATGTTGACAGATTCAGGACAGGAAAAAAAACAAAGTACCTCTTTGCAGAGTGCAGAATAAAACTCTCTGGAATTTGCTCCCTCAAGTTGCAATGATGGCCCCCAACTTGGATGGCTTTAGAAGGGGGATTAGACTAATATTTTATTTATTTTTTAAATAACTTTATTAGCATAATTATTTACATGAAATATACATAAAAAGAAACACCCACACATACTTACATATAAACAATTAAACATTAAGAAAAAAACCAGTAATAACAAATAATAACAAACGGTAATAACAAATAATAACAAATAATAACAAAACTAGAATAATGATAACCAAATGCAATAAGTGAACCTAAAGTCAGAAAAGAATCACAATACATAAACTTACACCTTGAACTTAAATACATATAAAAAACGTAATAAATAGAAGGGGGATTAGACTAATGTTTGATATCTTCATGCAGGATAGGGCTATAAATGGCACCAAGCCATGACGGTTATGTTCTACTTCCACTTTCAGAGCCAGTGTGCCTTTGAATCCCAGTTGTCTTTGAGCCTCTCTCATAATATTTGTGGTACATTCGTACCTCAGAAGTCAAACAGAATCTGTTTCAGAAGTCCGTTCGACTTCCTAAACGTTTGAAAATCAAAGCACGGTTTCTGATTGGCTTCAGGAAGCTCCTGCAGCCAATCTGAAGCTGCGGAAGCCCCATTGGACATTCGGCTTCCAAAAGAATGTTTGAAAACCAGAACACTCACTTCCAGTTTTCAATCGTTCGGGAGCCGGAAAATTTGACTCCCAAGGCGTTCAGGAGCCGAGGTACAACTGTACTGAACAAATGAGGCAAAGCAGAAGAGGCCATAGGAATCTGCCACCTGTGTTAATGTATTCTCATTACGAACCAGATTAGAACAATAAGTACATCCATTAGGTAGGTAGGTAGGTAGGTAGGTAAGTAGGTAGGTAGGTGAACAAGCAAACAAACGAATGAATGAATGAACAAATGAACAAAGGAAGGAAGGAAAGGTTTTCCAAATCAGGGGAAAGGTTAGGAGACCCAGGGCCTGCCGTAGAAGACCTAGGACCCTGGCCCTGTTTTCAGCAGTTCTCCATGATCTCAGGCAATAGGTCTATCCCAGGCTTACTAAGTCACTAGTGGACAACTGGATACAGGATCCAGGATCTCCTGCATGCTAAGGCCCTATCCCTGAGCTCCTGTTTTCTGGGAAGAAAAGACTAGGGGTGTGGAAATGCCATGAGGTGTGTGGCCTCTGCCTTGCAGAGAGATCTGTGAAGCTACTTGTTTGCATTTCTGTGCATCACTGGTGTCAAAAGGACAATCTCAATCGAGAGGGTTTCCTTGATGTGGTGTTTTCAGCGACCTGCCTCTCAGCTGAACTACAACATGGCTTCTCAATGAATGGCACCCCATTCAACAAATGTCAATGCTTCCCCTAATAGCAAGGCACCCATCTATCCCCCCCCCCTTTGCCAGGTCTGTAAACAGCATAAATTAGTAATCAAAAAAGATACTGCCTCCTGAATATTTTATGGCAGTGCGAATGAAAGGGAAATGTGCAGACCGAAGGCTTGATGATGCAAACATATTTGTCAAGCTTTTCTTTGTTTAAGCAGAAGAGCGAAAGTGCTGGAGGCTGGTCCCTCCCACCCCCTGCTCATTGGGAGATAATTATAATCTTAGCAAGCTGGCTGTCTTGGAGCTATTCTTGGGGGGGGGGGAGTTGCTTGCACAAGGCACCAGCGGTGCCTCAATTATCTGAGCAATCCCTCTTATTATATCTTCTTCAAATACCCACTTAGTAGAAAGTTATATGAAGAGAGCTGTATCTCCCCACCCCCACCTCCCCCAAAATAAATTTCCCCACAAGATTGATTTGTTTCTGCAAAATAAATCTGGAATTTCCATTCAATGGTTCCAGTTGGGCAGGATTCCCACAGGATTCCCACTGTGAGAACAGGATGCTGGACTAGGTGGGTTTTTGGTCTTTGTCTTTGTCAAAACTAACCTACAGGGACCCAGGTGGCGCTGTGGGTTAAACCACAGAGTCTAGGGCTTGCTGATCAGAAGGTCGGCGGTTCGAATCCCTGCAAGGGGGTGAGCTCCCGTTGCTCAGTCCCAGCTCCTGCCCACCTAGCAGTTTGAAAGCACATCAAAAGTACAAGTAGATAAATAGGGCGGAAAGGTAAACAGTATTTCCATGCGCTGCTCTGGTTCGCCAGAAGCAGCTTTGTCATGCTGGCCACATGACCCGGAAGCTGTCTGCAGACAAATGTTGGCTCCCTCGGCCAATAGAGCGAGATGAGCGCCGCAACTCCAGAGTCGGACACGACTGGACCTGATGGTCAGGGGCCCCTTTACCTTTAACCTACTGTACAAAGTTGGTTACATTGCTCTGCCCGTTTTTTTTTTACATCTGACCTCATCCTCCATTGCATGTGGCTGCAGAATGTGGCTCTTCAGCTGGAAACAGTTCCTCATCCCTGACCCTGAAGCTCCAATCATTACTTAGGAACAGAGGTGTACCTAGGCTCCTTTGCGCCCTTGGCAAGGAGATACAGTGGTACCTCTACTTACGGATTTAATGCGTTCCAAACGCACATTCATAAGTCGAAAAAAAATGTTAAGTTGAATCCCATAGGAATGCATTGGGAGAAAAAAATTCATAAGTAGAAGCAACCCTATCTAAAAATTCGTAAGTAGAAAAAATCCTATCTAAACCACATCTAAGATGGCGGACGGAGCTCCATTCATAAGTAGAAACATTCATAAGTAGAGTTATTCGTAAGTAGAGGTACCACTGTATATCAGTGCCTCCAAGACCATGGATCAGATACTAAAAAAGTTTGCTTTTCGTCACCTTACACACTCCGCCCGTGAGTTCTTCCATGCCTTTGGAGTTGGGCCTGCTCTGTTCCACAACTACTACTCCTCTTCCTCCTCCCCTGTCAGCCCATCTCCCTCCTTCCACTCACTGTTTTCCCTTCTGCCTCCTTCCTCTCTTCCTCCTTTTCCCCTGCTCTTGCAACTCTCACCCGCTCTCTCCATCTTTCTTCCCTCCGAGCCCCACTGGGCGATCCACTCACACTTGTAAGCATGTGGGGAGGGGCCCCCACAGGGCTGCTGTGACAGTCCACACCAGCAACTGGGTTCCTCTGCCAAGCTACCCAGGTGAACCTGAATATCTCACCTGGCCACCCAGAGCAATGGAGGAGCAGCCCAGGGAGTATTGGATGGGTGAGCGGGCTCCTAGCCACTCCGACCCATAGTTGAGAGGTGCAATTTAGGCACCCCTCTGGGCCAGTGCTCTTGGTGGGGACTAACATGGCCAACCCCTAGGTACACACTTGCTTGAGAATAAATCCCAGTGAGAGCTTTCATCTGCACAGCTATGCAAAAGATTGCACTGTGAGTAGTAAAGATTCCATTGCCTTTGAGTAAGTGCATGCCTAAATTGAGGAGACAGTACATGACAGTTCCATGGGAAACAAATTAAGATTCACCACCGCTGACCACCAATACAAATATATTGTAAGGTCTGAAAGGCGAAGTTCAGCGAAGAATTGAAAGACCAGGAAACTGAAACCAACAGAAGTGATTTCTTTTTGTTTTCATGATCCTTTGGAAAACAAGGAGCCCCAGAGAACTGGACATTTAACTAGTTAACCAATAGTTATGGCCCAGCTGCAGCCAATCATTGTTAAGCAAAGTACTTGAAACATGCCCTCACGCCGCATTGACTTCAGTGGGATTTGAGACTTTGCTTAAGTGCATTCCAGAACAGAGGCCCACAATGGGAGCCAAAGGGCTTGAGATCTGATACTTCCTCTCCAGCCGTAATAAAACCAGAATATAAACTATCCAAATAAGTGCCTTGCCTCATATTTTTTCACACCTCTATTACTCTTGTTTTATTGCAGTCTGCCCATCTTTCGTCTCCCCCCCCCCTCCTTCAATTATCTTCTATGAACCATGCAGTCATGTCCCAGAGTGTTGTTGCCTCATCCAGCCACTTCACTGACATCATTAGCCGGACAGACACAAAACAGAGACATTCCTTGAAAATGAAGGACTTGGGGAGGAACCTCTGCAATGCACAAAATCTCTCCCATCTTCTGTTCAAGAAGTTAGGTTCAAACAGTGGCCTGTGAGGCAATGGAAATACTCTCATTCAGCCATTTAGAACCCATAAGCTCACAGAGAAGGAGAAAAAAGTGTTACACAACTTTTACTAAGGACGTTGGACATAATTGTATTAAATACATTCCTTTTCAAAACTTTGAGATGATGCTTGAAAAGTTTCCCACAAGTACTTAGAATCTGGGTCTAAATCAAAGCCATAGGTTGGTTGGAAACAGATATAGATACACAACAGTGATGGTGGTATTCCTTGGTTAGGGCCAATGTGGGCAGAAATAAAGGGCTAGACAAATTATCGCACCCCAGGCTCCTATTCACAGGGGGGGGGATGTGTATTTTCATTGTCCAAAACCTAAAACAATGGCCAATGTATTTACTTTTGGTTTTGTATTCTCAGATGCTATAAATGCCAATACTATTCTGCCGGCACTTCAGTGTGGTAGAAGCTAATTGATCATGGTTTATTAAGGATATTCTGAATCCTTGTGCAGCTCTGTTGTTTTCCTATCTATCTGCTGGTAGCTTTCATTGAGAAGAATTGTGACTCTGTTGGATCCCTTTGGATTTTAAGTTAGTCAAAGTAAACAGAAATGTCATGCTCTTTAATGCCTTGACACATCCACGCTCCAACCCACCCCTGGTTCAGAATTCTCCATAAGGTTTAATTAAACATAAAGTGTGGTGGTAGTCCACTATGTTTTACTCTGAGTACACCCATCAAAATTAATGAACATGGCTAAATTAGGCCCATTAATTTCAGTGTTTCCAGTTGCAATGCCACCCGCAGCATATTGGAGCAATGGATTCAAACTACTGTACAAGAAAGAAGCTTCCACCTAAACATTAGGAAGAACTTCCTGACAGTAAGAGCTGTTCGGCAGTGGAATTTGCTACCAAGGAGTGTGGTGGAGTCTCCTTCTTTGGAGGTCTTTAAGCAGAGGCTTGACAGGCATATGTCAAGAATGCTTTGATGGTGTTTCCTGCTTGGCAGGGGGTTGGACTGGATGGCCCTTGTGGTCTCTTTCAACTGTATGATTCTATTTTTGTGCAAAATAAAATATGCCAAGAGGGAGCCCATTTTTTGCCAAGGAGTTGTGTTGAAGGTTTCTGTACTCCCACTCAGAGATTATATATTGCGTATTCGAGTCACGTACAGCTGTAGTATTTGCTAACCTGCCTGGAGCAGGAAAAAGAGAGGTGATATGCCGCCAAACTGTCATCCCACTCCAATACGCTAATCCCGTCTTTGTGAACTGGGCTGGTCTTCAGATGCGTGTCCATCAACTGATTACTCAGTGATTGATGACTTGCACTGTGCTCTGTTTGTGACACCTGCTGTAGTCATCAGATGATGGACATGTGCAGAGTAACTCTTACCCATAACCCTGTAGGCGCATTAATATTGGTGAAATCCGAATGCTGGATGTTTCCTGGAAAGAGGCACATGCGCAACAGGCCTTGAGTTGCCTTGAATCTTTTCCAGCTATACTTATCATCCCTGACTCCATGGCGCTCCTTTCCTTTGGATTAACCCCGCCACGTAAAGGCCCAAGCGACAGACGTGCACCTATATTCCTCTGCTCCACCTTCTTGTAGATGCAAGCAGCATGGCCACATTAAGCTCCCACTGGTATGGAAATTGTAGTGAAGGGGTGCAATATCAGGAGTATAAAGGGGCTGCAGAAAAGAAGAGAGGGGCAGTGTCAGAAACGGGGTTGAGAAGGTGAAACGGCAGCTACTATGGGATGAGGGAAGTTGGCAACAGCGAGACACAATGGGCAAAAAAAAAAAAGGTGGAATGATACGGAAATACAGTATGTTTTTTTTTAAGCTAATATGAGCTAATGGTTTCTTTTTTATTTACAACTAGTTTTAGATACCTGTTCAGATACATCTTATCAGGAGGTCCATTCCACACAATATAAGGATCAAGCCTTTAGTGTGGCAGTGCTAACCTTTTGGAACTCTCTCCCATTACATATGAGGCAGATGCCACCTCTATTGTCTTTTTGGCACCTTTTCAAGGCTTTTCCTTTTCCCCCGAACACAATTCAAAGTGTTGGTGCTGACCTTTAAAGCCCTAAACAGCCTCAGTCCAGTATACCTGAAGGAGCGTCTCCACCTCCATCGTTCTGCCCGGACACTGAGGTCCAGTGCCGAGGGCCTTCTGGCAGATCCCTCGCTGCGGGAAGCCAAGCTGCAGGGAACCAGGCAGAGAGGGCCTTCTCGGTAGTGGCGCCCACCCTGTAGAACGCCCTCCCATCAGATGTCAAAAGGGAAAACAGCTACCAGATTTTTAGAAGACATCTGAAGGCAGCCCTGTTTAGGGAGGCTTTTAATCTTCAATCAATTATTTTATTCTTCTGTTGGAAGCCGCCCAGAGTGGCTGGGGAAACCCAGCCATATGGGGGGGTAAAGGTAAAGGGGCCCCTGACCATCAGGTCCAGTCGTGTCCGACTCTGGGGTTGCGGCGCTCATCTCGCTCTATAGGCCTAGGGATCCGGCGTTTTTCCGCAGACAGCTTCCGGGTCATGTGGCCAGCATGACAAAGCTGCTTCTGGCAAACCAGAGCAGCACACGGAAACGCCGTTTACCTTCCCACCGGAGCGGTCCCTATTTATCTACTTGCACTTTGATGTGCTTTCGAACTGCTAGGTGGGCAGGAGCTGGGACCGAGCAATGGGAGCTCACCCCGTCATGGGGATTCGAACCACCGACCTTCTGATCAATAAATTATTATTATTATTATTATTATTATTATTTTATAAAAGGCCTTCAAAATTGATATTTTTATCTTAGTCTGCATTCAGAAATCTCTCCAAGATACTTTCCAGGAAGTCATCCACAAAGGAAATAAACTACTACTAATAAATTATGGTTACTATTACTACTGCTGCTACTGCTACTTCTTCCTGCCAGATAGGGTACCACAGTCGAGTGACTCTGTGACCACATTTTGCTATAGATTTGCAGGTTTCCATTGTAGCACTCTTCACTTTACCCACATAGCTTATCCCTGGCTTTATTCTAGGCTCTAAATGTTTGGCAATAGTTTAAATTATTCAGTGGCAAAACAAGGAAGAGCTAAGTGTTATTTAGGGAAATGGAGAAAATCTTCTCTCTATATATATATACTTTAGGTAAAGGTAAAGGGACCCCTGACCATTAGGTCCAGTCGTGACCGACTCTGGGGTTGCGCACTCATCTCGCATTATTGGCCGAGGGAGCCAGCATACAGCTTCCGGGTCATGTGGCCAGCATGACAAAGCCACTTCTGGCAAACCAGAGCAGCACATGGAAACGCCGTTTACCTTCCCGTTGTAGCGGTTCCTATTTATCTACTTGCATTTTGACGTGCTTTGGAACTAGAAGTCTTTAAAACAGATCCAGGAATTGTGTGGGCCTCTTTTGGTTGTGAGGAGGTGGCACTATGAACTTAGCCCCTCAGCACCACTGCTTCTTACTGGGATGGTGCCTGGGTGGGGCCCATGGAGGTTGGAGTGTGGTTGGCTCAGCCAGGGAGGTTGGTTCAACCACATTGCACTGACATTCTTGCCACTGCCATGCCACGCTCTCACATTCTCACACTATGTGGCAGTGATGCTCCTGCCAGGTGGGTGACCTCTGGCCCAAGCCATTTAGGGGATCCCATGGAAAAGGAAACATTATGATTGTATAACAAAGTCTGGTTACAATGACCACCTCATTCCCACCTCATTATTTACTCAGTTATAGAAGAAAAAAAGAAAAAGAAATGTAACTTCCGGAATGGGAAAACACAGCTAGGAAATGATAATCTCCAGATCAGAAACAAAGGACAGTGATGGAGTAAGCCTTTAATCTTGGGAAGGGTTTATTGGTAATCTTATTACAAAATAAATAAATGGGTTCGAGCATGTTGATATATGTGCACCCACAATGGAGAGATTGCCTTCTGGATCCCACTTATTTCTCAATCTGCTTGAGGACTGAGTTGTTCAGAGCAAAGAGGGAATCCTCTTACAATGAGAATGCTCAGCACTGTATTCATAACACAGGCCAGTCAGAACTTTATTGGATGGTCTCATGTGGTTTTATTTCACCAGTCACCCACCCGCTCCATGTTTCTTGCAAATTACCAACTGGTGACCTCTCGGAAGAGGGGACTTTTTAACTTTGCTGTCATCCCTACCTACAGGATGAGATGGCGTTTTTCCAGCACACCAAGGCAACATCTCATGTTAGAACTCAATCATGTGCAGTGTTTATAATTCTATTTTGCCTTCCACTTCCTGCAAGGTGCTCAGTGTGATGTATATGCCCGTTGGCCCATTTCCCCCCTCATAGAACAAAACAGCCTCGGGATCTGGACCTGTTACTTTTTGTGATGGTCCACTTAGCAGGTGTTTTTAGAAGACTACCTAGGCATGATTGTGTCCAGGCCTGCTCAGGTGCTGCATTTCCCACCCTACAACCCACTTGGGATGTGGTCCAGCCCAAAGGTGAGTAGGTTGGACAGTGTGAGGACCAGGCTTTGGAATATTCATCCAGCGTATTTGGGGCCATTCATCATTTTTTCCTCTGCAGACTAATTCGCCTATCTGCAGGTTTTTTGCCTGCCTTTGGCAGATGACGCATTGGGTTGGAGCAATTGGGTACCCCACTAAAGGGGGCCAATGGGCCATAACACCCTTCCATGAGGCAGCCCTACAGAGAGTGTCACACTTGATGTGTGTCAAGGGGTGACCCTCAACCCAGGGTCAACCCATTCCATTGACCAACCAGCAGATGATCAACCAGCAGTTGATCCTGGATGCATACCTGGTGCCATTGCTAAAACCTGCTTACATCTGTAATCACTACAGTTGGGGGGGGGCTATTTCATCCCAACTGGTGACCCCTGTCTTATTTTAATGCTAGTTTATTTCCCTGCTCCATGGGTCTGGACATGCAATGTCTTGCGTTGCTGCAACTGTCTCCAAGCAGAGTCATTCCTAGTGATCCACAGAACTCTGAATCTGTTATGTAACTGCAAAAGTTTGGGAACTATGCCTTGCCTTCACACAATTCCTATAAGCAAACCAGTATCCATGGAGGTGGTACTGGTGGTTAAATGGAGGAAAAGCTATCTAAGGATCCATCTATCAACAGCTATTATCAATCATAATAAGTCAATGGAATATCAGTTTTCAAAG